>NW_020450956.1:13173-259952 GCF_003343035.1 Apteryx rowi | reverse complement strand
ACTGTGAGGGTGACAGAGCACTGGAACAGGTTGCCCAGAGAGGTGGTGGAGTCTCCTTCTCTGGAGATATTCAAAACGCGCCTGGATGCAATCCTGTGCAACGTGCTCTAGGTGACCCTGCTTGAGCAGGGGGGTTGGACTAGATGATCTCCAGAGGTCCCTTCCAACCTCAGTGATTCTGTGATTCTGTGACCAGATTAATACTCTGGTTGTGTCTACGACTTTGTTGTGTGCTTAATGTAAAAAGGACACAATAATAATAAAAAAATCTAATCACCCACAAAATCTCCTTGCTAAATGACAAATACTCTGAAAATAATTTTGGGGGGAAGTAACGATCAAACTGGAATGAAAGGTAAAATTTCCTCACTGAAAGAAAAGTGTGGGCTAAATTTCTTTGTCACTCAGAGCTACAGGCAAAGTTTTATATATCTCCTTATCCTTGTAGGAAACAGCATGACAAATTTTAATATGTATATAACAATATGTTAAATAAGACAACAAAGACCAGAAAGCATACCAGGTGTCATCCACTTAGCCTGGATCAGGTGGAAATAGAAAGCTGAGACTCTTCTCTTTCATTTTATCTGTCATGGTTTAAAGTGCTTTGTAAAACAGCATTTATGGTTTCTACCAGTAAAGAAATATATTCTGTGGAATGAAACTTTCAAAAGAAACGCAAATCAGTTCCCAATTAAGAATAAGTGCCATCATAGTCCTTCAGAGACACTCTTTTTGTCTTACCAATGCACTGCAGATGTTCTTCTTAGTCTGAGGAAAGGGTGGAAAATGCAGATAATTTCCCACATTGTTGTTATCCTTTTTTTATTATTATTTAATTAAAGGCTAACATTGCCTTCTTCCTACCTGTATTTGTCATGGAGAAATGTAAAATGTTTTAAGTGACTTCTTTTAAGAAATGAGAGAAGAGGAAAGGGAAAAGCCAATATATCATAAGCAAAGAGTTTTTGTCCCAGGAGAGCTTTTACCTGTTAAAAGCGACTGTTACTGCTTTTAAAGTGGAGAAATATGGCACTGTATTTCAAACTTCATAGTTCATATTTGCTCAAAATACTGGCAAAATGCATAAAATCAATTGAAAGGTCAGTGCAGCACTTCTGGGATTAGAATATTTACATTTATGAAATTGGTATGAGAAGTCTGTGCTACAGTGGACACCAAATTATTTTACAATATGTCCCCAAACAATTTTCATTCAAAATGAATGCAGGTGCTTCAGTTTCACTCTGAAAACAGCTGTTCCCTAAACTAAACTACTCAAAATACTGTAATTGTGCAAAATAGCTTCTAAGAGGCCTCATTTGAAATCCAGCATGATCATAAATTGGCTTGCAAATTCCCTACTTAATTTGAGGTCCTTGGTGATACATGATGTACAATAAAGCTCTTATGCTTCAGAAGTGCAAACTTTCATCTAGATTGATCATGCTGGCAAATAACGGGATTAAATCTGTAGTACTTTCTCAGTTATTCAGGCTCAGAGTTTCATCTACAAATTTAACAGGACAAAAAAAAAAAGATTTACCTATCCATATCTCCATAATGTAGCATTGATACATTCCAGCTGCTCCAAAGAGCAATTAGTTTGTTCTAACTGTACTTGGAACATCCTTTCCAAACCAAAACATTATATATGGTACCCATAAAGAAACAACTACAGACTAGCCCAAATAGGGCTTTTTTGAATAGGCTCCACCTGCTTTGTGGAACCTGCTGTGTGTTCATTTTCCCCTTTTTTGCCTAAACTCTGTTATGCCATAAGATGTCAATAGCTGCTATTAAATGAGTCTCATAAAAGCTAAAAAGTGTCTCTCACTCTCTCTGGATACCTCTTTGCATAGATCCACCCATAACCATACTTACCATATGGTGAGATTTGGCATTTGCATTGGCACAGCTGTATGTGCTTGGCCATAGCCATGTATCCTGTTCACCTTCGTGGCAATTTCACACAGCTGATGCCAGGCAGACAGCTTACCTGCGGGTCTTAAAAGTGGTGTGCAGAAATTGCCACTACCATAGCTTGGTGTCAGAGCTCGCCAAAGCAAAACTGGAGGTTTTTGCACCGAGCAAATTTAGACCTATCAATACTGCTGCTTCTGACAGCAATCTAATTTCTGGACATCTGACTGTCCAGATGGAAATACTGGAAAAATAGCTAATTCATTTAAGTTAATCGTACAGCATATGTGCAATAGTACCAAGTGAAACAGATCAACAGTGTGACATGGATCAATACCTTTCAGTGCTGGCAGCCATGGAAATTGCCTCCTGTTTGTTTTTATTATATTCAGAAAAATAAAGCTCTACATTTTAGAGATAAAAAAATTACAGTAAGGAATATAACTAGCTAGTTTTCTTGAGTTCTACTAATGAAAGGAATGTTCAACACCTTGCACATTAACCACTGAAAACAAAAAATTAAGTGCTTTCTAATGTGACCATATGTTATTACAAGCAATATGAAAATAAATGTGGTTCTTTTCAAACATCTTCCTGTGTAAACTTCCATGTTCTTCCAACCTGCTTCTAAAGTTAACTTAGAGAGTATCTATAGCAAATAATTATTGATAGCCCTAATGTGGATAAGTACATCTAATCCAGTCTTCCAGGCTCCATCTATTATCAATGGAGAGAAGGCAGTACTTTTAGGGGACAATTCATCTCATCTGAAACAAAATAATTTAGGCATGTTTGTTTTATCATGCCTTTAGTCCACAGTGCTGGGAAGCCACATTTCAGTTTTGGAACACCAAAAGAAAAGCATGGCTCATCATGGCGATAATTGACCCTTTCGAATATCCAGATAGATTCAGGGACTGTGGCCATTTTTCTTCCTTCCCACCCCGCTCCACCCTTTTTCTCAAGGTCTCTAACATATGTAAGTTTGCATGTAGTACTTTTATGTAGTGCTGGTTATGCTATAGCAAAGAAAAACACTGCTCACTTCTTTCTTTCATTCTAAATCTCTTTGATCATATTTTCTACTTCCGATCTCTTCTGTTCTGTGAAACCCAAGAATCCATGTACTAATTCAAAGGCTTCCTACAAAATCTGGGAAAAACAGAAGCCCGGAGATATAAAGCAAATTAAGACCACATCCTGATGAAAAGTATTTTCTGTAACTGGAAAGTGCATGTGCCTGAGTAATTGATAGTATTGGTTCATTGGCTCAGACATACACACACACACACGTATATGTATGTATATAAGATGACTTATATTAAACCAACATTTTTGTCATGGTTTTGTTTTTGCAGTGAAATAGAAATTAAAGAAAGGGCAACACTATTTTTACAGGAAAAAAATGCTTGCTGAGGGAATTTCAATCACTCTTAAATAAATGTAGCCAATTTATCCAAAGTTTTGACCAAATCAGGGGAATAAAATACACTAAAACTATTTTCCCTGAATTTGGAGAATGCTTTACCCAGCCCTATATAGAAACTTCTCAAGACTGTCTTTTTTGAAAAAAACTGGGATGAGGATGAGTACTAACAGAGGCTGATAGCCAAATATAAACGGGTGTATAGCTTATCAGGGATCCATTGCCAAAACATTAGCTGCCAAGATACATAAGTAATGTTCCAGGCCCCACTGCTGAATTTTATGTCATGCTAGGCCAGCTGTCTTAGGGAAACGTCCTAATCGTTTGCAGTACCAAGATCATCGTTCTCAAATGACTGAGCGTGGACGTTTTTGTTTGGATACATAACAGCCATCAAAGCCTGTCAAAGCGCTGTAAGAGAAACTCAGTCCCTGGATGGCGATCTGGCAAGTATGCAAACATACAGCAATAAGCAACAACTTGTGAAATGTACTGAATCAGTAAAGTGGTCCTTCAGAAAAAAAGATGGACTTCTTGTAGCTCCACAACTGGCAAAGAATGTCAGTGCCTCATTTCCAGCTAAATAGCTATAGGTTCATTACTATTTTGAGAACCAGTAAGAGCACAGTATCATTTATATCATGTTAGACTAAAAGTCCATCCAGCCCAGCATCCCATTCCAAAAATGGCTGCTAGCAGATGCCAAGATTATACACTACAAATTTTAGATGGGTATTTCTTCCACAAAGACAACAGGTGCATTGGATATAAGCTAGAGTTGGTTCCTCCCTGCAGTTTCCAATACTTTCGCATCTTTTATTTATTAACTGCTATACCACTTCAAGGCTGCATTTTGAGTTGTTAGCCTTTAATAACAATATTCTTTTGCAAAGTGATAAAATAGTGTACTTTCAATGTTTCCTGTGAGTTCTTTCAAACAGTATTGGTTAGATTCGCACCTTTCACCTCTCTAAATGCTACCAGAGATAATAAGCTAGGCACACAAAGGTCCCAAAGTGAGTTTCTTTGAACAGTTTTTAAAGATAGTCTTTCCACATCTGAATCAAAATTTGCTTATTGTAAATAATAGCTCCCCTGCCTTTCCTGGGCAAAGTAGAGACCACTTAAAACATAGTTCAGTTAGAGTGGAAACAAGAATGGTTTAGAGAAGGTAGAATCATTCCAAATACTCAGTGAACATCATCAATAAAAGCTCAGTGGCGGTGCTGTTTTTGCCAAGCTTGCTTTGACTAATCTGATAACAAACTATTAGAAGTTGACAGTTTTGTCAAAAGAAGGGAGATGGCAATTTCACACAGTAAGCTCATTTAAGTTTCTTTAGTTTTGTATTTTATTAGCCCTCTAGAAGTAATCGTATACTTGACTGTAAACCATGCCAATTTATTATGGGTTTTAACAAAAAAATTACTAAGAACTGAATCCAAGAAGGGCTCTAACAGAGATGCTGAGATAATGATTTAGGGAAGATCAACACTATTGAGCACTGGCAAAGTATACTTTAAATTTTGTCCTGCTCTCAATGACAACCGGATTACCCAAGGAAGCAGAAGTTTCTCATGCTCCAGTAGGCCACCATGAGATGCTGTATACTGCAATTATACAGCTGATGGTTGGCTTTGACATATATTGGGAAGCAGGATGGAAGATAACATGGGATCCCTACCTTCTGTTTGGAAAGACCCTCAACAAGAAGCTGCAAACAGAGCAAAATTGGAACTTGCATGAGTAAAAATCAAGCAGTTCACGTTATAGTACCTGCTTTCTAGAACTTAATACAATTCTGTTTAATATTCTGTTACCAACTTTAAAAGTGTTTCTTTTTAAAAATACATCATTTTTTAAAAGCCCAAATTCACGTGCAAATCAAATTACAAGTCTAAGACTATGTCTGTCAGTCAAGTCACTTTAACTTTAACACTAGAGATTGCATTTACTGTTGTGGAGACCTTTGTCTCAAATCAGACATACATTGTTATCTTCTATATAAAAAAGACACATTTCCATGTGTGTATATATGCAAATAGTATTAACTCATAGGCATACCTAAAAAACAAAAATGTTAATCAAATCCTTCTTCTCCTATTCTAGGTAGTTTAAATATATTTGATATTCATTATCATGCAACAAAATGTTGGAGGAAATTTTGAACTGACTCACAGGGAAATAGAGAAATTCAGTCTATCTTGCAACAACTTTCTAGATGCTTCATAGAAGTTGTACTGCAACAAATTTATCCTAAAGCAATGATTCTTAGCATCAGATTATTCTGTAGTGATTATTTTTTATTAATAGTCCTAGCATTGATATATAATTAAGAGATTCTTGTCTGAGTTTTGCTTAAAAGTTTAATGCACTTTTTTTTTTAAAAGGTTAATATTCAACACCTTTTCTGGATTATTTTGTTTTAAAAGTTCACTTCAGTAAAAGCTGTGAAGTGTAGACTGGCCTTTTTCTTCTTTTTCATTTATTCCCTGGAGGAAAAGAAAATAGTTTTACTCTGTACTAAACTATATTGGAAGCAGAAGTATCAGCTACATCAGTCAAAGTCACATAAAGCAATGTTCCTCTGTTCATATATTCAGTGAAGTGTGCATATGACAAACACTTCAGATTCCTCAAAAGGGATGGTCACTGCGTTCTTACACATATAGCAATGTTCCTTGAGATTCATATGAAACTTATCTTTGCTTGAAGGCAGGAGCATCTTAAATAAAAACTTTATTGGCTGCCTAAAGTTTATCATCATTCACTCAAGACCCACCTGAACCTGGGCTTGTGTCCTGTAAATACCATACAGTTGTGCTGCTTCACAGTGCCTCAACCTGATCCTTTGCTAGAATCACCATCTCACCATCAGCTTTCAAACTTCTCAGCATACATAATGCTATGCGCTGCACATACCATTTTTAATATGTGTTAATAGTTACCATTGATGTTTATTGCCTAGAAATCAAAGCTCACCTGGCATGGCTCTGCATGTTCAGTAATGTTTCTTGAGCTATCGCAAGTAAGCAAATATGGAAGCAATGCCGTCTCTGTTATCAACTGCCCTATTTCCTTGCGACTTGCTCTGAGCGGTGCATGCCCCCGGGCCTCAGAGCACTGCCTTTAGCTTCGGGAAGGACAGGATCCTTCAGCAGCGGTTCAGAGCAGCGGCAAGCTCTGCTTCTGCAAAGAGCTGCCCCTCGGGTGGACTGCCCACAGAGCAGGGGGGAGAAAAGCCTGTCCGAGCTGCACTTGGCTTTTGGGTATACCTCAGAGACAGCCCTGTCACACAGGCATCCACACTGCAAGCCTGGCTTTGCTAAAATGAATGAGGAATAAACAGATACAGCAGTGCAAACAGGGAATAAGATGAAAGGGAAATCATGCCTGCTGATTTTAAGAGACTCTGCTTATTTTTTTGTTATTACTTTTCTCCATTATCACAATAAACAAAAATGTTTGGCATGATTTCACCAGGAACATGGCTTTGTTTTTTCRTTTTTCACTGAAAAAATATTTTCAAAGCATTTATTATACATGCTTACAGGAATTATGGAAAATGAAATAAGCACAAAAAATTAAAGTATGTGTGTGGTGTCTGAGTAAATAATCTTCCTGTCATTACTCTCATTTATCTTCCCTCTCATACTTAAATAAGTACAAAAGCCTACATTTAAGTTACCAAAAGGGAAACAGCAAAGTGCTGCAGGATTGCATTTGTCCTGTGTAGTTAAAAGGGACATTTTTTTGGCAGAGAGTGACCAGGGAAAGATAGGGGTGCGGTGAAAATAACAGCACTCCTGAGAGGACTTAGTGTATTCCTTAGAGTCCTACTCTAACGACCCAATCCAGGCAGTGTCACGATTATATCTAGCTGGGACCTCTCTTCTGCAGTCATGTTTTGTAGTGACCCTATATCAAATACTATCATAATAGTGTCGTGGTAGTATTTGAGCACATTTCCATATACAACAATTAGCAATGACAATATGACAGCTTCTGGCTTTCGTCTATTTTCAGGTTACTGAAAGCTCTGCTAAAAGCTTTTGGAAAAGTGGGTGGGAGAGAAGGAGAGAGAAGCAGAGAGCAAACAAGAATGTAGACAAAGGTCATTTTTGCTTCCCAATGWAATATATCTGTCAAACTAAGAAACCCCGTAACCTCTTATGATGTTAATTCGGCAGTACCACAAGCATCTTTCCTTCAGATCAGACAAGTTCACCTTAGAAAAAGCTATAGTATTTTGATAGTTTGTTTGTGTTAACTTTCAGCATAAAAGGAAGTTCTGTCACAATCCCACTTTTTGAAGGCAGGCTTCAATTAAAAAGGAAGTTTTGTAGGAATGGTGGAAGTAAGTTATCTTCTACTTCTTAGAGAAAATGTTTTCTTCAAGGGAATCGTAAAGCCCACTGTATTTAAATTTTTTTAAATTGTTCTTGAACATTTCATTTTAAGTGTTCTTGAACTCTTGAAGGTCACAATTTGATATTTGATGATTGAAGTGCTTGTTTTACATTTGCCTGTCCTGGCAGCTTGTACTATGTCTCAATCTGATCACAAAACCAGAATGTTTTCTTTTTAATAAAAGAAAAATATAGTTGTAAATAGAGGGCTGTATGCTGAAACTAACTGAAGTTTGAAGCACCATTTGTCACAAACATGGAAGGATTATAATGTGTTCATGCTAATTAAGCAATGAAAATAATTTACAGTTTGGGATCCATTATTTCAACAAACTTTAGTTTTACAKTTTACAGTTTACGTTTTCTGGGGGCATCTTACTTGGGAATGTACTAATCTAAGTAGAAACTAACTCGCTCACCGAGCACAGTTTCTAGTTATACAAGCATCATCAGATAATACCATCCATAAATCTCCCAAGACCCAGCCTAAGAGCCATGAGTCTCTACCCTTTTGGCCCTGCCAGGCTGGCGAGCTCCCTCGCACATCCCAAGGACACGCTTTCCCGTTTGCAGCCTGCCCCTTCTCCTTTGGGACAGAGGTTGCACATGCAGTCTTTTTTATCCTGGGCTTCATGGTCAGAAACAACCAAGCCATTTTGGAAAGAAAACCAAGCGTGTGGCCTAGAACATGTTGGCCTGAAAAGCAGAATTTAAGAGCAGGTTTAGGCAGCTTCATCCTGGACCTAAATGTCGATTGATGTGAGGTGATGTGAAAGGTGGTATTGCTGTGCTCATACTCTTTTTGTTGCTGTTGAACACACTTTTTTTTTTTTTTTTTGAAGATATTAAGGGCCATGTCTGAAGTACAACAAAATGATTGAAAGTTTTAATAAAGTATTTTAAGATGAGAGTCAGATTCCCGAATTCAGAGTTTACTATTTCTTTTTCATGAAGGAGATGTAGATGTAAGTAAGTGCAGTGAAAAGTTTTTGTACTGTATTTCTAAAACAGCAGTGAAGGTGAAAAAAGAGAGGTGAAGAAGCCTAAAGGGTCCCAAGAAGAAGCATGCTAACATTTTCCAGGATTTGATCCTTTAAGGGTTTGGTTTTTGTTTTTTAAACCGTAAAGAAGTTTAAAGAAACAACCTATGAATCTCAGGCTGTACAAGCTTTGCTGTCTAAGAGCCATGATATGTGAATACAGTAAAAGCAGCCATGTTTATCATGTTAGACAACCTGCCCAATAAACAAGAACAAATGAGGAGCCTTTTAAATATTGTGCCATAACTATTGTAAAATTTATGTCAGAAATATATGATTATCCAAAAGGATAAACTGACAGTGCAGTACTTTCTAATACGTAGAAATATAACCTAGTATAGAATGAAATTAAAAAAAAAAACAAAAAACAAAAACACTAATCTTAAGGCTTAAAACTTGTCTCAGACTAGTAGAAAAATCCTTTATGGGTGAATATGACACTACCCTTGTAATAATAATTACTATGCAATTCCCTAGCTCACAGGATTTTTTGACTATAAAAAAATATTGGAAACCACCCAACAGCTGTTCTGCTTAAGGAGCAAAAGAATGAAGCCATTTTAACCCTAAATTATTTAGAAGGTCTTTTCTGACTACCCTAGACGCCCATATTAGTACAAACAAACACAGCCCAAGTTGTCCCTTCCCACTGCAATAGCTAATGATTCATGCTTTCCTCAGCAAGAACTTTATTAATAAACAGGATTTGCTGCATAAGGAAATTGCTTTGTTTTTTTGTTCTTGAGCACACAGGCGGATGTGAAAATACTTGTTTTAAATTTGAAATCTAGTGTCAATTTTAATGCTATAGTGTGAGCACTGTTTCTGTGATGGAACAGCAGAATTGTTTGAAAATGTATATTTTGTCACACAAACAACTACGTGCAAGCATAAGGAAATTTATCTTCACAAAATGTCTGAGATTTGCATCTTCTTGTTTCTGAAAACAATATTTTATGTTTAAGACTTCTGCTTGAAATTTACATACTTGAATCCTACCTAGCAATGCCACACAGTAGCCAAAGTATTAAAAAAAACAAAAACATATGGGCAACGTGTGTTAGTCTATCTTCCAATAGAGTGAAGGCATTCTCTCAATGATTATGTTATAACATACATTTCCGATTTTGATTTGAATGGTATATTCACGATAACAGATAAGTGTAATTATCAAGGAACATTGAATCCCTGTTTTCTTATTCCCACTGTGACAGGAATAAGGTGCTTTATGTTTTAATTTCTATGGGGGACGAGCAATGTAATTATTGAACACTTGCATTATCTGTTTCAATATGAAAATAGGTATAGCAGAGTCCTGATGACAAAATCGGTCTGTGACATTAATTGCTGAATCCTGGTATCTCCTTCTGTCATTGCACAGTACAATTAACTTATGGTTTCATGGGAGAGTAGACTGGTAAAGACCTGAAGGTGGGTGGGTTTTTTTCTTTCTTTTTTCTTTTTTCTTTCTTCCCTCTTCTCTCTGAAAAGCTCTAAGGACTAATATTGTGAATTACTTTGCAAACCTCTCACCTTTAAATCTAAGTGATCAGCCTCTACATCCTCTAATTAGGTATTCCTGGATTGTGGCATCTTATTCATCACATTCAGAATAATATAGTAGTGCAAGGAACTCACATATTCAATAAATAAATCAAAAAAACAGCTTCCCCTCCACACACACACTTCCCTTCCACAAGTTTGATTCTATTCCTCTTCCTTGTTGTCCACTTTAACAATTATGTATACTCACTGAGGAGTTTCATAGGTTTTTGTGACAAATTAAACAGCTGGCGTTTCTGGCTTCAGAAGAATATTGCCTTTAATGTTCTTTTGAAGAGAAGGGAGCATAATTTCCAGAAGTGAACAGGCTGTATATTGAAAAAAGCAAGACAAAGTAGCTGGAGTAGCAGGAAAAGAGTTACTGTGCTGCCTCACTTTATGCACTGTGATTACTTCTGGGGACCTGCTTGCAGCCTACAAAGCAGGAGGCGCTGRGGATTCATACAAGGCATGTGAGCTAGATAAGAAAGTACTTATGGGGGAAATGCCCTGGGTTATGTTTAAGTAATCCAGTTTGAACCAATGATTGTATTCACTGGCTAAAGTAAATCTCAGAATTTGCTGCCCAATGACATGCCTTGTTTAAGGAACTATATTCTCCTGGATCCTTATGGATGTGAAACCCTAGTCTTAAATCAGTCTTGGCACAGCCACTTACAACTTCCAATGACGGCATTATTGTTCAACTATGCAGTTGTGTCCCAGAGCTGAATTTGGTGCTCTGGTTATAGCAAAAGAATGCCAGCATTATACTCCCCCTGTAGACTTACTTAATACTATGATATCCAATGTCTTGTGCAATGGATAGTAATCTAGGCTTTAGTGTCTTCTGCCTCATTCAGTGGAAAAGCAATTTAAATGACAGTTTTCCTGACAAATTTTCTCCAGGAGAAGGCTTGCATAAGCATGAGCGAAAGAGAATATGATCTATCATGTATAATTTTTGTATGATCCAATGAAAAGTTCTGAAAATTAATCAATTTATTTAATTCATAGCACTTTCTTGATATGGCTAATACACATGAACCACTTTCAAAAATCATCTTAAGAATCCCAAAATGGTTTAGGCATGAAGGGAACTATTTATCTGAGCAATAATTTAATACATTTTAATGACCAAAATGATTAAGTAAAACTGATCCCAAATGCATCAAATGACAGCATTCTGAGTTTTGGGCTAGCCTTCAGTAATTTGTACAAAGCAGGGCAAAAAGACTGATAAGCAAAACAAATAAGCTTATTATAGCTGCCTAACTTGCATTGTTAATAAGTGTCTATTCTGACTTCACCCATAGATCCTGTAAGCAGTGTGAAGCAAAGAGAAAGTTTTTTGCTTGAGTATTCCAAAATACGATGCCAAAATGAACTGCAGGATTTTAACTGAAGTCTTAAAAAGCAACCACCTTAATTATTAAAAATAATTGACATCAAATATTTATATTCAAATTGCATTTCAAAGGTTAGATATTCCTAAAGTATCCAATTTATTTTCAACATCTACATTATGTACTTTGTTATATGAAACTATTAAGTAAAAAAATAAATAAATACTTGTCCCACCAGGTGATTAGAATAAATTGTTTTGTCATGCATGAGTTCAGATATTGAAGTCAGGACAGAAGTGAGATCAATTCAGTTTTTGATACTTTACTGCTCAAACCTAAGATGTAATTATCTAATCAAAACCACTTGCAAAGGATCACAAATACATACATCCAAATACTTCAGTGTTAAAGGATGCAATTGAAAAGATGAAACAGGAATTATTTCCCCTCAGACTGCAGTTTCTTAGCCCTAATGGCACTGGTCCTCAAAGATATTTAGATACTTAAGTCTCTGGTTTTGTTTTCAATTAAATCAACTTTTTAAGTACAGAAAAGTATTTAGTGGGCTGTGTGAGGCAGAATGGTCATCACATTGATGTTAACAAGTCATTTTACTTGGGGTCCTAAATGGTTAGCTGACATATATTTTGATCTTCAGGTTCTGTCCCCGGGACTGTGTGCATAATAAATTGAGAAGCACAGAAAAAAATCCCATATATTTTATGAAGCTGAAGATAGAAACACAGAAGGAAAAAAGCAATGGATGTTCTTCTGAGTTTTAAATGATTTAGAAATTGCTCTACAATGGCACAGCGCTAGAGGAGGAAACATGATAAGAACCCAAACCAGTACAGGCTATATAGAAAAATAACAGTGAGGAAAACTGCAACAGCAAAGCAGAAAGTAAATTTTAAGTTCTCCATTTTGAGACTCCAAAGCAACTGGGTGATGTCCAAGATGGATACCCACAGCTAAGGTTAGATTTATTGAGCTTTAACACAGAACACTTAAAAAGCTAAGGCCTGTCTGAGAAATACAAGATGTACACCAAAAGAGACATATACTAAAATCTAACTTAGGTCCAGGATTTTCCATCAARGCTATTTTTATCTACATTATGACTCAAAGAATCAGGATACAAAAAGAGTTGAAACTACAGCATAGAGTCTGTGCCAATCAGTTATTATTATTACTAATATTTTCAAACCTTGTTTTTAATACTGAGTTATGAAATTACAGCTCATCACTCCACTTACAATTGGATATCATGCTAGATGGTTGAATATCATTGTTTGGAGCTTTGATATTGTAATTAACAGAGGTCACATAATAAAATTTATAGGCAGAGGCTTTAGCAAAGCCTAAATGAAACAATGAACCTTGAAAGTAAAAATGCCTTGAGTATACAAAGAAACATTTCTACTCTTAGCATTGGTTTTGAACCAGGCCCAAAGACCCAACTTTAGGCTCTTTCAAACTGCATGTGACCAGAACTTCTGAAAAGTAAGAAGTGATTTATGTAGACACCTTTGAACATTCTGGGCATTATTCTTTCTAAATTTATTATTCACAGAGTAGAAATTTATGCCATTCCAAATGTTCTTGGCAAACATAAGAGTACAGAATTATAGCTTCTTGCTGAATGCCTCTGCACTGTAGGTTTCACTTAGAATTCTGAGTGTTTGTGAACTTTGAAAAATTTACTCATGTATATTTATTTCCACCATTAAAAGCCTTTCTGAATTGATACTTAGCTCCCACAATATGGATTTTCAAAGATCATAGTATGAGGAGAGCATAATCATATTTTTTTCATTGTATTACATAACTTCAATTTCAGACCTTCTGGCTTTCCTAATTCCTGAGCCATGGAAGTCACTAGGCAAAATGACTTCTTCCATGACCTCACTTCTGAAATGGAAAGCAATGCTTTTGCTGTTGGTTTTATCATACTAAAAGAACTGAAGATTAATTTGTTACTTCACTCTCAGAAATCCCTTATTTTTAACTTATAGTTATTCTGAAGTAGATCTCAGAGTAGACAAACTGAAAGAATAACAGTATTAATAATATTTGAACTTGCACTCAGAAGAAAGAATCACAGAACAGTTGGGGTTGGAAGGCACCTCTGAGATCGTCTGGTCCAACCCCCCTGCTCAAGCAGGGTCAGCCAGAGCAGGCTGCCCAGGACCATGTCAGGTTTTAATTATCTCCAAGGATGGAGTCTCCACAACCTCTCCAGGCAACCTGTTTCAGTGTTCAATCACCCTCACAGTAAAAAAGCTTTTTCTTATGTTTAAGAGTTTATTTCTTGTTGTATTTCAATTTGTGCCTCTTTCCCTGACACTGGGCACCACTGAAAATAGCCTGGCTCCATCTTTGTTACACCCTTCCTTCAAGTATTGGTACACATTGACAAGATCCCCCCAGGTCCTTCTCTTCTCAAGGCTAATCAATAATCAGTTTTGAAAATTCAATTCCATCTTTTTAAACCCAAATATTTTGAAAATCAGAGTCCTGGAAATTAATGTACCTGGGTTTTCATTGAAAGGGCAGAAGATACAGTCAAATGAATTGAAAAATAACAAATACTTTTGTTAAGCCTTAATGACCTTTTTCCTAATATGGGTGGCAGGTCAGGAATATAGAGCATGTATTAGGCCTCCTATCATTTTCATTTTGAAAAGCTACTCATAACTTATCCTTCACTTTTTTCAGAAAAATACTATCATCCATAACCGCAAAATCATATTTAATATTGTTATGCTCTTCATAACTATGCCATGCATTGACATTACCATAAAGGTTACAAAGCTTTATGCGATCAGAGCAGAAACCTTTCAGAGACCTCTACTCATGCCTCATGGAAGAATTGAGAAGAAACATAGCTCTTGCCTACATACCCTACAGTAGGAACAAGCTGAGGAAGGAACAAGGAGAAGACTTGAAAAGATCAGTATCCTCTACATATTTTTACATACTGGGATGAGTTCAGGAAGGGACTAGATTAGGCTAGCAGTAAGTCTATTCCTGTCCAGTATGTCTGTTGCTGCCCTACAATTACTGCTGAAAAATCAATAGTATGTTCTGGCGAAAAGGGCTTTGTGAAGGAAAGTCATTTCTGGCAAAGCAGCAAGAATCTTTAGTGTGGTTCTGGTCAAGGAGGGAAATGTTTGTTCTTGCCTTCTGAGCTAAGAGCTCAAGAAAGGAAAAAGAAACCTTTCATCCTATCAGCTGTCTGCTTTACTGCTGGTCTTCCTATAATGATTAGTGTGCTCATTATCACCACAGAAACCTCTGTTTTACCAGTGTAGGCCTTTCCTAATACAGGTGTCTTTTACTGGGGTTGAACATGAAGATTTTTCTCATCCTTTATAGACTGACTAGCAGTAAACCAAGACAGACAAAAGCATAGCCTGCACTACAGAACTAGGGCTGAAAGGATTGTTTTGAAATTCTCCAGCAGGGGAGATGACCTGAATGTGAGATTTTGATCTTTCCTAAATTCTGTTCAGAATTAGGAGTTCAGTCATCCAGCCAGTGGCCATAGGAGTTCTCATGTTGACTAAAAAAACCCTGCAGAATCATAATCCCCCCCCCCCAGTTAAAAAGGTGAAAAAAGTGGATTCTAATGCTACAATCGAATCAAGCTTTTGTATATTATAGGAGACTACTATGGCAAGGGACATCCATTAGAGTAAGATTTGATCAATGTTTATGTTGCAGGAGCCTGAAAAAAATGGAACTAAATATAGAAGAGCTGTATGGAAAAGCACTGCTGATAAAAGTGCAAGCTTCATAAGCCTCTGGATTGTGTCTGGGAATGTTTAACCAGCTGAAGTCAGCCAACCTGAGACTGTATCAAGGAGTCTATTAGGAAAATAGAGAAGTTTAGAACTTAGAGTGATGTCTGCCTTTACGTGAATGTCAAAGACAACATTTTAAAGTTGATTTGGCACTGAATTTGAGCTCAATGTACTGCAACAGCAATAAAACAGCAAAATAATAATAAAAAAAAGAACTCTATCCACATACCCTATAGTGCCTGTCTTCAGCATTAGCATCTATGCCAGTTTCCCTTCAGGGAATTGTCACAGGAATGCTAAAGACAGTGAGCTAGAAAGTCCTCTAGATACACACTTGGAAATGTACACAGTGAAAGGTTAATTGTATAAAACAAGATTAAGATGTTTCAAATTTTATAGCATATCCATAAAGGCCAAAATGAACAAAGCTCTAGGATCACATTCTTATATAGTAGAAAATAAATATTTATYTCTACAATTCTCCCAAGCAGAAGGACCCTCTGGCAAGCAGTCAGTTTTTCTCTTCCCTCATGAAAGCTCCAGTACCGGGTTTATGCTAAGCAGGACAGATCACCACCAGCAGCCTGCACAATTCAGAGCAGTCCCTCATAAATAATGATGAGTACTAAAGAGCGAGAATCTCTTTCACACCAGGCAATACTTTTCAAGAAAGAAATAGATTGAGAAATCAATAAAATATAACATGCCACCTAATTAGTGTGCATGTACGTATGAAACATACAACATACCTTCTGCCATTATAACTGTGCCAGAGCTGATAGGGTCTTATATGGTAAAGAATGGCCTCAAATGTATTTAAAAGAGACAAATTCACATAACCCCTTACTAAGAGAATCGTAAGGTAATAGGAGGTAGGATAAACCAAAAAAAAAAAAAAAATTAGAAGCATTGTCTGGTTGTTAGTGGCAAGCTAATCATATCCCTTAAGTATCTATCAAGTTTGCATGTTTCACCTGCAAAAGTAATTACTGGTAGTGGCCACACTCTCTTGGTTTGAAACCTTACTGTGCACAGCAGCTCATTTAGGAAAGCTCCCAACTGTCTTGGCTGTCTGCTTCTTGCTAACCTCTTAAGCAGAGTCTTTAAACAGTTTCAGAGCAATGCAAGCAGTAGTGTATCAAAGGATTGGAGAAGACTGTACTGCACATAAAACAGCTTGGAACTGACAGAGAGAAAAAAAATGAAAACAACGATTCTCTGAGGCAAATAATCTCAACTCATGCTGTTTTCTACACCTGTAGTTCTCATTTGGGAAGAAGCCAAACAAGCTAATCTAACAGATGGCCATGCCACACCACGGATTTAAAGTCAAAGGTAGGACACTTCCAATATCCATCTAATTCAGACAAGGAAGGTTTCAACTGATAGGCACAGAACAGCACTGAACAAGTACCCTCCCTCCTAGCAGGACGGTCAGTATTTACTGCTCCTGCACAAGGCCTAACTCGTGTGATTTCATGAAAGCAGTGATTATCACCCGAAGCAAAATATCCCAGTAGGGGGGAAAGCCTACATATTTAAATACTTCTCATTCTACAAACACAATTGAAATAGAAGAATATTAATGCTGACTGACTGGTATGTTAGCTTTGGGTAAGGCAGCCTTCAAAGATAATTTACGATATAGTAGAATTCATGGTTTAGAGCTGCAAGATACAACTCTGTTGCACAAGGCTATCTTAACTATGGTATTGCAAAAATGTGCACATTTTTATGAAGGGCAGTTGTTTAAATTAGGCTGACTGGCCATAGCTTCGCAAATCCTTTCTCTGGTGGCTGAATCTAAGCTTTCTATTAAAATAGCATTAATGCTTAAGCACTTTGCTTGTGAACAAAGCATTTGAGATATGAATCAGATATAAATGCATGCCTCAGCCTGCCCTTGTGACTTCTGCAGCTTGAAATCACAGCTCTAAGGAAGGTGTTCTTGTTCATTTCAGAGTGTTAAGATTTGAAGCTAAGGATAACAATTTAAATGAAAACATTATAAACTGTTTCTTTGTTGATCAGGCTACACAAGAAAGAAAAAAGATAATTGTGTCAGAGGAGTGTGTTTCATTTTCACATTACAGTTAGGAATGGCCAAAACAGGCATTCTGTTTGGAGAGGAAAACTGTCATTTTCTTTCCACTATTCCTTCTCCCCTAAGCACACTAGGAATTTTGCATTTTATTTTGTTTGTGTGATTTGTTTTATTTATTTTTCTTCATTCTACTTTTAGGTTGTCCTTTTGTTGTTGCATTTCTTTGAAGTAATAAAAGACTTTCTAGTATATAAAAGGATTTGTGCACATCTGGCTATAATCATCAGTTACATTAAATTACACAAAATCCAGCTCTTAATTGCACCTCACACCCCATTGACACACTAAATCTGATTATTTGATAATAAAATAGACAAAAGAGCCTAGGTTCAACTTATTTTATCTATTCAATATTATAGATAATAATTACTATTATAACAATCAAGCTCTATACTCACAATGTGGAGCCTTTTAATACCTGCCTTTTAGGGAACTTCATTCTTAATAGAACTAACTGTACAGGTTGTTAATGACAGCTCACTTGTGCCATATATAAGGCAAATCTCCCTCCTTGTATTATATTTAAAGAGACCTTAAAAGGATCTCATCGTACAATGAACATTCAGCCATTTAACTAAACAGTATGATAGTAAAATAGACCATCTTTGACAGTCCGTTATACATGGTCAGGAGTTTTAGAGCCTCTTTTTTCTCCTCCCAGTTTAACAAGGAAGAATGTTCTCTTGAACTTCCATGGTTTTCTGACAAGTGAAGTGCAAAGTGTTGGTGGTGCCTCCTAATAGAGAGCCTCAGAGGTGAGAGCCTTCCTCCATGAGGAGGTCTAATCTGCACCTCCTGCCTCACTGGAGTGACTACATTGTCCTCCAGATGCAACTGTCCCTTTCTACTGTCTGTAAAGAGTGTTATAGGACTCATTTAGCAGTGGCACCCACATTTTACAGAGATAAAATTATGGAAGAAAATTGACTTGATGTGTTTCCAAGGCTATGATGGCAAATAAGCAGGGATTTGATGATTTAAATTTTGATTTTAGGTGCATCTTTCCACTTCAGTAATTCTGTAGGTCTAACTCCTATTGGTCTGAACCTATACACCCTCCAAGTTACATTAACACATATCTCTACTGTGTTTTAATCTTAGATAATGTCCACAGTTGAAAATATAATTTCATAACAAATTTGTTAATTTAAGTGGCAGCCATTGGCCAGCCTAGGAGAATAAACAATCTCAGAGTTCTTTATGTTATACCAACGTACTGATGCCTAGCAAGTATACTTGCTTCAATTTTCATTTTCTCCATAGTAAAGCTTGTACAGTTTTCTGGGGATATATATTCTTTCTTCTTCCTTGTGAAGTTTGGTTGGATACTAATTAATGCTATCTGGGAACTGTAATGTTATAAAAATGCTTTTCATAGTAAAGAAAGATTGATTATTTGTTTGATTGTGGGCATCCTCATTTGTTAAAAATCATTGAGTTTTCTGGATAGTGATGAGAAGTAGTTCTGGCACTATATGGAATTGAGAAAGAATATGACTCAATGAAACATTGGAATTATTAGCTTATTACATATCTCTAATGCTTTTCTTTTTTCTTTGTGTATATCCATTTTTCTTTGTTTATATGCTTTCTTTAATATGCAACATGAACAAAATAAGAAAATACAATTAAAAGAAAAGAAACTTTAAGGAATGAGAAAGAAGAAAAGACTGCCTGACCTTTAAAAGACGTTTCTGCCTCAGATTCTAAGCAACAAAATGTTCTTACATTCCTGTATATTCACAAGGCCTCAGGCAGTTCCAGTACAGACTTTTCTGTACAATATTCTTTCCTACATATCAGTAATTGAGGGTTGCTGCAATGTACAAAGTTCCAGTAATTCAACATTTTCTGTAAATGTCAACAGAGGGTTATTCAGTTTCTGCAGGTCATAAGGTCTTTTAAGCACCATCTAAACTAAACCAGTGAAGATATCATAAGAAACTAAGAGGAAAAACAATAGAAAACCTCCTGGTTGTTCTAAAATTGAGGAAAGGTTCTTTGACATTTATTTACATACCAAATTGTGTTACCAAATACATATAGCATGAAATTAGCTACTGTTTCCTGTAACAGCATTAGCAACACAAGGAGGAAGAGTTTGAAATTGTAGGCACTGATCTGACTGCATCATTTAGCCATGATTTAAGCTCTATGACTACTGTGAGGAATAATCAAGTGACCCAAAAATTTCTCTTCAATAGAGAAATATCCAAGCTTTCAGAAACAAAGAAAAACATGAAAAGTGAATTGTGTGAATTGAGAACATAAAAGCATAAAAATATAGTATCAGACACATTAGAACAGAAATAAAATAGAGACAGCTGGTGTTGAACTGTGTCCTTTAATAAATAGACATCTGTGTAGAAAACAGATATAAGTACCTCTGTAGCATTATTTTCCTGTTTAAAGATTCAACATTGTTGTCCTTGAGGGTGAAGAGGGGAGCATGTGAAGAATGGGCCTTTCCACATAGGATTCAACTGGGAAACAGAGAAGCCAGCCAACACTATGGCAGTTCCTCAGGATATAGCCTGGTGCTGTGTTATACCCTCAGTAATTCTCCCATTGCTTACTATGGGAATCCACTTCTCCAGGCAGATTTAACTGCAAAAATTATTCACTGAAGGAATGGTGGTTGCTTAAGTGTATTCCTTAAATAAATTTTAGCCATATTTTGTGTGCTGACTGTCAGTATGTTAAACAGATGTTAATATTACTTTTGAGGATCAGCCTCTTTGAAGTAGGTTACAGAGCTTTTGAAGCTTGACTTAGGTAGGCATACATGTAGCTTAAGTTTGAAAAAGTTGGCCTTCATATAGTGTTCAAACAGGCTGAGTTCTGTCAGCCTCACATTTAAACATTGACAAGAGCTCAAAAATAGACTTTGATACTGTGAGGAAGAGGAGGGAGATAGGTATGTGTGAGTCAACTTTGCTGGATCAAAGCTTTGGAAGGATTTGTTAGAGAAGGATGGTGTAGTGAACACAGTGCTGTTTGTCTGAGCTCAGACTGATTAATAACACTTGGCTTACTTTTCACATTTTCCCAGAAATAGTGACACTTTGATTTGAATTTTAATGAAAAAGGGTACTCATCCTCAGGCAGGCAGGGTGAAGACAGCTTGGAGAGTTCTTTTATCACCTATTCCCTTGATATGCTGCATCATTTTTTAATTACCTCTTCAGCCTGCATTTTTATTTCAAAATACTTAAATGGTTTAACTGTTTTCATTACTGACACATGCAGACTTTTGCATTTGTCACTAACAGATTTCTGACAAATATTTTCAATAAGTATTATTTTCTGTATTATTGTGCTCTGTATCTCATAAAATTTGGAACATGTCTACTTTTATGAACCTCTGCTATGGATATTTCATCATGGCAGGCATTTTTAAGAACTTTGATTGGCAGCAAACCATTCAAGCTATTAAAGGTTTGATGATAGGCAAACCTCAGTAGCCAGGCTTACACCCATTTTCAAAGTAAGCCCATGATACAGCTCTAGGTCCATTACGCAGTCGTGGTCTGTGGAATCTAGGACTGATCTAGCATGATCAGCAGTCCTAGGGATGTGATAAGGCCATGAAACGGTTCGTTTGTGGAAAAGAAACAAAGAATGCAGTAACACAGTTTTCCTGCCTTCCCTGAACCATCCTTCACCCATCAGTAATCCAGTGATTTTCAGTTCCCTCTTCTTTCACTTCCTACATGTATACAATGGTACTAAAGCTATGTTTATGTCATTAAATTACTTAAATATTTAAACAGCAATAAGCACATTTGTTCTAGTAACAAGCCCATTCAAATGGTCAAGAGAACATACAGTCTGAACCAAGCACTATTTGGTTTCTGTATCTCTTAATGGAGACTGTGAAAGCAAATGGGAGGAAAGCCAAAGATTAAAAAAAGTATTTAATGTGGGATGAGACCCTTTTTCTGTGGCCACTAACTTTTGCTTCTTTGCAGGAACAGAATGATATCCTCTACAGGTTAAATCAGTATTGAATGGTATATTTCAATTATTCTTATGATCCCTATAACTTAATTCACGTGTAAACATTATTATATATTTCTATTCTTTGGAATGCTGTTGGTTGTTTTCCACACTGACAGATCTCCTGACCTTTAGATTTTAAAACCTAAAATATTAGGTTTTAATCCCATAGTAGCATAAGACTTAACAGAAAATGATGATTTTGAAATCAGCTACAATGTATCTATGATGCATTGTATTTATATCCTATTTATATATGAGGATTTTTACAAAGAACAGATATATTGTTGCTCACTGGGATCTCCTGTATCTCTGTGTACTACATAAATCTGAATTGTTTCAGTTATCATATGCAAAATAATAACTGGGGAAGCATTTGCTTGTAAAATTAAACTGTAAAACTGTTTACGAAGATGCTATAGTAAAGCTCTAGCATTCTACCCACATGTGCACAGACTGCATCTGCCATGCCTCCTTCAAACTTATAACTCCTACAGAGAACACTCCTAAAAAGCAGGAGATGCTTTTTAAAGCCTTATCATTTCTTTAAGCTGCTATTACAGGAACTTTTGGAGCCAAGATTTAATATCTGTGGCAAAAGTGGGAATCTTGTACAGACCAAAGTCAAATACTATTTCCATAAGTAAGAGTTCAATAGTTCAATTAAGAACTCAAATATTCACCAAAAGTCTGAATAAATTGTTTTACTAGGTTTCAGTGTGATCAGATAATTGACCTAGCAAATTGTTATGTAGAATTAAATACAACAAAATAAATCTGGAAGTGATCTTCTGAGTGGTCTAGCATTTTCCTGCATTTAAATATCTTTCTCTCTTGGTTTTATCTCATCAGATTCTTGCTGTGAAAAGGTATTAAAGCAGAAGTAAAATTATATTGTCATTCCACAGTGGAAGGCTACATCCTTGTTCTTGCAACTCTCCTTCATGAGAGTATTTTCACTCAAGATGCTATATTCCTGGCTGGTTAAGTAATGCATAGTTTTGAATGACATAAGATTCTTTAGTTTGACATGTTACATGGCCACAGAACCATAATCAGTAATTTCTGGAACAAACTCAGTCTTAGTTTCCATATTGGTAGTTACCCTCTAGCATGTATCTATGCAGCTGGTTGCAGACAGACCTAGCAAGTTCTCCACATCAGCCCAGAAGCTTGGTAGTTACAGTGGGGGCAGCTCCTGTGCTAATGAACTCAGCCAAGTGGCTGAATATATTATCTCAGGCTTGTTACCACCCTAATGTAGTTAGATGTCTCCTAATTGCATTTTGTCAGCTGAGAACTTGGGTGGGGTGATGGAGAACTGCTTGCAACTGAGCATATAAATATGCCGTCAGTTCTTAATTTCATAAACAAGTGCAACATTTGCAGACTCCTGGTCTTAAGCTACCCCACCTAATACTGAATAAACCCAGACAGCTCAGTATGCAAAATCTGACAGACTCAGCCCTAACCCATCTTTTCTTTAGACATGATTGAGTTATGCAGGTCATGCTCAAATACGTGCCAGTAGCTCATTTCTGTAAATGATCATGGATCTTCATAAATGTCATCTATTTCCATAGATATACTTTACAGACTTTCTACAGGCATATGAACTGTTTTTCTCAGGCTCAGACAGTTTAGGAACCTGTGAAAGGATCCAAAAACATTATCAGAACTGATGAGCCAAGATAATTCTCTCTCCCAGAAAGGGAAGAGTTGGGCTGTTTTGGTTTTTTTTTTTTTTTTTTTTTAAGAAAATAGAGTAGGAAATATAAAGCATATTTTTATAACAGTATGTACATCATTCTGTATGACAGGTTTGAAAGGAGACATACAAAGAAATGTCAGAGTACATTTAGTGAAAATTTGGGTTTATTGAAACCTCTGGCAGAAAGAATTATTGCTTTTGATCACCAGCGTCCAGAATCATGCGAATAAGGAAAGAGATGATGGAACAACCTCAGTGGGTGCCGTTGGTGCTGTAGTTCTGGTGCTGCTGTCTTGTACATTCAAGCTCAGAGGGTCACAGAATCCTAACACAGGAGAACTGACAGATTTGAAGATAAACCTGACAATGATACCTAAGGGTGAGGAAAACCCATTCCTTTGATGGGACGATACAGTAGCAAGAATACCGAGAACGCTGGGTGCACAAAGGACTGCTGAGTTTTCCCAAACCTTTGCATTTGCCTGTAAGCTGAACTGTGCAAGGAGTTCAAATTGGCCACAGCAAAGCTTGCTCCTTCCAGATACTTTTCCACAAAGACTTTAATGCTCCCATTCTGCAAATAAACCAACAGTCCAAATCTCAGGCATTCTCACAAAATCAAGAGAGTGAAGTACTAATTAACTAGAATTCATTTATGAGGAAATATGATCCTTTACTTAATAATCTACTGATTTGATTTACCCTCTAAAATAGGCACAATTTTTCAGAGGAAAACTTCTAAATATATTTTTCATGCTAGAAAACATTTACAGGTTTGGGCAGTCTTTATTAGAAAGCCAGTCTGTTTCTGAGACTCTGAGATTCACCATACCCAGGAGTACAGTGTCTACAAAGACTACATTGGCACGCAGTCAGGAGTAGGAATTGCAACCTTCGGTGCTGTTGCCTGAAGTATTATTTGCACTGCATTAGCTCTCTGTGTTTGCTGGGATCTCACTGCATTCTCTAGAGCCCGAAGATGTTCTCCCCTGGCATACATGTTCTCCACCACTGTCCCTAACTGAAACGGTCAGACATTTACTATGGTGATGGCTTATCCAACTGAAAATGCTTCCCTCAGGTTTTTGTGTTGTGAGGACATATTTTTTTTCTAGTTTCACCTGTCATGTAATTTTTTGCCTCAGTAGCATGAACACCAAACTAAATGGATAGATTTAACCCCCACTCCCACTCCACATCACTGGGGTTTGGCATGGGGGTATCAGTCTTTCCACATTCATAGACCACAGTGCACTGTCGCTGTTTAAAAGAGCAGACCAGATTTCCACTGGGAGGGTCATGGGGTAGTGTTCACCATATGTCAATAAGCAGCTGAATTCCCTTAGCACTTAAGAAAAAGCAGCCGCTGGGAACCGCACTGCACTGATCCTCCAACCCAACCCTCTGGCCTGTGATGTGACTACAGAGAAAGCAAAGAATAACTGGAAAAAATCTTATTTCATCCTAGGGGAACAGCTTTTTCCTCTGCTATTGAAATCCCACTCTGTGCTACTACTTAGCACCCTACTTGAGGTTTTGAGACAAGTACCTGATGGAGTATTTATGCCTCAGGATCTTTCACTGAAAGTTTAAAATTAATTCTGAGTGTTCCTCACAGAGGAATACGGAGTAATTCCTTGTAAATATGGCCTTACAATAGCTCTTGCACTGGGCATGAAATAAGATAGTAAACCCTGAGACCTATGGACTATTTTGGCATAACTTGTTTAACATATTTGAGGTTTCTGCTACTGAAAAAACATTATTTGTGTCTGTGTTATGTTCACTGGGAGAGAGAAAGGCTATGAACCTTTTCAGAGTAATTCAGGTAATTAAGGTAAGATAATGTATTTTGTATGGTAGTTAGTATGTATTGTGTGATGCTACCATCAGATTTGTATTTAATAATAGCTGTCCTTTCTAAGCCTATAAGTACAGGGTACCGCAATTATACTAATAGGTAGTTTATGAAGTGTGTGCACTTTAATGTGTACCAGTCAAATTAGACCCTTGTTATTTTTGATAGGATAACTATAAAGACCTAATTATCTAGGAGTTGAGAAGTACTGATCAAAACTCTAGAAAAATGTTGTTACAAGTACAGGGATATATCCATCCAAAGAAGACATTTCTATCACGGCAATAACAAAATCAGGAATTACAGACAATATTAAATATCAGTGTATTTGCTCTATTAGAAAGTTGTCCCCAGCGTGATCTTGGAGTGTGCTTCAGTTGACTTATGTTTATTAAAATTTCAGTCTTGTGTCTCTCCCTCATAAAATTAGACTTAACAAAGACTACTAGACTAACAGTATGGACAATTACTAAACAGTGAACAAAAATTGCAGGGTCTAAGATTTAAAACTTATGCTTTATTCTGAAATCAACTTGCCTACTTAACAATGATTATTAAAGACAAAGTCAGCTACATCCACCTGATTTTTAACTACTCACACTTCCTGGGAATCTAGAAGCTTTATCTGAAGAAAATAGTGTTATCAAAATACAATTTTAAGAGTTACTTCTTGTAATAAAAAGTTCTGCTGCCCTCCTCACTAACTTTGTCTGTATATATTCATTCTGATGAAACACCTTGCTTTGTGTGTCCTCATCAATAATTTACCCAGCATAACAGAGTTGTTAGGCCACTCATAAGAAAAATTGTATAGTAATCACCATATTCTTTACTGACTGAAAAATCTAGGCATACTGGATTCTTAGAATCAATCGGCACAAAATATTTCTATAGGAAGGTAAATATATTTTCTGTCCTGGTCAGCTGTTACAGCTTCTCCTGCATTATATGCCTTTTTACAAACTGCCCTCAAGACTGACGTAAATATTGTTGCGAAAAATTTTGTAATATAGGCTCAGATGTTTTGTTTTGGTTAGATTCTTTCTAGCTTTTCTGCAACAAATGAAAGACATTCCTATACTCCCTCCCATGTATAAAGAATACCCATATCTCTGCAAGGCTGGCAGCTTTTTCTTCATTATGTCCAGTTCTTCTGATGTAAAAGGGTGAAAACATCATGCTTACAGCAGGAAGTGGGTTTGGAATTTTTCATAATCTAGCTCCTTCTCCCACTCAAATCGTAATTTGTCAAAAATTGAAAATAGTCCTAAAATGAAATCAGTGTTAACTCCATCTACATTTTTCTGAGCTGTGAAAAATTTCAAATTTGTCAAAAACTCACTTTCAGCTTTTTTTYGAGTAGGAATATTAAAGTCTTTCAGGTAGCATAACTCCACTTTAAGCTTTTGATAGCTTTCAGACAAAAACATTAACCAAAAGGATCACATGCAAAGTGAGTTACTTCAAATACATAAAATATGTTTCCATCCAAACTTTCTTTTTTTTCATGTTTTGGTCAAAGAACAATAGGCAAAAATGGTGATGAAACTGTGAACTTTATCCTATTTATTTGAATTTGGAATAGAAATATATTTCTCTATTTTTAATGTTTTCACAGAATGGGAAAATGCTTCCTACCTAGGTTTTACAGGAAGAGATCAAGGCTTGTATTTCTGGAGTTATGTCTGCAGGTATTAAATCTGACTTTTATATCACACATCTGCCATTATCTTGTGCCCCATTCGTTGCCCTTTATATGTCTGTTTTTCGTGTCACTACAGCAGTACGTTAAGGAAGTATACCATGAACAGAATTCAAGACTCGACTCCCTTGCCACCACCGTTACCGCCACTCACCTGGTTACCGATATGCAACTGTTCCCACAATCAGACTTATTTTCAGCTGCTGATTGGACCAATACTCTTGCCCACATCAAATAAAAAGAATCTCATTGCAAGGCGTCACTTAAACACCAAATTGGCTTGTTGTCGTATATTGTTATAAAATACATTATAATGACAGACATAAAAGTGAATACCAAACAGTTTGCCATGGTTCATTTTAGAAGAGGTATAATAGGCAACAAATACATATTTTAAAAGTCCAGTATACAATGATAGTACCCGTTAACAGTTAACAAGGGAAGATAAAATCAGCTTTAGCACTACTCTTTTTTTTGCACTTAAGTTCACGGTAATATAAAAATGTAAAAACTGCTGTTTTAAAATGACAACTGCTTACATTTTCCACAACATGTTTTTTTTAAAGTCAGAATTACCCTGTGTTCTTCAGTTTGATTTGCAAAATACTGTCATTCGTAATAGTTGAACACCATAATGGGAAAGGGGAAATGTATGTAGACAGGTAATGTGCTCACTTAAATGGATGTGATTTTCAAAGAAACCTAAAGGTTTTAGGAACTTAAATTTTCCTGAACTTCAGTGAGATTTCAGTTTACTCCAATTCATTTGAAAAATCACAACAATAATCTAATATTTTCTTGCTACAGGTAGAGGAGGAAAAATGTCAGAGCCACCCTAACTCTAATTTAAGTTTCTTCAGTGAAATAGAGATGGAGGGGATTTAATTTTCTGAAAGCCGACCTCTTAGGTACTCTGTACATTAAATCTAGTTGTGCATTTTATTCCTACCTTGTGGAAGATTAAATAATTCTTAAAACTGAAGGCTACCAAGAAGCTTGTTCTTTAGTACGTAGCTGCCAGTCCTGTCACAGGTCTCAGTTAAATGAAAAAGACATCCAGTTACTCACTGAATAATGATGTACAATGTGAGTGAATTTTCATCTGTACTATATATGATTATTTCTCACAGTGATATTTTTCATCCGAGCTATGTCTTCGGACATAATCAAAGGTATTTCAAGATGTGTATCCTCTTTCTCCCACTGACCTTCTCTTTCAGCTTCTGTTTTTTTCCCCTCAAAGTGTTTATGCTTACTGATGGATCAGGGAATACAAAGAAGGTGACTTTTCTAAACACAAAATGACTTTTTTTGAAACACAGAACTTTATAGTGAGTTGAGTTCTCCTCACCTTCATATTTTCTTTCACAATTTCCACCATTGAAAAACAACTGTAAAATGCTGCCTTTCTGAATGTATTTCCGTATTTATATCTTTCTTTCTGGATGAAGCAGTTAGTGGACAAAGCACAGTGTAGTGCAAAAGCAGTTCTAATGTGTCTGAAATAGTGTACTTCTGCTGGTGGTAAATCTTGTTTTCTTTACATGTTCAGCTATCCTGACCTTGTGTGTGTTCCAGGTTTCCCATCTGTAAAAATGGAGACACTGTCTTTCACATAAAAGAAATTCTATGCCTTGTAATAAGTTGAACATGTAAATAAGTTTTAAATAAATTTCAAAATAGCATGAAAAAAGAATTCCACTATTTTTTCAAATTGGTATCATATTAAGCACAGTATTATAGACCCGTGTTATTCTTTTTATTGACTTTTTTAAAGTTTCCCAGATCTTTATAAGCAGTGATACTGATCCTCTAAATGGGCACATTAAAACTTTTTTAAATGTAATCGTTGGGATATATAAAAATGGGAAAAATCAGCAAGGGTAGCAGAGGGAAGGCAGAGGGAAGGGTGAGAAGCAGTATCACAAATGAAATAGCTTCATACATTCTTCAGCTACATACTTTAGCTACATCCACATTTTCTAGGTACTTGCCTTAAATTTGAGAAGAACCAAGAAAACATCTGTACAGGGGATTTTCAGTTTTTTTGTTTTTTTTTTTATTTTATGTTTATGCTTGTTCAATACCCACTTTTTTAGATTTTAGCATGAGAATTGGATTAAAATAATGGATATCCAATACAAGCAATCTGTTGAAAGCCCAGTAGAAAAAGAACCTGAAAATTTCAGTAAAAGAACATGACTGGCTATGTTTAGCATATTGGGCTACTGAAAAATAGTTGGAATAATATAGGTAGAATATTGCCCATTATAATTAATGCGTACATGCATAAAGAACAAATACTGAAAAAATGAGTCTACTGAGTGTATTACTGTGCTAGTCTATTCAGTAATAGGGGTAGAAGATGAAAATAAACTGCAAGCTGAAAACGTTAGCAATGAACATTACTTGTTCCTAATAGCACAGCTAATCCTAGTACAGCTGTATACAGCAGGATTAATGTCTGCATCCTGCTGTATTTGTTTGTGTAGAGTCATGACACAGTTCTTTAATAACTGGCCTGGTAGTCGGAACTTGTGGCCCACATTTAGCACAATTTGGTTCTTTTTTTTTCCAGTGAGACCTCTATTAGTATGAACTATTATTCTTCAGTAGCAATTTCATTTCTGGGARTGAGCAGGAGATATTGCTTCTTACTGCCACCAGCAAGTAATAAACAATATCAGAGAGATGTGTGTTCATCATTCCTTGTAATAAAATGGTTAATTTTATTATGAGGCAGGGAAGAAGCCACTGGCGTTCGGCAGTCTGGAGTCTTATTAAACTGATCACTTTGAATTTGGCTCCTGATTCTTTCTGTCTGAACACCTTTGTGGAGACAGTTTTTAGAGAGATTTTATTCAGCTGAGTGTAATTGTACTAATGGTGTGAGCAGTGGATGGTGTAGAAATAAATTTGGCAAAGGGAAGGGGACAATGATCTTAGAAATACTATCATGTTTTTCATTTATCATCTCTTAATTGCTTAAAACTTTGCCTCCATGAGTATTCATAGAGTGGGCCTGTAAAGTAGTTTACAAGCCTGTAAGACTATTTTGTTTCTCCTAGCACTGAGCTCCTTCTTCCAAAGCAGTTTTGTTTTCCTAACAAATAAATACAAATGTCAAATTTCTTCTGTATACCAGCTGAAGGTAATATTTTACTGTATTTAATTTCTAAAAAATAAATAGCTTATATTGTTTGTGTGTAAGAATACATAAATTTCTACCATTTTTTAAGATACTGAACCTATTTCAACCACATTTGACATAAAGAAATAGTCTCAGAGATACCAAGTGCCTAAAACTATTGTGATTATAAGCAGATGGAGGAAGGAAAGAGACATTATGGCTATATCTTTTCTAGTTGATTAACACATCCTGCGACTATTTTCTGGGACTGAGATTAACTAACATGAAATAGTCTGTGTTTGCACTATTAAACGCCAGCCAAACAGAGTGTCTGCATATGAATGGTTCTCTGGCTTGTAGTGATTCCTGAACTGGGCTTGGGTGTTATTTTAGAAGAGTTTTAGTTTGCCCAGGACGAGAAGAAAAGCCCAGGAGCATACTGAGGAGTCCCAGCACCCAGTGAATGCCTTTGGCACGGATTATTTTCGTAGTAACACTTCTCTTGTTAGTCTGCAATGCAGAGAAACAATCCACAATGTGATCACTGCCCACAAGATACCAACAAATTCAACCATGAGCCATAAAGTCATGGGAAATCACATTTCTTTTGCTGACTGCTTCTGGAACCGTTTGCTTTATTTTAAAGTTGAAAAGGATTATATTTCAACTTCTGTGTTATTCCTGCGTCCCTCCTTTTATTCCTCCTTGTAGTTATTGGGTCATGCATAGGCCCACTGCTCTTGCTGGACAGAGCCAACTTGCCAAGAGTAATTTTGGGTCAAAAAGAGTTGACAGAGTACAGCTACAGGACAGCAAAGCAGAATGAAGAGAAAGGAGAAGGAGGGAAGGAAAAGGAGAAAGAGAAGGAGAAGGAGAAAGAAAAAAAGAGAAACAGAAACAGAAGAACCTAAGAATGAGTTTTGGAGAGTATTTAATATTCTGGGACAAAACTTGGAAGTATGTGATAATGCAATATGAAAGCAAGGTCAACCATACAGAATACAAAGAGCAATATTAAAAATACATGCAGTAGTGGAGCAAAAATGAGCATAAACTGGGAGGGAAGATAAGAGCGAGTGATTTCAAGAAAATAGAAAAATGATTAACTGTACTGTGAGAATAACAGAAAGAGGTTAAATTGGATAAAAATTCAGATAAGGAAAGATAATTTATCATTCTTACCTTACTTATTATGTTTCCTTTTTGGCAATTGTATTTGTCTTGCTTTCATATTAGTTGTATAACTATGCATAAGTGAAGGGGAAATTTCCTAATAGAAAAATTGTTGTTATTAATTAGAAAAGATATAAAAAGGTAGATACTCCCCAGATTCAAACCCCATTAACTTATGCACCATCCCATTGACCTAAATCCACAGAGGCTCCTGAGGCAATGAACAAACAACATTATTCTGCCTTTGGGCATTAAACAATTTAAAAAGATAAATGCTAATATTTTATTATAATTTACCAGGCAGATATCCAGAAATACTGAGGAAAATGAAAGGCAGAATATTATTTCAGTGGAAACGTACTGTTTGCAAGATCATAACTTCAGCTCATCATTTTTACTCTGCTCTTTCATAGACTCAAATAATTTACTCACTGAGTATGCACAATTTTAAATATATAAATATCAGCTGAACTATCCCAGTATATCCACCCTCTCCACTTGACTTTAAGAATGTGCACCCACTAAGCTCATCAGGTCAAAGTGTGGCTATATCGTTTGTACACGTATAAACAGAGGCCACAGGGTGGAAAATCTGACCATTGTTGTCAGCTTGTTTGTATCTTCTGTAGCCAATTATATTGGGACTGTACATGACACTCTATTTATAGATCTATTTAGTATAAATTCATGATACAGATTTTAATGACTATAGTAGCAGCTGCAGGGAGAGAGAATAGGTAACGCAGATCCAGGACACATACAACTTTATTGATGAGAAAACGAATATCTTTAATTTCAGCAAAATTCAAATGAGAAGGAAGTGCAGCCCATAAAAAAATGAATTAAGTACCTTATTGTTTTACATGACTGAAGAAACAGGCCAGCCATTTAGCAAACTTAATACTGCCAGGACCTAAAGACATAATGACAACTATAATGCCAGTTCTGTGTTACCTAAAGCTCTTGAGGAACCTTAAGAATCATAAAAATAGTATTAATAATAACGTATTTTTATGCCACTTTGGAAATATTCAGGTTATATAGTAATGTTTTATTTAAAGATTTATACTTCTTGCTAGGATGTGTGCACAGACTCCTGGCATTTCCTCCCATTTCTATCCCTCCTGGCAGCAAGGAATGACTTGAATGGGAGGGCCCGGCCAACAGCGGAACAGGCCAAGGAAAGACTTCTGGGTTACCTGCTGGAAAAATAACAGCTTGGCTCATCCCGGGAGAGGGTAGGAAGTGAAGAGGTACCTAACAGGCAACTCAGAGAAAGGTAGAGGGATTTCTAGCTCTTTTCATTCATCAAATGGAGAGGGAGATAGAGAGAAAACATTTCATGACCATCTTCATCCTGTCCTTCACTACACAACTATCGTTTTAACAAAGTGAAAATGCTACTGTTCACTAAAGGTTTACTGACAGAAACATAACTGTAGAAGCTCTAATTTAAAAAAAAATTATTAAACATACATAGAAACCAAAACTAGCCTCTTATAGGTCTTGAATAATAGTTATTTTACTTTAACATTTGCTCAGTAATTCCCATTTTAAAAAAAGAAATGTGTTATATGTGATATGCTGGAACAGAGTCAATATTTACATTGTTATATCTGTGAAATTTTTTGATCTCCTTCACTTAGACCTTGAATTGTGGAAATCAAGGACAATTTTAAAGCTAAATGCCTTTTATTGTGGTTCCTATTTAACCCAGTGCTCAGATTTCCTGGCAAATTGTTCAGTGAATTTTCATCAGAATTGCAGATCTTTCTACTTTCATCTGTTCAGGTGGGAAAAAAGATCACAGGAAAATTTCATGCAAATGGAAAGAAAAGAAGCTAGCTAAATTGACTGATATTTACTCAGAGTAGCTACAGGAAGACAGTAATGTTCTGGGTTTTTTTAAATTTTGATCATGATTTGTACACTGCTTCATGTTATAACAGAAACTTGTTCATTTTTTGAAGTATTAGATATTTGTAAATAAGCCAAGTGAAATTAATTGTGTAAATTATTTCCTAAATTGGTTAACCAAGTGAAATTAAACAGTAAAATATGTAATTGTGTAATTACATAAAAATATTTGAAAAATGTATATAAAACATAAAAAAACTGAGTATGGGTATATTGAAGAGAGGGAGTATAGATGTATACTTTTCTAGATATATCTATCTTCTCTGCTTCCAAGAATTTGTAATGAGGTACTTGAAGAGCCAGAGGTGCATGTATGTATATTACTGTGTTTTACATCTTTTTGGTGGATATTTTCCCTAATAATTTGTCTAATTGCTTTCTGAAGATATTAATATTATTGGCAGCCACAACATCCTGTGCCAATCAACATCTCAATTTAATTATGCATTTTGTGAACTTCTTTTCTCATTTAAACCATCTGCCTCATAATTTCATTTGATGCCCCCTGCTGCTATGTTATGAGAAATAAAGAATACCTGTAACTCTTTGACCTTCACCCGACATTCATCATTTTACTTATCTCTACCATATCCCACGTCAGTCACTTCTTTTCCAGGCTGAAGAGTCTTAATATATTTTATCTATCCTTTTATATAAGCTCTTCCTAAATTCTGATCTTTTTTCTATCTGCATACCACATCTAGAATGTATATGTTTTCTTTTTCAAGAAGAGGAGAATGGAAATGCACAACATACGCAAGATATAATTTCACTATAGTTTTTTTAGTGGCATATTTTTGTTTGTTTGTTTCTATTTTTTATTCTATTCCTTTCTTGATGGTTCCTATCATTTTATTTGTCTTTTTGAGCACTATGGCCACTGACTGATATCTCCAGAGAACATACAGCAATTGACAGATCTCCTTCCCAAGTGGAAAATTCAAAGCTCCTCATTTTATACCTACAGCTAAAATTGATTTTTCCTAAAGTTGATTTTTCCTATGTGAATTTTGGATTTGTTGACTTTATTTCACTGTTGAGTCTTTCAGAACTGTGAGATCTTCCTACAACTCTTCATAACCAGATTTTGTTTTTACTATTGTAAATAATTTTTTTCACTGGCAAGCTGTACAACTTTGGTATTTATTTCCCTTTCCATCTTACTGTGAGCACACTGAATATCACGTATGCTAGCAGGAGATTCTAGGATAATGCCAGTGACAACCCCTCTTCGCTGTGAAAACAAATCATTTGTAGCAATCCTCTGTTTACTAAATTTTATTCAGCTCCTGAAATAGAAGAGGATATTCCCTTCTATCTCACGGCAAGTTGGACTGTTTGAGAGTCTTCACTAAGTGACTTGTCAATTCCCCACACAGTCTAGTACCCAGGTTGTTCTCAACCGTATAATGGTGGACTCCTTCAGTATTTCCAGATAACCATGGACCCATCTAATGTCTCTAAAGGTTCATGAAGTATGACTTTGAATGCAAAAGCTGAGTTGACTCTACTGCAATGTGTCTACAGATAGCATCAATTTGTTAGGAACAAACTGGGTGTCTTTAAACAAGATGGGAGCAGTTGAAGAGGTTATATAGCTACATTTTAAACCAGGTTTTGTTTCTTATTCAGGGCAATATCTGAAGGACAGAAGCGTTTTTGTGGTGTCCTCTTGAAGAAGCAGTTATTTATGGGGTTAAAATTTACTGTCTGCATCATGACCTGTTGTGATATCAGCTACCTGAGGCTAATAGAGATTTTCCCAYGGCAGATGTTTTCTGTATAGGTACTCTGAGTATTATAAGTTCTGAAATGTAAAATGTTTTACCTGAGAAAGGTCCTGAGACTGCTGATCTCAGTCCAGCAGAAAAGTTAAACAAGCACTTACCTTTCCATTGACTTCAGCTAGATCATTTCCATTCTTCAAGTTGAGTATGTATTCAGGATTTTGATAGATCATGATTCAAAGTGCTCAACATTTGTCAGGCAATACATAGAAAACATTACTTTTCTTCTCTTACAGTCAGATTTTAGATTTGGAAGTCTATGAAATGAAAAAAGGGAAAAGAAAAATAGTATAATTTGAAAGGTTAGTATATGGCCTAGATAGTTTCAATGATACTAAGACCTAGAAAATGCTGAAGAGTTGCCACACTGAGCCTTGAAAAGCCCAGTGCTGCAAATTTTAGCTAACAGAGTTCTCAGAAAAATATTTATGGCCATTTTGCTCTCTTCAAATTTTTGGGTCTCTTTGACATGGGCATCTTTTTCTAGACTCAGAGACTTGAAAACATGATGATATTTATGATCAGTTTATTAGTACACACCAATTACTTATTGTTAGGATATAGTAATGAGCTGTGACTAACATGTTGTTATGCTAACCAGCAATACGCTCAGTACCCTCTGTGCACTTCCCTAGTAAATCTCTGCTAGCCAGGCAGTCAGCCAGATGAGGAAAGGTTGGCCTCTGCTGCACACTGGAATGGGCTGAATCTCCATCAGGTCATCTTTCTTCACAAAAAGCATCTGGACTTACCACTCTAGAGCTGCTTTGCACCTCACTAACTCAGGGGAATGACAGCACTTGTGGATGCTATGAGTCCCTGGCTTTCTAGCTGTGTTCCATGTCCATTCTTCGATGTGCATATGCAATTACATTATTCAGACAGTGCAGACACTGGTTTATACAAACTGGAAGCATTGTGTATCTTAAAACATATTTTGCATGAACACGGTTATATTTTAGCATTATTATTATTTATTTAAATATATGCACACATATTTTTCAGTGTATTTCAGATGCCTCGGCTTGCAGTTTTGCCCAGTGTCTGATTTAAGCTAAAATGAAATAAAGTAATTCTGAATGAAAATGAAAATGCAAGCAGATTTTTTAAATTACACAAATGTTCTTTTCACGTTCTTTAACACCATTCATTCTCAATTTTACCTTTGAGCATCTTTTATTATTGAGGTTAAAGTAGACCATTTTATGATTTAAGTGCAGCTAGTTGAGTAATACAATATTAAGTACATCAAGAGCTTCACAGTACAAAAGCTTATCACAGTTAGAATAATTTAAAGATTAAGGTGGGGTCACTAATGACAACTCTCTGTGATTATAAGTGAGGTTGTTTGAAGGACAGTGCTGAATACAAGGACAAAGAAACTTTTCAGATACATTTGAGGGTAAAGAAATAATGGCATGTTGTATTCAATGCCTTAACACATCAGATGAACAATATAAATTGTTGATCAATACTTGGGATTGTTAGTCAGTTAGGTACTAAGTTTGAAAAAAGTCATGTCACTATTTTCTGCCATTCATGTTCTATCATGAAATTTTAGGGTTTCAGAGGAAAAAATAGCAGGATTTAAATATTATCTGAAGAAGGCAGCTCTGAAATTCTGCTTAGAGCAATATGGCTCAGTGATGACTACAATTGTAAGAAAGAATATGATAAATATGCCCAAAAATATATATTAAAAAAAATCCCCTTTGTTAAATGAAAAAATAGAATATATGCACAAAAGAAAGAGGATTTATACACAGCACGACTTTTTAACTTAAGAAGATGATTTCTAAAAAAAAAAAAAAAGTGTATACATTGTACATTCATTATTTAACTGGCAATCATTCACATTTCATTTTAGAACTCTGTGAGCCACAACCTGAAATCATTTCTATAGCCCCTGAGCAAAGAAAACATGACTAGAAAAGGAGCGATGCATTTGTGCAGTTGCATATATATGCTAGTATTTTAATCTGGAAAAACACGTTGGGTGGTGTGTCCCAGCCGCAGCGCACGAGCGAGCATGCTGCACTTCTTGGCGTGCCCCAGGCACAATGTTTTGCCCATCAGAGGGTGGCACAACCGACTACCATCACAATCGAGTACGATGTCTGTTGACCCTTCTGCAAGCAGGGTCTAAACTGATGGAGGAATGGTTATGGGAATGGTTAAGTGAGAGAGGGCATGATCTGATTGGGATGAGCAATCCTGTCTTCGGGGTAGAGGAAGGAATCTAGGCCAAGGCAAGCGATCCTGCTGAAAGCGGCCTTATCTAGGCTAAGGCAAGAGAGCCTGCTGAAGCCTGCTGAAAGTGGCCGTATAGCGGCCTTGAGCACTACAAAAGAAGGTATTCACAAAACTGGTAAACAAGTCTGGACGGAACTAGGTTCCATAAATGTCGACGGAGCGTGGACAGCAACCTTGCACCAATCATGTATCCGCTTTATGCGCGTGGACAGAAACTGTAACCAATCATGTAACTATTGCTAGCGCATGCGTATTGCTTATCCATATATATACTTTGTGTAAGCTCTAATAAAGGGAGAACGATCATACTCATATTGAGACTCCATCGTTACTCCGGGCCCGCCTCCCACTCCGGCGTCCTCCGACACTAAACCCCATGGGAAGCCCAGGGACAGCTTAGCACAGCTCTTGTACAGGGTTAGTGCTTAGGGTTGGCAGAGGGCCTCATTCACTAAAGAAAAGAGAAGTCACGTAGAGATCTTCAGACCACAGGAGAGCAGGGCTAGTAGGAAACTCAAGAGATCACACAGGCCCTCAGCAAGTCTGAAGGCAAGAGCAACAGTTCTCATGTTAAAAACAAGCGAAGGCTCGTTTTTCAAAGCTCCAGTGCTGGAGGTTCCCCAGCCTCTGAGTCAGCCCAGTATAGTGCTTTTCCTGTCCCATCCAGTAGGAAAAGTGGCCACTCAGAACAATTTAATCATCTGTTTTGGTTTTTAACTGTCATTACATAGCTGGTTTCTTTCAGGTGATAGAATAAAAAAGTTTACCTGAACTCCTTTCAGATCAGTGTATAAAGTCCAGAAATTAAAAATGACTAGCCAGAGACAGAAAATGAATTCATTTAGCAAATCTTCACAGACATGACTGTGTTTGATTTTTGTTATCAAATATTAAATAAAATCAAAATAAGCAAAAAGAAGAACATGGTCTGACTGGTTTTAATATAAAATGATGATATCCTCTTTATTAAATTCTGTGGGTAAGCAAGGGGAGAAGTGGCAAAGTCAAAAACTGACCAGACTAAAAGTCTTAATGTTTCTACTAATCTATGGAAATCTCTGAAAAAATTCTCCTATAATAGTTCTGGTGAATATTACAGAACACAGTTAAAGTTTTAGCTTTCAGACTTCAAGGGCAATCTGACAATGCCTTTCACAGTTAGCCTGACAAAATCCTAAAGAGACATTTCATAGTCACACATATTCTTATACCAGATCGCTAATTTTCTACACAACCATTCTGAGAGCAAGTTTAAATATACACTTTGACCTCCAAATATACTCAGACAGACAGACTGCTAACAACACTGCGTTAAAACATGTTCCAGACAGAGGAAAATATACTGTTCATTAACTACARTTCATAATACAGCATGAAAATTGACAGAATTTAAGTTCAGAAGAATATTCTACAATACAACCCACAGCAGGAAACAGTCAAATTATCATACCTAATTTGTGTGCAAAAGACAGAAGTGCTCCTATTAGTACAGTAATACAGTAGACATCAATAAGCATGCTATAGAAGACATGCTATAGACATGCTATAGAAGTGTTATATGTCATGTTCTGCCACTATTTCTCTCGGTGACCCTGAAAAAATTCTTTTTCTTCCTCTGCTTAGTTAATCTATCTGTAAAATCAAGATAAAGCTTTCTTAATTATTCAGATAAAAATCTGCTTATTAAAAACTACAGCATGCTCCAATTAAAGACATAGGTTACTACCAGTGAAGTCCATAAAGAACTTAAATGTTGTTTACTTCTGTTTTCTGATTTTACTTGAACTTTGCTTAAATAGGGACAGCTCTCTACATAGGTAGAAACAGAAACCGAGATCTGCGGAGGAAGTTTCTGGACAGTGCCTGGTCAAAGTGCTGACAGGTTAGGGAGGAGCTGAAGGCTTTGAGATCATGCTTTTAGATGAAGGTGCATCATATCCCCAGCTTCTGCATTATGTTCCAATTTGCTATTTTGGAACTAGTCTTAACTATTATTTATTTATACTGTGATTCCATATAAGATCTCTAAAAGTGAGGCCTTCATTTTCTTGAACTATGTTCTGAATGATGTGACATGAATGGCCCTTAATTGGCAATTGCACATTTGTGTCAAGATTAGACTGTTTAAATGCTAACTTTCATGCTTGGTCAAATTTTACTCTCTCCATTGGAAAAAATATGCATAAGCCTGAATTTGTGAAGATAAGGTTGCTTTGTGAAATAGAGGCTATCAGATACACTCTGAAAGTTCTTTTCCCTTTAACTTAGCATTTCACCTAATAAATTCAGTTGCACGTATTCTTCCTTTCCATGCATCATATTAGGAACACAAAATAGGAGTTGTGCCACATTAAAGAGCTCTGCATATAAGTAATGAAGTGTGAGTTCTTTCAGAAGAAATCTCCTTCCCCATCTCAATTACGGAGCAGAATAYGATAGAAAAATATGCAGCTCATAAAAAACAGGAAGACTTTAATATTGTTTTCTCACTGCGACAACAAGCAGTATTTCCATATTCTCTGTCAATATTTGAAATTCTTCACTGGAATGAGAGGTTGGACTGCCTTTTAGACAGACAAAAATTGCAGGCTTTACAGGCATATCACTACAGCCTAGCTTATTATCTGATCAAATAATATGAGAATGGTCCCCTATCTATCACATACTAGTTTGTAGGTCGTCTACAACAGCAACACAAAAGCTTTCCCAAGATATAATTCTAAGGCTGTTATATTGCATTTTTCCCTTGAAATGCAGAAAGCTGTCCAATATAGAATATATGTCCAGGACACACTTACTAAATTTAAGAAAACTAACCATGTGGGACAACAGCAAGTAGAATTAGGGTCAGTATTTGAACTGATGTGTATCTTCAATTACCAGCTTATAAAATATTGATTCTTACAGAGAAGAGAACGAAGGTTATTCTACTTCACAGAGGAGTATGATGTATCAAAATTTACCTCCAAAGCAAGCCACAAGAAGCTGGAAAAATTTCAAGATTCTTAAAATTAAAGAAGAGAAGCCTGGTGACCAGATTCAGAGGGAGCTGACATGCCATGTCAAGCCCCTTCGGAGTCACAGAGTCCTTCCAGGAGCCCTTTCAGCACCCAGTTGCTCAGCAGAATACACAGCTGTGAACGAGACACGCAAGTCCCTATATAATGTTTGGAGAAAATCAGGCACCTCAGGACAGAAGCAACAAAACAACATATGAAGAAGGGAGACCTCTGTACTGATCATTAAAAAATTCTGAGTACAAATACAAGTTTTAAATCTTGTGTACCTCAAAAAACAAGATGCCAAAGTAGGTACAAACACATCCCTTCGTTTGAATCCTGCTTTAATTTCCTATTCCTCTTAAAATATCAGGTTAAGAGGGCAGATGCAGACAAGGGCATTCAGTAAGCTTTGTCCATGCTGAGAAAAATTCTCAGCTAGAAAAATCTAAACAATACCTCAACAGTGCCTAAAAAAATATTCTGAGGCAAAAGTAAAGTCTTTTCAAGGTGGCCTAAATGTTGTTCACAAAGAATTGCAATTATCAAAGTATTATACTTAGCACAGAAGAAAATAGGCTTTCAGGAAGGACTTACCAAGTTGTCACCTTGAGGAAGTTCAGCTCAAGCCTTCTGATTAATATATCTGTAAGGCAGCCAATACACAGGCCTTTGATAAATATGATTATTACTGTATCAAATAAATGGCTCATTTATCAGCCTTTGTGTAGCTTGGCTGTGTTCACATGCATGTCCATGGAAGATAATCACAAAGTGCTTGCAACAAAACAAATTGGTTTGTTCTAGCTGGTGTAGTAATTAGGAGAAATTGGGGGGAGGGAGATCAAAGGTTCACAGGCTAAGAAATAGTGAATGCTCCACAAAGGAAAAATAATGGCAAAATTGTCCTGGCTGAAGAGCATTGTGCAACCTAAATGCTTGCAACAAAACAAAAATTCATTTCTTGACAAGCATTCAGAAAAAGCTAGAACACATACAAAAGCATGACTAATCTACTGGGTAATTAGCAAAAGCAGAGGTAAACATTTGAATTTTTAAAATAAGCTTTTACAGGCATTTTGTACTAATGTCCATCATGTAAAAATTCTCCTCTTCCAAGCAAGACTGTGGTATCAACTGACATTTAAGTATTTCTGTACAAAGAGACCTTCTACTATGGCCTTGGCACTTCAGGAGTCCCGACTGCTAAACCACATATATTGTGTAACATGTTTCCACTCCTGTCTCTGCTTTTCTTTAGCCACGCACTATAAATAGCTAAATGCAGGGAAGACTTTTTAGCTGAGTACAGTTCTAGAGCATTTTGAAGACAACTATACTGATGCACTTTGGATCACAGACAGAAAAGTACACTTTTTACCTGATAAAAAGTCACAGTAAAAGACTGATGTATTCGCCACCTCCTGCAGAGAGCTGATAGCCAAGTTTGAAACACATTTCTTTATCTATTCACTCAGTAGCTTGGTTGTTATTCTACAAGACATTGAAAGAGTGAGCTAGACCTTTACAAAATAATGATCTGTCAGTTTTCATGCTCAGGCAATGCCAGACACAACAGAAAGCAAGCTGAAAAGAAATGGTAAGAAGCCTAAGAGGGCAGGCAAAAGGAAGGAAATACAAACAAGTAAAAGCCAAATGAAAACTGAGTCCCACATGTTTATTTGGAAGGTACCTATGAAGCACGAAACCTGAGAAAAGGCAAAATAAAAGATGAAATAAAAACCCCAAGACATTCACGATAGCAGAATAGAAAAGGATGACAAATCAGTGGGGCCTGGGCAGCAGCCTGGGAGAGAGGTCCAGTCCTAGTCTTGTGGCTTGACTGAGGCTGATACCCTGTTCCCGCTACATAGGACTATTTTTATAAAGCCCAGAAAGTTTTAACATGTTTTCTCTGCAGAGAGATCTCTGAGGGTCAGGAAGCCAATCCTTTTCTATGATAATCTTGTTTTTATAGCAACCAATCCACATTCTTTCTTACTTTTAGTTCTAGTGAAATATTTTGCTGAACTGTAATCCTTCAACTAGATAATTCAAATCACTCTACCAATAACCCATTCACTTCATTATTTATTTCTGCACATTGCAAAAGTTACTAGCAAAATACTGAACAGTTTGCTATATCCCTGAGGAAGCCCCGTTAGAAATGGCAGATCTTACTGATGATACCCTTTCACAATCATATTTTGAAATCTGTCTGCCGGGTTTTTTATTCTTCAGCTGTGTGTCATATTAGTTTCATAAAATGGAAAAGTTGGGTTTTTTTTCATCAAAATGTGTTACATAGTGCTAAGTGTAATGCCTTGGTGAAATGGGAATGGTAAGCCTACTAAATGACATGCCTAAACATAGGTTATCAATAGCTACCTTAATATCCCAGAGCAACAATTCTATGAAAAATAAAAGATAGATTTCATACTGATGGTATTCTTCATATTTTTATCTCCTAGTATTGTTGGCATTAATGAAAGTCCCCTTCTACCTTTTTTTCTTTTTTTTTTTTCAGTATAAAGAATACATTTTGAAAATGTTCAGCTTTCTGAGACACACTAAAACTAACATTAGTAGGTAGCTCTTACATGGAAAATGTCTTGTTAATTTGAAAAAAAATAGCCTGTGATAAACCAGCTCTTCTTAATTACAATGATAAGCTTCTTATTCTATCCAAATCAGCATATGATATTTACAGCAGATACAGAACCAGATGCCCCACTGCCCCTAATACTCAATATTGATATAGTTATCTTTTAATACTACAAAAGATTTTAGCTATTAAATGTTCATGGTTATTCTAAATCAGTCTGCGCATTTTTTGCTTTCTATCTAACAAGAGATAAATCATAAAACAAAAACATAAACATAAACATAAACATAAACATGTGTCTAACCATAAAACAAAAACCCTTGGAGAGATGGAATATGCTTTCTAAGGCATATCTAGGTAAAGCAGCTCATTTCTTGATCTGTCATCTGTGGTAATAATATTTCATGAATGGTCTCTATAGAAAACTAAGTCAGGGTGATAATCAGTTTAATGCAAACTATGTATGAGAGAGATATAATATTTAATATATGTGCATCTGTAGTCCTATACAGAAGGATTAGGAAGGGGTTACTAATTACATAGAAACCATGGGAGAATACCCCTTAGGTATCCAAAATGTCTCTATTCCAGAAAAATCTGTAAATGGCACTTTCATATATCACATTCTCCAGCTGATTAGGTGTGAACGTTAGTAGAGAAAATCATATTTAAACCCTGGAAGAGCCTGGCTCAGGACATAACTATCAGAGACACATGCATTTGTATACTTATGTCAAAGAAATATGTGGGGGGCTAATACAGGTTAGGGTTACACTTGGGAATGCTAGGAAAGCAAAGCTAAGCCACTGGAAAGATATCCGGTTCTTAAGTATAGTGTACAATTATTTTTTATATTTATTATACTTGTAATATTTTGTTTCTCTTCTTGTAACTGGAAGCCTTAATCTCACTAAATAAATGTTTCCTTGTTTTACTAACAAGTCAGCCTCATGCTGGGAGACAAGGGGAGTCAAGGTGAAAACTGACAAACTAAAGATGCACTTCTCCAAAGAGGTGGCAAATTCAAACTGGCCGCTCTTGTGCCATGATACACGTTTATAGAACTGAGTGGCTGGGAAATACTTTCAGTCAGACTACGAAGAGACATGGCACTGTGTTCAACTATATGCTGGCTTTGGGGATGGAGTTCCCTAAATGCAGAGAAACTAAAGCTTCCCAGAAAGGAAGCAAGTGGCAAAATAACTCTCCTCCTACACAGCCTCTCTGCCTTCCTCTCCTTCTCCCCATCAGTGAACTCAAAACATCACGCTGAATAATGTTTTTGTTCCTCACATTAAAAAAAAATCTTCCCATTGTCCCATTCATATTCACTATTGATAGATATTTCATTGATTCTTTCCACTTTTTGTTGTGACTGATATTCTTTGCCATGTACTAACAATCTTTTATATACTGATTTTTGAAAATGATCCATAGATGCTTCCACAGCTTCTTCTAAACAGGATAGCTTCCTGTCCAATGTAACCTTTTCCTTTGTGGAATCCTCTTTTTGACTATCTAGCTGATGATACCTTTGAAGTATTTCCACTTTCTGTTACTGCTTTGCACTGCCATAGCAGTATTCTGAAAGTAGCTTTCATTACAGAGAATCTGTTTCTTTTTAAAAGTTAAAAAAAAAAGTCTATTTATGTCATTTTCCTTTTGCACAACATGCTTAAAAATTCGATAACCATCACCCCCAATACTCAGCCTGTGCAGGAACTTAGGCTGATAAGGCAAAGGACACAACTGGGAAATTCAGTAATGATCAGTCAATAGTTGGTCTGTTTGTCTGTCTCTAATAAGTAAAAAAGACAGAGTTGAACAAAGTCTTAAGTGATTCCTTCACTTGTACTTCACAGATCTGGGAAGAACACCCCAAGGTTATCCGATCCATTTTCTGACTGAAGGCAGCTAATTCCTAGTGAAGTTGTCCGTAAATCTCCAACTCCAGAGTAGCTGCTTTCCCCCACCACACGACCACTAAGGGCCCCCCGATCCAGAGCTTGGGCAGTTCCTCATTTCTGCCATGCAATCCTCTTGGGCGTCCGTCCAGCAGAGTGGGACCCTCACCACTGCTGACTGTCCTCTGCATCTCAGGCAATTGCTCTCCTCCTCCGGCTCAGGCCAGGCTATCACCCGCCGTGTCACCCTGCCATTTAGCTAGGGGAACCAYTCATATCTGCCATGTGGGCGCTCCTTGAATCCTGTCATTGAACAGTAGGGTTAATTAATATTTTATTTCCCCCTGTCAAGACACAAATCCTGCGCTTTTCATACATAATGAGCGATGAGCACCTTCACGGTAAACCCTGCCCAGTCCTGGGACACTGGATACATGCACAGAAAGCCTGTAATATTTAGGAACTTGTAGGCTGCTGCAGTTCCTGCCTATCACAGATTGTTTTCTTCCAGCCAAAAAAAACCTGCCCACCACCTTTCAAAGACACTTTGAAGCTAGAGTTTTTCCAGTCTGAGAGACTACAAGTGAGGAAGCTCCATTTTGCTTGCAACATTAAAAAGAATGCTCTTTGCTTTGGGGCACTTTATTTAATTAAAAAAAAAAAAGATACAGTAGCTCAATATGAGTTAGTGCTATATTATAACAAAGAGGTCTATAATGTTTGCTACCTCTCTAATCTCTTCACTCTCCTTCTAATTCAGTTTCTCCTGCCATCTGTTGACTATAATATTCTGGAATGTGTTTCTCCCTGTAAAAATTTAAAAGAAAGGAGTAAAGAAATGAGAGATTCCAGAAATGTTCCCCAAATGGAAAAGTAAACAGCCCGTTAGATTTACAGAAACTAACAAAACAAACAGAAAGTCTGTGCATGGACAAGGGTGAATAATGCAGAAGAAATGTTTATTTAGAGGCTATACTAGTACCTCCTTTACGACAGGAGAAGCTTTAAAACACATAGTTACATTCAGAACAACCTTGTGCATGTCAGCTCTACACCTTTTGACAGGTATTTATTATGCTTAACTCAAAGGCAGTGAAATCTCATGGTATCAACACAGGCAAGTAGATGCACAGTACCAGGATTATAAAATGAATGAATGAAAAGCAGACTTGAAACTCATGAACTATAATAACCAAAAAGCAATGTGGTAGAACTGACAAGCATGAGAGAAAAAGCAGCTTGTTGTTTTGAGTATAACTATGTAAAAATAATCATTTACTGTTTGCCTGACTTTTCTTCTCACTGACCTACACATTTCTGGAAATGAAAATATGTTTAAGTGTAACCATGTTACATTTACATTTACAGGCACTTTAGCAGTGTGGGAAAATGAAGACAAATTATAAGCACTGGCTGGTATTTCATMCATTCGTGGGTGTCTATAATGGAGAATATTCCTGCATTAATTGCATATCCATGAAAACCAAGCAGCAGTCAGCCCAGTGTGCAATAGATGTCTCCTATGCATAGTGCCAACATTGTGTAAATAGCACATGCATTGGATAAAATCTGTTTTATGCAATACTAATCACAGACTGTATATTTGCAGGTACTCCAGACCCCTACACTAATAAAAATGTACACTATGTTTTCATGTATAGAATAATAAAGATATAAAAATTGCTTTGGAGAGCTTTGACTTGCTACTTTCTTACTTCTTTTTCTATACTACTCTTAGAAGAAATTATACTGAATCATGGATTTGTGCTTTGTGTGGCCTCTTTGGAAAGCCAAGAAAGTCAGCGTTTCCACTTCTTGCTGCAGCATGCTCCCTCTGTCTTCCTTCCCCCACCAAACTAGTTCAAGCTAACTGGCTTTGCAGGCCTTCCGGTCTTGCTCCTTCAAGAGAGCACAGTACGGATCTCCTTTTTTGTTTCCTTTTTTTTCTTTTTTGGACAAGAATTATGGGACAGAAAATACTAACCTTTGAACTGAGTTCAGTAAGTATTTGAGCAGATTAAATTTTCCTTCACTTCCCCAGAGTATACCTACTACTCGAGTTTTATGCCACCTGTGCCAGCTCAAACTATTAGAAAGGTTTATAAACTTTCTCAACAATTATGTGGGGTAGTGTACAAGACTTTGACATATACTTATTGCCTTCATATGCACCTTCAATATGTAAAAATCCTGTTACTTTAATGGAATTGAGTGGCAAAAAGCTGAGTTTGTAATTCTGGGGTAGTTGTCAGCTGCCAGCTTAAGACTGCTTTAATTATTTTTTTAACCCAGAGTTTTACAGATTTTCACTGAGGTCTGTAGCTGTCCCCTTCTCAAAAGCATCAATAACTTCTATCTGAAAGCTTGAGAAAATTGGCAAGTTCTCTAAAGTGACCTGAACGTCAAACTAAGTAGCTTAGCTTGTGGTCTGGAGAAACTTGGAGTAATCTATCATTTTTGGAGAGGAGAATATAGGTTTCAGAAGGACAATTTCATTAAGTCAGTTAGTGTGGGTACACAGTGGTTTTAATACCAGCAGTAGGTAATATCTTCGAACAAAGCTAGCTAAACAAAATACACTTTGTGGTTTAAAGCATGGATTGTCCTCCTGGCATATTAGCAGTAGCTAGCACATTGAACATGAAACACATAGTGATTGCCATGCTAGTGACTGTTTCTATTTTAAAGTAATGTCAATCTCAAATGCTAAAGATAATCATACTATAGCGTATTTCACAGGCAGTCAGATAGTTCTGACATGCAGGTGCCAATGGTTTCACAGATCAAAATCAAAACATTAAATTCTACTTGGAAATCAGTTGACAGTTTTAATTTGCCTTTACTTGATTTTTTTTTTGAAAACTTTTTTTGCTTTTTGATTATATTTTATTACTTCCAAAACCAAGCCAGTTTCTGCACAGGTTTACCTATGCATTACATTTCAAAAAGAAATTGTTAGAAAATAAATTATTTTTTTCTTGTGTTTCCTTATATTAAAAACTATAAAGGCATGGCTCTTCGATCTTCAAAGTACATCATTCCAAAATAACTCTGTAAATTATATCTCCTGCTGTGTTCAAATGCACTTCCATTTAATTATTTTGTTCACAAGAATTGTTTGTAGGTCACTGACACTGAACTTTGTGTGATGCACTGYGAAACTGATTTTACATATGCTTTATATTTTATAACTTTCTATCTAGTGTTAATGAAAGGGTTCTGAAAGGGTCCAAGTAATTTAGGAACATAAAGTGCACGTTCGAAGGTGACAAAGATTCAAGTGTGTTTATTAAGGGATAAATCCACAAAAGAACTATGTAAGGCACAGAATGAGGTGCCTAAATAAGAGCACAGAAGGTCACTGATCTCCTAAAGTGATTTTTCAGTTGCCACTTAAATATAGTCTCTTTCTGATAGTGGCCTGCTATGGGACTGCCTTCAGTCTTGATGTTGGCAAGCCAGTAGAGTTTTAAAGGGCATTTTTGCCAGACTAATGACAAAACAAGCTTGAGATATTTGGAGGTGACAGGCTGGCAAAATGCCATTCCTATTTTTTGCATAATAGCCTAAAGAAAATTGCTAGTGGTTAGGATGAAAGAGGTTCAGGTTTCAGCCCCCACTCTGCCAGCGCTTTGGGCAGCGCATGGCTTCCAGTTTAGAACTGGTCCAGCTTGTATAAGCAATTACATGGCGAGAGGAGCTGGGCTCTAAATATGTCTTTCTCCTGACCCAGTTTTTAATGCCATATTCAACATGCTAAAAACTACTTATGTCTCCTTTCCTTTGCCTTTTGGCTCAGTGAATGGGTACTGATTCTCTGCTCAGCACTCACATGCTAAATTTCTGCATATCATGGTCTTAGATGACTGATTTCTGCCCGTGTTGTAGAGGCCACATAAAAACTGGTCTCAAGCTGAAACTCCACTAGGGTCAGGACTGAAACCAGCAGGTTCATCAACAAGTTGCCTTATGATTTACCACCCCATATCCACAAGCTTTGCAGGAGAGCTAAGGTCCTACATGTTGTCAGCGCACACAGCAGAGCAGAACAGAGCAGAGCAGAGCGGGTGCGCTAACCTGACATACCAGCTCTTCCTCAGTGACTTTGCCTATGTTACCTTGAACTAAATACGAAATATTCTGTCCTTATTTTGATGAGGGTAGGTTTCTCTGCATTTCCACCAGCTAAAAATAAGCACATAAGGAAGTCATAACAGAGTCGAAGATGTGCTATAAATTTATGTACCACTGAACTCACAATTATTTGCTTAAGTTGCTTTTAGAAAAGTAAATCAGATTCCAGTATCATCTCACTAAGACTGATCACAAAATTATCTAAGCAGCTATAGAAGGCTTTGCTAGCCAAATTCTTTCTTTACTAGTCAAAGCCATGAACATATATAATATTGGGTATTTAATAATATGGGAGATATTGCTTTTATAACTGTACTGATGTGTCCCTATATCTAGAAATATCTGAGGCAACTTTCTTGAATTTCTTAATCAAACAATGAATATTAGTTATAGGAAATTCAAAACCAGTTCATCKTTGACATTTTCTGGGAAAGGCTGTCATTATAATAGCATACATTAGTCAAAGGGTAATAATTAGATTTTAGATAACTATTTATTGAAATAATTTATCTGCTAAAATGGATACCATTTGTGAAAACGTCTATACTTTATACCAATTTTTTTCTTATTTGGACATGAAAAAGAGTATTTATTAGAAAAAATAATTTTGGAAGCTTCGTGCCAACCAAAACTCATCCACAGAACGAACAAAAAGGTCATAACACTGCTAAGTCAAAGTGACACAGAGTTTACGAACATTCTCGCATTTCTTTTCCTCCTTGTCTGTTCTCTAAAGCACTGATTGTGGAGCTCATTTTTGCACCCTGTTGATAGCTTACCTAGGTAAGGACCCACTACAGTCCTTAAAGAAAATGATGCTGACCATTCAAGATGGAAAGAAGTGAAGYGTCAATGAACTGTATTTCAGATTCTTATAGATCTCAGGAAGTGGTAGAAACTCAGATTAGTCATAACCAAAATCTTTCCCCGTCCTCAAATAAAATAAAATGAAGTGTTCTCACCATGGAGTTCAGATCATGCCAGAAGTCTGCACAGGAGCAAAAGAGGCAAAAACACTTTGCAAACACCTTCCTGCAATTGCTCATTCCTATCACTTTGGTAAATTAGTCCTGACTACTCTGGAAAGGGAGGTTTCTTAATCTTAATAGCTTCTTCCTTTGCAAGTAAAAATAAAGCTGATTCCCATTTCTTAGCTAAAATAACAACTTTTTCCATTAGGGAGATGGTTTTGTCACACCTAATTACCCCCAAACAGGGTTTCTATCGAAATAGCATTCCCAGTTATCTAATTGGTACCAGTCTATTCCGTAAGGGCAGGAAGGCTGACTCTCTGGGCTCCTGGCCATTGAATCGAATCACCACATTACAGTCTATTAGAAAGGCATGTATTTCAAAGAAAGAAAACTGGGCAGTTAGTATGAATTTGTTAGATAGTGGTATGCAAATCCCAGCAAAATGTTGCTGTGTGTTGTTAAATGCAGCACAACTCATAACAATAACTGCTCCTTGAGAATGGGCCTCTCATTTTGAAAACTACATTACCCAAAGCAATATTTGACCTAAAATGTTAGTAGTTAGCAATCCTGATCTTGAGCATTACATGGTTAAATACTTACTGGTATTTGTACCTGTCAATAATTTTGCCTCTAAATTAAAATTGTACTGACTGTGGTTGCCACATTATGAGTGCCACATAGGAAGCCAATTTTAAACATCAAAGCTTGAGTATTCAGTACAGTTCAAAAAAATATTAATTATAGTATGACAATTACAAAAATTAAGAGAAGACCTTGGGTATGCGCTTAGGAATATCTTCAGCCCTTCCTATGTAGCTTCAAATATAAAAATAATTATTTAAAGATCTTAGTTTCATTCTTTCCCCATGTGAAAATCATTCTATATATACTTCATAGTTTTGTCTAAATAATCTGCGAATTATTATTGTGATAAAAAGCTGACTAGAAATAACTAGGCGTTTTAGCCACATAAACACGGTAAGTTTGTGTTTCCGGGCAGATTCACAGTTAGGATCTTCTAACCACCATTTTGCGTTAGCAAATGCTTATTCTTCCATGGTGTTCGCTCTACAGATTACCTCTGGCAAGTATTACAGGAATTGCCTTGCTCACCTTCTCCATAGCTTAGTGAGCAATCGCTTCTCTTTCTTGGATGCATCACATTGGCAACACCTCCGGATGGCAGCTTTGACAGGGACTGTGTAAAATGGATTATTGGTGTGACAAGGCCTATTTCTACTTGTAACTAGTTGCAGGCACAAGTGATGGCAGCTAGGCCTCAGACTGGGCAAGCGTGTTGGACAACTGATCATCCAAACGTTATGTTTTGCGCTAGCAAGTAACCGTGTCTTCTTTTTGGTGCTGGGGATCACAGGTTTTTCTCTCCTGGAAGAGTGGATTCACTGAGGAAGACTAAAAGGCAAACTGTGCAATTTCATGCTCTTTCAGAAATGTTTTGCAACTGACAGACAGAAAGTCTTGTACTCTCACTTGTAAGGTTAATAAGTATTATTAGAGAAATCAAAAGGATTTAACCATAAGACCATCCTTATACTAGTCGTGTGAGTAGTATTCTAGCCCTAGAAAATGCTGATTATAGTTTACTTGCATTCTGGTATCATTATTTTCACCTTTCAGCTAGCACAGGGAAGCTTGAGATTTAAGAAAAACATACATTTTTGGTCACTGTTTAGGTCTTTGATGAAGAATTTCACACACCTCTGCTAAATATTCATTTCCATTTTCTATTTATGTGTTGAATTCTTCAAAATGAGGCCCTATGTATAAAGAAATTTTGCCTTATAGAGCAAGTGATACAGCTGGAGATTCTGGTCACCTGCAAATTTAAGCTGTGAATGGTAGCAGGACTCTAATATTAAATAACAGCAATGACAGTGACTGAGAGAGAAGGCAACACCTATGTTCATCACTCTCTTCTTAGCAGCAGTGGAGCACTATAAGTATTATTTCAAAAGAAAGTGCTGCAATATGTGATTGTACTGGTRAGAGAAGCAATATAATCCACTCATAGCATTACCAAACAGTCTTTCAACTGTTTTACAAGGTACCTATTGGACCATTTTGCTTCTGTGCTTCTTTAAAATAAATATTAAGGGAATCCTAACAAGTTTATTTATGTCCTATCCTTTAAAGGGATAGCTTTACAATGAGAGGTGTTTTCAAATGTTTTCTTATTAACATTTGTCTTTGTAAAGTAAAAGAAGTAGCAACATTTCATGGAGTAAGGACACAGATTAAATCAACATTATTCTTATTAAAAAAAAACCCAGCTTTGAGAAGGAAGACTTTAAGGTAAGAAAAGCAGAATTCCAAAAATGTCTGAATAGCTCAATGTTTTTCTAGCAGATGCTTAAGTCATAATTGCAACAAATGGATACCTCCCACTTATTCATATTTACCAATTCCAGAAGGTGTACAAAATTCCTTAGATTAAAAAGATCTTTTATAACACTTCTTTCAGCTTCAAAATGCTCGTACAAGCTATCATTTTTTTGGAGAATATTAACTTAATAGTCCAAGTAATATGGTTATACAAGACAGCCCCAATATGCTAATTGTCACCAGAAGAACAAAATACAACAAATGTCTTAGTAAGTTTTCATAAGATCAAACTTTGCAACTCAGATTGTATATGGGTGTGTGGTGTGTGTGTGTATATCCCTATACTTCAAAGGACACATAAAAGTAAACCAGATGAGGACTGAGGTCCTCTTTTAAAAGTGCAGTTCTGCGGTGTTGAAGTTGGTAACAAATTTGCTATTTACTGCAATAAGTAAGGGTGAGTGTTTTAAATTCCCCCATTCCCTTTTCGGGTCAGTAGGGATGGTAGATGTTTAGTTTTTGTTGTCATTTTTCAAAACTATACCACTTTTTACTTAGTATTTCTACTTAAAGTAAGTAAGATACTGAACAGATGAGCCTGACTGTGCCTAATCCTTACCAGTTTGACGTTTGACTTCTATTGACTTCCCTGGATTTGGGCAAAAAACAGAGCATATGCTCGCTACAGGATTGCTGCTATAGCACTCACACAAACTAACTTTTAAATATTTCCACTGCCTGATTTCAAGATCACTCCTGAATAAGGTAACTTAGACTTACTGGCCTCTGGGCATGTATGAGTAACCCACACTATAAAGATATTAAAAATAATTATTAAAAAAGGGATATGAAAAACTCCAGAATTGTAAGAAATTTTATGTTCTACAAAGCGCATTTATGTTCCATGTGACTGCATTTCCATGCCTGTTTTTTTTCTTCTGAATAAAATGATAGTCTCTTGCCTTCTGATAATTGTAGATTCACATAGTTCTGAATTCCAGAGCTTCTGGGAGTTTTACTTGGCTGTTTTGAATGAATCAGGAAATTATTAATACTTCTTTTTTACACTGTCAAGGCTTATATTCCTACCACATCAATCTGAAGATAAATACAAGGTGTCAGCCATCATAACACTAATAGATTTCAAATGTCAGTGTAGTAAATGAAAGCTTATTATATGACAGTGGACAGCATCTGTTCTGTGGTGATGGTATTCAAATTTTAGCTATAATAGATTAGATGGAACACAAATATGTAATTAAAATTAACCATTGGTTCTTTTACAGAACACTTGCATAATTAACAAAAGTTGAAATGAAAAATATCTTTTACTGTAAGTGGCTTTAGGAGATTATAAACCCTCAGCTGTGGTTTTTTTTCATTAATATGCATATCTCTTATTCCATGTATATTCCACATCACTTGCTCCGTATATTTTTACACGTGGCAGTATRAATATTCTCCTAGTACCGGTTTAATTAGAAAGGATGCTGGAAACATCCATATGGATTTTAGTTCATTCTGTATTTCAAAACTGACTTCAGATGTGATATAAATAGGTACCTATATACCTTGACATGAGCAGGACATGTTTATAACATTTAGGCGAACAGGGAGACGTCTTGTACGTCGCACTCACAGTAGAGCTTGGTACCCTCCAGGGCTGTATTTCACTGGTGCTGTACAGGAATAAATGGATCCTGGAAGTATAAGACAGTGAAGAAGCAGAACCAAGTCCTCCTTTCACATTGATCCAATAGTCATGCCCCCAGTGAAAATGTGTGAAAGAACAACCTGAAGGACTATTTTGTAAAAAGGACACTTGGAAAACCATGAACCTGAAATGAGAGTGTACTCAGGCATTCCTTCTGCCCAAACCTTGTGCACAGTAACTTATTTTTTAAGTCTGAAAGGACTTATCCAGTTCCTGACTCAAAAATAAGTGGATTTAAAAATGTGGGTGAGGGGAGATCACCACTTTTATAATTAGCAACACACTTCGATAGCAATTCCATACATACAGTTTATAAATAAAGGTTTTCTTCCAATCATATTAAAAAAAAACATTTTAAAGAACGTGGTATACTATACTACCAGTATTATACTCTACCTGTCTAGTTTATATCAAATATCAAGAAAGCACTATGTGGTGTGTCAAAATAACCTTTTTTTCATTGACARTATGCAGTTTCAGAAAATGTAGGTTTGTCTCTTTTGAAACACTGATTCATCTTTCTCCTGTCAGTCTGTTTGCTTTTGATATGTCCTGCACAGATAATTCAGAGTCATGTAACTCTGAAAGAGGTAAAGACAGAACCGAAGGAAAATGAAAAGTAATATTGGAAAGATGAACAGTTTTTTAATGAATTTAAAGAGATGAACTACATATTAATAGGGTTTTCATGATAATTAAGGTTATAGGACTTAGTGAAATGAAGTAGTATAAAATAAAGGAATGTCCTTAAGTTCTATCCCATAGTGACATTGGTGCAGGAAGTTGACACTGTGTTAATGTTGACCCTAAACCAAAATATACCTATTTAAAAAGGTTTCCTTTTTTTTTTAAGTGCCTCTTTTCCAAATATTTTGTGTTTATTTTGGTGACAACGTTAGTCTGGGATTTTCAAAAGCCCTAGGGATAGGATTAATTGCTTCCACAGAAGTGAATAAATAGCCTGGCCTTTGGATACCAGCTGAATAATACCAAGCACCATTAAACTCTGCTGCTGAGTCATGGGACTAACAGAAATCAAATAAAACCCAGACTTGCTTCAGGGGCTACAGTAGCAAAGAATTACCCATTGGCTTGGACAGATTCATGTATTTTCATCTGCTTTTAGCTTACTTTCCTCTATACCTTGTAAAACAGAAAATGCTTTAAGAGATTGTGCCAGTTCCTGAGTTCATAAACTGTCAGACATTATCTACTATATATTTTTTCTCTTTTAAAGACTGTATATAATGTGAAGAACAATTTAGGTAGCTTTTATGCGGTCAGTAAATTGCTATTATCATTACAAATGGTTGCATGCTAGATTTTTGTTAGAAATTTTTCTTGAAACTTTATATGTGGGAAAAATCGTGAGAGGAATTGTGAGAGCAAAGAGTTTCTCCTGGAAAGTAATTATTTACTGAAGCAGGAATATTAGGACTGCTATTGACGGAATTCAGTTTAAACGGCAGAGTCTCTGATAAAGAGATCACAGGTGTTAGCAGTTCTGCATTTACAAATAAGCTGGAATAACTGACTGTTTTAAACTGTTTCCTTTATATCAAGATTATTATTTTGGGAAAGACAAATCTTCTCATAAGCACTTGATAAATGATAAACCAACCAAAACACTGAAAAGGTACCCTGTATTCCCAATACTATAGGAAACAATTAGTTCCAGCATATAAAACACATTTCAGACGTAAAATGTAGTCTCATCTAGTGAAAGGTATGCAGAATGAATAATAGGAGAAAGCTTCAGCCTTTTTTACTTTAATAATTGTCTATGAAGAATGGATTACACATTATAAGAATCAGAATTTAGTCTTTAACACATGAAAGTTTCAATAGATCCAGCTAAATTGGTTGTTTCTAACAGTTCACATATCCTCAGAAAATGAATGAGTTAAAACAGAAAAAGACCCCAAGGTTTTCCTAGCTTTAAGTACAGACAGATGCAGTTTTAAAATGAGGAGAGATGATACTCACCCTGCATAAAGAAAGCCTTGCTCAGTCAAAATCATATCATAGCCAAAATATGGTTTTGTTTGCCTCATTAACTCTGTCTCTGAGAATGCAAAATGGCCAATGATATCCAAAGTAGTAAATGCTGACCTTAGTTAAGACAATAGTTAAGACTGACTTCTGAACTTCTGCACTATGGACGGGTACCTCAGAGCCTGTCAACCCAGGCTCCCTCTAAAATGAATAGAGAGGAAACTGGCAGTGTTGTGGCATGATTTATCATCTGACTTATTTTAGATATCTACATTAGGATGAAATTAAACATGCCTTAAAAGTAGCTTTTTCTCTCTAGTGATCACAAAGAAAATGTACATATCTATTACAGAGATGCCCACATTTTATCAGGTGAATCCCATCCGGCATATTAAAAGTCCATATCCAAAAGTTATTGAAGAGGGTTGTAGCAGTTCAGACAACAAAAATCATTGAATGATGACATCAACCGTATAGCTGCATTCTTTCAGTGATGCATTTTTGTTTGCTTTTTAGTAGTACTCTTTAGTAATCAAGTTACAGCAATCCATCTTACTGGTGTGAAAAACTATTGTGAATTCTGCAACTCAACTTCACCAACATTTGAGATACTTTCAGGTCAGTTCCAGAACCTCAAATTCAAGGGTAAGTTTCCATCAGAAAAAGAGAACCAAACTGTATATTTAATCACTCTGATAGGGCATGCCATCAACCAGAGAAGCAAGAAACAATGTTTGATGTGAGATAAGAGGTGATTACTTGAATAATTGAAAATAATCTGGATACAAGCTTATTATCACTGAATCCAAAGGACAATTCATTATAGATTTTATTTAGCTAAGTGCTTATCACTTTGTTAAAGTTTGTGGAGTAAAATATGATGTTTGATATGATATTTGATGTTGTCTAAGAATTTTCAAAAAAAATTCAAAAAGTGTTTTTATATGCTGCCAGAATTATCTGTTCTGAGTCATTATTTTCTTGCTGATTACCTTTTCTCTCTGTGCCCCCTGCTCAGTAATCAGAGAGACTTCTCACCTCTTGACCTCTGACTTCACTGACTCTCTCAGATATCTAATATGTTTCCATCAAGTAAAATTCCTTCTTGAACTAACCATGTGATGGCTTAATATTATTATTATCTTACTCAGAATATTGGTTAAGGGTTCTACAGCACTGCAGAAAATATTCTTTCTCTATTATGGTCTCCTTAGTTTTATACTTCCTCTATTGTGTTGCCTCGTACCGGTTTCCAGATGAAAACTATTATTAGTTCTATCACTTTTTTTTGCAAAGTAATATATAATTGGATGATTTAAGAAAAATCCAAGAAATTGTCAGCTGTTAATTTTCACCTAGTCTCAGAAATGTCAGATATAGTAGTAGTTCATACAATATAAATCTTGAAAAGCTCTTTCTCTAACTGTTTAAAGGTAGAAATAAAATAGACTTTTGAATGATGAACTCTGTTTTGATCAGCTATTGAAATTCTTTTGGTCTGTACTGCAAAGCATAACAATGAGACTTAAAGATAGATCCCATCTGGACTAATATACAAATGTTGTTTATTAATGTCTATTTGTTCAAAACAGTGAAGAGAAGTACTTATCCTAAGTATAATATTGTAATAGAGAGCAACTAATCTTTAATATTATGTAAAAGTTGTACTTGCTTCAATTGGTTAGAAAAAGATTTGCAAATAAATAGTAGTGAAAATGTAACATTTTCAGTATAGAGTGCCTTTCTTTTCAGCTTCTAACCTCTGCCTTCACTTCATAACTGTAGAAATATTCTGAAGTTGCTATACTGATGACATGGGAATCAAAAAGACAAGCATGTGTGTCACATTTGGCCTCAGGAAATAATCAATCAAAAGCCAGACCAACAATGGAGGTGTACACCTAATAGTTTTCAGAAAAGTCAGTCATTGAAAGCTATGAAAGATCAGCAGCTCTGAAAATCAGACTATTTATTCAGGGGTCCAAAATGGATATAGGAGTCATATTGCAAAGTTTAGGCTCCAAATTAATTTAAATTGGTTCATTTTTTATATTAGAGCTTAATCACAGCTCCAGGCCCAGCTTCTGCAAATGCTTAAACATATGTTATTTTACTTTTGCAGTTCAAATAGGTTTATTTCTCTGACTAAAGCTATATAGATTCTTAACTGTTTTTAATCATGTATTAAAACCCAATACCTGTAAACATGCAAACACATTTATAACTTTAGTCATAAATGTCTTTGCAGAATTGTGACCATTTTTACTGGCATTTTCTTGGACAAATAAGACGTCAAAAAAACCACCATCAGTCAAATTTGATATGTTTTAATGAAGGCAGTATTATATTTATTTCTCCTATTTCCTGTTGACTTTTCTATTGCCTTTTAGAGATTTGAGAATTCCCTGCCATTTTATAACAGAAAAAAACAAGAATTGTGGTTTCTTTAAAGCATCCAATTCTCCATTTCAAAACATTCTTCTGAAAGAGGAAACATTCAGTTATATTTCTGTTCTCAGAAACCTGCAAATTTTTAGCTACCAAGTGGTCAGGATCCCATACTAAGGACACGTACACAGAAATTTGAAATCTGTAAAGCCCCACTCTAAAATTCCTTTTTCTAAGAAATTGTTCCCCATGACTCTAGTAAGCTTAGAATTACTCTTTCATTGTGAAGGAGAAAGAGAATGACTTCAAACAGACCAGAGATTTTGAAACTAGCAAGAATCAGAAGAACAGTAAAATATAAAAGGGTATAAAATTTCAGGCTGTGTAGGAGGAAATGTCTCATCAAAGAATTTTCTTCAGATGTTTCCCAGAGGAACAGCTGGAAACCCTAGTAGTTGTTTAATTTACATTGGACAGAACAAAGCGCCATGAATACATAGATGAAACAATTTTGCAGTGACATAAATTTGGACAATTCTATCTAATAGAATTGGTTTTGCACTAATCAGATTTTTTTAAATCATTTCTAAAAATTACAAGTGGTTTGCTTTCTTTGTTATTTTTATCTGCATAGGTTTGATAAGAATATGCAGTAGGTCGTATAAAGTCATTCTTTACATATGCTTAACATCTTTTGAGTCTAATTTTTAAAAATGGTGAAAAATATGCATATTGTATGAATCAGACTTTAAATAAAACACCCTGGGCTTACTTAAAAGATAAAATAAATTAGTATTCTAATACTGGTGTTTAATTAAATGAAGTTCAATTTAACATATGAAAAAGAGAACTATGCAATGAAAGTCTCTGAAGGATATAGTTACTTGAATTTTCCATTTTATAGATTGATAGTGCAAGCTACTTCTGCATTATATGTACTCTTATTTCTTCTGCTACTGTAAGAGCAATTAAAACTTTGTTCTGAATCTTCTTCTGTTGATATTTTCCTAGGAGAAAAGGAATCAGTAGAGCAATTTCTAACTACTACTTCTTTATTGTTCCTGTAAGCTCAGGTTTCTCTGTGTAGTTAGTCCAGATGTTTGCTATTGAGATTTAGAACTAGAGTGCCTTATCTCATACTTTAAGCCTCTTCTTACACTCCTTTCCCTCTGATTAATGATACCCTTTGTCAATGAGGAAGACAATAGTACCAGAGTACTTTCATGAATCAGGACCCCACTATACTAGTTACAATACTGACTTTAATAAGTAAGACTCTCTCTGACAGCCTTGCTCTCTACATGTCATATGCTTTTCCCCTTATTGACTCTCGCATTGTTTTTGAATGTTATATTTATTACCATTTCTCAATTTCACTTTCTTTTCCCATTTTTCAACTTTTACTCTGCCCACCTTCATTTTTGTAAATTCAGAGAAAAGAAAGATACATATAAAGAAACTAGTAATTAAGCTATTGATGAATTAAGTGTTCAGCTGCCATCTAGTAAAATTCATGCTCTGATGTGGTCATTTGGTTCCCTATAGAATGCATAGGACAGCTGAAAATTACTATGTGGCCAGCAAAGCTACCCACTGCTTAAAGAACTGCCTAGTCCATCTAGTAGCAAATTTTGTTTCTGTTTTGACTTCCTAACATCAAAGTGCATTAATAATTTTTTTTTCAGCTGCTGCTCACGGACATGAATCCTACAGCTGCAGGTCCAAGCCAGCCCTTCCTCATCCCTCTTATTTCTTGTTCACTGAACAGCCAGTTGAAAATCAGGTTAGACTATTCACTCAGGGTAAGAGAGATCGAGTCTGAATCTGTCCTTCAAAAAGACCTGCCGAAGGTCTGTGGTGTGAGTTGACATCCAAACCTCCTGGAAGTCTTTGAGAGCAATAAGGCAAATCAGGCAACGCTTCTTGTCTGCAGTCACGACAGCTGAACGAGAGTCACTGGCCCAAACAGCCCGGCTAGGTTGTATCCCCAATTCCATCCCATCACTGCTACTGCTTTTTATCCTCTAGTAAGCAAAAAGGACAGGGAGAAGATCTGCAGCAGCTAGAATTAGGTTCACAAATAACATAATATCTTATACCTCAGCTCTTCCCTCCTGCCAGCGTAGCATAGCCTTGTCAACCCTACAGTTATGCATGGGACGAGAAGCAAAAAGGAGAAATAGTGGAGATGAAAGTTATCCTGAAGAGGACAAAGGCAGAAGAGACGATAACGAATGTATTCTTCGCTACAGGAAAAAAAAAAAAAAAAAAAGTAGCCATTGCACTGGACTATATATGAAGACCTGGGCATAGGTGTATATACATGCATAAATTACAGACTTTATGAATATATTTAGAAAATCCAGAATAATACCCATCCATGTCTTGGAGGTAGAAAATAAAGAAGAGGATCAGTAAAGGATTAATATAATTGTTTTTAGCTTTCAAATGCACGTATTTTGGAGAAAACAGATGTTATAAAAACAAATAATGGATAGTATGTGAAGAAATACTGCTCATATGCTCTGGGATTATAAAATAGTATCATATTTATTACAACATAACTGGTATATGTCCCATTTCAACTCTGCAAATTAGCCTTCTGTGTATCTATTAGGCAACATTTCCTTCCTAAATGTCTTAGATTGTGGTAATGGGAAATAGTTACTCAAAGCTGCAATGACTGCTAAAACAAAATTAATTGTGCAATGTTGGAAATCTCCTTTATCTATAAGAGCTGATTACTTTGAAGCAATGGGCAATCTGGCAGCTTATAAAAGTATGCCTCTTAAACCAAAAGATAAACTGGAAAGACAGGCATAAAGATCAGTCCCTCGGAAAAATAGGTCTGAAGGGCATGTTCATAAGGAACAGCTGAGCTAGAAAGGACCAAGTTCGTTCTGATATCAGACTTCTTAGTTGTTTCCAGAGTTTTGAGCTAATACTTTCTGCTGCGAGGCAAAAGTTTGAGCTGTGTCATGGTTCTAAACACACTTGTAGTCTAGGCCCAATTTAGTAGGGTATCATGGCTCTTCCCTCCTGCATCTGCCAGCTTATGTGCTTTTGTAGAACCTACCCTAGCATCATATGGGAAAACTGTGGCAAAGAAAGAGAAGCTACACTTCCCAGGGCATTATTCAGCTTATTCTTCTTTCAATCCCATGTCCCTGTCAGGAATTACATCCCAGCTTCTGGAACACATTGTAGCAGTGGTGCAGATCCATCCCAAGATCAAATGYATTAAGAAAGGCAGAAATCCTATTAAATGTGCATCATAATATTTGTAAAGACTGGCTAAATTATGTTTAAATATACAACCTTTATTCTGACTTTTCCTCACTTTCACGTGTACCATTTTGCATGCTTAGTATGCTACATGTGCCTTTAACATAGGTTTGGCATGTTAAATTCCAAGTTATTTAATGTCTGGGGGTTTTTTGAAGCAAAAAAAATGACATGCTTGTGACTAATCAAGTTTGCAACCTCATGAACTACTATGCAAATTTGTCACTTGAGATGGGGAAAAAAAAACTAGTAGGTGTACGTTGCCATCCTGCATGATGACTAGCAACAATAAAATAAGATAATTACACCAAATAATACAAAAAAGGCTTTGCTCAGTGGATTTGGATTCTACATCCTGAAGCAGGAGTAGAGTTAAAGAGATTCACCACGGCTCTACTTTTAGCAAATACCTGTGAAAGTCATCTGCAAATACCTGTGAAAGTCATCTGCAAATGTGTAACCAACCTGGAGAGACGTGGGTTGGATATCTCCACGTGACCTTGCATTGCAGAGACACTACCAAAGAACATCCCTAGTACTACCAACAAGTTTTTGAAATAATTAAAATCCAGCACAGATGACAGCTGACCACAGCTATAGCTTCAGAGGAAATCAAACGTTAGGTGCTTCCAAGGCACTTATGAGTTAAAAATCAAAGGATAAAACTCCATCTAAAGACAATTCAGAAAGCCAGCACTGAATCCAAAACATTGGCAATATATGATTCCCCCAAAATAGCTTACTCAGTAAAATCTTCAAAAAGTAGCCTCAATGAAGTATATCTGTCATTGCCTATTCAAATACCTGCAAAATGCAAGAATCAACCTGCATGTGGCAGCAGCAGTATCACCTACCTGCACACAGAAGCGTTAACACTTCCAGACAGTACATTTCTGTGTTTGGTAGGCCAAGCTGCAAGAGCATTATTATGAAGGTGTGACTTAAGGCCCTGTGAAGGTCCTTTGCTTAGAATATTTTCCTGAAAGTGTTTGTGGAAAGTATGAAAAAATCAAAGTTTGTGAAGGTCTTGATCATATCCCTCCATGGGAACAATGAGGGAGCGACACTGCATCATTTGAAAGATCAATTGCGGTAAAAAAATTTGAGTGAATGCTGCAGACAGCACGAGTGGCAGAAGGCTCACATGCCCAGATGCCTCTGGTGGTGGCTAGCTGCTATGAATACTCTTATCGAAGAATCTGTTCTCTTTCTTTTGTCAGCGCCTGACTCTCATGACCACTTTCTCACTCCTTTTTCAGATTTTTCTGAGCATTTCTCTTAGGAACATAAGAAATTAACAGCTACTCTTCTTTTGGGGATTGGAGTTGCACAGGATTGAGATATACACAGTTTGTTTTAATTTAAGAGTACATGGCCTCCTTTTTTCCTGCGTCCTCTTAGGGGCTAGGCAAGCCACTGTGCACACAAGTCATTTTACTGAGTGCTGCAGCAGTCTGCCTGACTAGTCAGAAAAAAAACCCGGACTGCTCAACTGCTCTTTTTTGTGTTGAATTATTAGTGGTATTTATTATTTACATTACTAAAGTACCGAGAAACACTAACCATGGATGAGGATTTGCATTGTGCCAGATACTGTAGTACAGATCAATAAGGTGACAGTTGGCCCGGAGAACTTAAGTTCAGCAACGTTTAAGATCTTGCAGTACAAAGGTGGAAAAAGATAAAATTTCTGAAGCTGCTCGAAGATTATTGAAGAAAGAACACACTAACTAGATACCTAAAATAGCATGATTTATTCTTAAGATTGTTTCTTCCTTTCTGAATTTGCCAAGGTATTGGTGAAACTAATTATCAGCTTTCAGTTTTGTTGCTGTATGGTGCATTGTTCCTGTTTTAATTTTCATTTTTATCTTGACTCCAAACAGATATTTGGGCAAGAGGTCACACCATTACAGGCACACCATTCTCCTCCTCATCCTGAGTCTGTCTTTTATCACAGAGTTTCACCTTCTACTTGTTTAATGTAATGGTGCAAGTAAGAAGTTTCAGTTACAGCAGCTGGGAGTAAAGGAAAGTGACCTGGGCTGATGTTTCTTAAAATCTTTCTTTGAAGAAACAATTTAAGCCCATATTGAGGTGGATGAAAGACAAAATTTTCTAGGACACAAAGATGATGAAAATTTTCAGTGACTTACCTGAACTCCTCACCATGTTTAAAATCTTTTTTTCAGACTTTGTAACTATTTTCATGTTCTCTGTCTCCTTATGAGGAAACTTCAAGGCAATAGTTTATTATCATCTGATATTCAGCAAAAATCCATATAAATGTCATTTAGTTTAACCTAAGGCTCCATCTTGTATATATTTTTTTATTGAAGGAAGATGGGACTTTTTCCTTACACAAAAATCATTGATTTCAGGTAGTGATTGAATTCCTGGAATAACTAGCCAACACAGAGAAAGTGCAGTCTACATTTATGTATTGAAGTCAGTCATCTGAACTCCTTCATTTTCTGACAGAAAACCAAGATGAGGTAAGTCATACTGCAGCGTGTGCATATATATATATTTATTATATATGCTTATATTTATGTAAATATAAAATAAAATAAACTGAGAGAGAGAAAAACTGCATTTTTCTGGCAAATGGGTCCATAAAGGAAAACGTTGTTTCTGAAGCTCTGTTCTTATTAAGAAGTATAAAATTATAGGACATGAGTCTTGCCAGTCTGAGAAGAAGGTGCTTCTCATTTAATGTTCCTGAAGTGAAGCTCCAAGATTCCCCCTTAAGTCCTAAATGGATTTGCACCTCCAGGCAGTACCACCCTGTCAGAAAGTGTCCACTCTCATGGAGCAAGCTGAGTGCTCTGGTCTGACTACAGTGCTCAGAACCCTGCCAGGAGGGCCTGTGTGCTGGCCRTTAGCTCCAACCAGCAGAGAAAAAACACAACTTTCTATTCCTGAGAAGAATCCCAGAAACAGCCAAACTGATGATGAAAATTTGAATTCAGATATACATATGGCTATTATTTCTGTTATCAGTCTGAAGAATTAGATGTAGAGCATATATGGTTTACTTGCTCAGTTCAGAGACAGATAGGGATTATACCTAATGACATGTAATAACTTCTATACAGATTACATCAATCATGTAAGATATACATTTTAGAAATTAAAAATTAATTTCCAAAGTTTGTGGTCCTGAGAGCTACCACTTAAAGGTTCAGAGATTCTAAATTACATTTGGAAAAAACTTTGTAGACATTTTCAGCTGAGGTAATACTTCAGAGCAGGCACAATTGTTGCCTGAGACTCTCAGCCACTGTCTGATTATTTCATGCAAATATATGCAGACTATGTTATAATGTCAATACAAAACAAAGTCACTGCAAGTCTATGGAGATGATACTATGAATAATAAGTTGAACTAAAATGAAACCAGTCCCCATGTATGCCTATTGAAGTGATGTTGCAATGTCAAAATTATATTGGCAGATTTCCCTGCTGACCACACAGAGATGTCCAGCTTTAAATAACAAATTGTGAGGCAACTATAAATTCTCTTTCAGTGGTGGTTTATCAAAGAAAGGCAATACTAAACAAGCTTATGGCATCAATCAGCTTTTTATACTGGAATTTCTAAATCATACCATCTCATTCATTATCAATAGAGTACAAAATTGAGAGAAGTTAGACTTAAACTGAAGGCAAAATCCCCTTAACATCTTCTGCTGTAATCTGAAACAAAAGAAGTAGGGCCAGATATTCAGTTTTTGTAAATAAATGTACTTCCATTAAAGTCAACAAGCAGATATCCACATATTTCTGATGGGTGTGACTGGGAACTTTTCAGTGACTGTGAGACCGAGACTCGAATGGTTTATTTCAGGAGCCTGGGATGGGGTGTAGGTGGAGTGTGAGCTCTTAGAGAATGATTCAGTATAGCTATTTGTCATCTTATATAGCCTGAAGTGTTGTAATATCTAAGGTCTGCCAGCAGCTATATTTTAGGCACCTAAGTTTTCTAAATATTAGCAATGGGGTGCAGTGGGGGAAAGCAGGCAACGATGTACCAAAAGCTAAGCAAGGCTCCTGTGTTAAYATGTTTTAAGAAATGAAATCAAGACCTGGACAAGAAGGTGCTGAAGTCCCAGCTAAACCTTCATAATCCAACCTGAGCCAGAGAGGTATCTAAACTTTCCCTAAGTCACTCAAAGGACTGATCTGTCAAATGTGCTCAAAAAACACCTTTCAGGCATTGACAGCATTGACTGAGCAAACCACTCATCTTGGAGCATTTGCATTTGGACATATGGGAGAGAAGGAGGTATCACAGTCAGGTAGGTACCACAATCTGCATATAAAACTCAAGACAAAGTTGCAATGAACTAACTATTGTAATATAAACCAGTGCAAAAACTTACCAAATTCCAGTTATTTCATGGCAACTGTCCACATTTATTTTCTACACAAGAGAAATAAAAAGTATGTGGATCACCAGTAAAAAGTGGGCAAGTTATTTTGCCTTTACAAAGGGTTAAGAATTTCCATACAGTTACCACAGAGCAGCTGCTGCTTTGCAAATTCCCATGCCAGAAATAGCATAAGAGCATACCATAAATCCAAACTCCGAGCATTTCAATTGTTGCTTATATAATCTTCCTTCTAGCAGTCTAAAAATGTGCAGGAATAGATAGTACCTTAAAGCATGAAACAGGACTCAAACAAAACAAAAATCCTGCTTAGTGGTCATCCATTTGATTGTTCTTTACATGGGTTATGCACAGCCTTGTCAGAGAATAATCTTCTCCAGGAATCTAGAGTTTGGCTTCCAACATTCCCATAATGACCCTTGGATCAGTGCGTAGACTGAGAAGTCAATGTGGGAAGGACCTCGGTCCAGCACAACCACTGACACTGACAAATGTGGGGAGTCACGTATCATACCACAGCAGGAGAGGCTGTTCTCCTCTTTAGCTTCACATCCTAATCATGAAGAAACTTGTTTTGATAGTCCAATACAAAGTGAAGAAAATACCAGGGAGAAGTATGTTTTCGATCACTGCTAGAGCAGAAGTCTTCGTTTCCTCTTGCCGACCTCATTTGCAATCCACATGGAGTGAAAAGATTGGGCACAGTCTAGGAAGACAGACTTAGATGGTTTCCCAGGACTTTGATCTGGATCAAGGGATGAAGGCTGAGCACTGTGAATTAAATTATCAAGGAATGGTTAGGGATTGTGCTGTCTCTGCACTRTAATTGCCTGGGTGCATAAAAACAGTGAGAGTGTACAGCCAGACTGGAGCAGGTGACACTCTTATTTCTGGGTTCTCAATGATTCTGATTGACCAGTGATTTAGCCACAAATGGCAAATTTTTAGAGTTAGTGCCTAATCCCCCCTGAAAAACAACATAGCTGGAAAATTAGGTGATAACATTTAGAATATCTGAATGGTATAACTAAAGGATGAAATGCTTATTTTGTTTATTTTGCCTTATATATTTTGAGTCTGATGAGATCAATGATGTATTTTTACATTTCTGGATATGCCTGCTTACATATTGAAGCCTAAATAATGCAGCTAATGTTAAGGTCCAATCATGAGTATGATTTATAGTTCTAAGAAAAATATTACACATACATCTCTGTTAGAAAGTGAATTAATCAGTGAGGAAGTTGTAGCTTTATTTTAATGGAGCAAGAGTAAAAATCTAGTAAGCATCAGTTTCCATTAAAATCAACAGGGTGTGAAGGGTTAGTAGCTCTTGTAGAGCCAAGCAGGATTTTACATTAGGCTTTTCCCTGAATTCAAGATTTTTTTTTCAATCTCTTTAGAGCCTGAACAACTTTAAGATTTTAGAACATATGACATTGCTGTGATATTTCACTTGAGTCTTTCAAGTGTTTGCATGCATCCCTTTTCGCATATTAATAGTATGACCTCCAAACTCCATAGAGACCTTCCAAAGAATTTTACAAATCTTGACTTTACTGTGGAAGTTTTACATGTTGACAAAACATCCTTAATAAGAAGTGGTAATTTGCCATGTACAGTTAGTGTTTTCATCATACAATTGCAGTCACTGAGACATTTTCCTCTCCAAAAAAAAAGAAAAGAAAAGAAAAGAAAAGAAAATCCTACAAAGATATGGACATTTTGTAAAACTATGATGACATTGTAGTTACAAAGCTACTGAAGCCAGGAAGATTTTTTTCTCAGAGAAGATAGCACAGATTTGGTATTAATTTAACATTTTTTTACTTCATTTCCTTCTCCTCCTCCATCCTTCTTCTTTTCTTTGTTTTTGACAAACCATCAGTGAAAAAGTGGAACTGCTGAATATATTTTTCTATTGAAAGGAAGTGAAGCAAGGAAGATACTCTTCTTGTGTGGTTGGAAATGTATCTCTTAAAATTGCAGGCATGAATTTTAAAATATATTTGCTGTTCTTTCCTGTTTTTTCCCAAAATAGAGGATGTATATGTGGAAAAAGAGCTTATTTACTCTACAGATTTATTTAGATGCAATGAAAATAAGTGATTATGTGTTATCACTTATTATTGTTAAAGGTTTTTTTTAAGTTTCTATTCCTCTAATGCAAATTAATACAATTAGAACACTGGGGACAAAATTGTCTGGAGTCTTTTTTCACCAGCTTCAGTGGGGAAACTTCATAGACAAATCTGTCCTGTAAAAAGCTTTTCCCTGTAAAGCAATCATGTCTGCAGGTTTGACCAGTCAGGAAGCTGTAATAACAGTACAGGACTATAAAAAGAACATGACACATCTAAAAGCAGCTACAGTAACACCGTAGATCTTGGCCTTCTTATCAGTTTGATCTGTTCAAGGTTCCTCAAAATGGAAGTTTTGAGACAGCTGATGAATCAGGTGTATACATAACAAATCAGAAGGTTCCAGGGACTTTCTGATAAAGAAAGCAAAATAAAAGGTACATTGAAAATTCTCTCTTCTCTCAAAAGCAAGGAAAGGCAGCTCAAGGTGCCCATGATTTGTTATGGAGCCAGATACAAAGAAAATGTGAATTTCATTTCAGAGTCACGTTACTATTACACAAGTTTTTTCCAAAAATCTGTACATTTTCACGCGTAGTGTCTCAAGCTTACAAATCTTATGTTGAACAAAGCAAGCTACAAGTCCTTCAAAAACAGAGGTCTTTGGGGAAAAATGATTGTCAGCATTCAAGATTGAAGTATATTTTTATACTACTTTCATATTTATCACAAATAATATTCTCAGAACTTTAACTCCATTACCACAGTTCATGTGCAATTGTCCACTAAAACTACAGACATTTGTGATGTTATGATCACATTCAAGTAAAATGAATATCTCAAATGCTTAAGCTTTTATGGAGTAACTGTACAATTTTAAAGATCTTTTGTTTCTTTCCATAATATGTTTCTGGAAGATCCAGTGATTCCACAGCTTCATTTAAGATTAGAAGTCCAGAAGGACTGCTGAACTGAGAATTCTGTCCCAATATATTTACTCTTAACTATAAGGTTATGTTTTTCATATGTGTGTGTGTGTGTGTGTGTGTGTGTGTGTATGTATATATGTACACACCTATTTCTAATTGCACCATTAAAATCAGTGGGAGTTTTGCAATTGATTTCAGCTAAGCCAAGATTTCACTCCTGGTGTATTGAAGTAACACCAACAATACACATAGGAAGGTAAATTTTAAAACACAAGGTTCTCTAATTAAAAACTCAATCTCATGTAATTGACTTTGGAATAAAAAAAATCCCAAAAGAATTCCACTGAAATGGAGAATATTATCTAACCTGCCAATTAATAGCATGTGGTTGACAGCACTATTCAAGATGTCATACCTTTTTATTCTTTTCTATCAAGTGCATAGACACCAACACATATGCTTACAGTTAACACAACAAAATAGAAAGTATTCCCAAAGTTAAAGACTTCCTACTTGATCAACAAAATAACATATTTTTCCACACAGAAGCATCATTTGTTTACTTACAACTTGCATTTGATGACAAACCAAAGAATCTGTCAATTATACTTTTTCCTTGCTTTATTATAGCATCGCTTTCTGCGCAGACATAAGAAGTTTCTTACAGTAATAGAGGAGTCTTATTAAAAGCTGTAAGGATGCCAAGTATTTTTCACGTTGCAGTTCTGAGGAAAAAAGCTGAAGTCATAAAAACCCAAGAGAATCATCTCATACAGGTTGTTAGGTTGGAGCATACATCATTTTACAGAAGGAAATAAGTTACTTTTATTTGGATATACATAAAGTATATACAAAGCATAAATTCTGTGGCATGATTTTGCAGTCTCACAGGCAAGTGTGCAACTTACTGTTAGGAGCTCAAGGTAAGTTCCCAGCTTGTTGGATACAGTACATAATAAAGCATAATTGATGCCCTTTTTTAATAGCCAATTTCCTTTTTCATGTTTCCATCTCATTTGGGACCCTACTTCTCTCCAGGGAATTCCAAATGACAGGAAAAAAATCCGAATCTCCACCTCTAATCAATGAGCTTCCTTAGCTGACACTTGGAAGCAGTATAGCATCATTCTTTTTATTAGCACTGTACTTCTCCGCTGTGTTGCCCCCTCCCCCCCCATACATACAGTTTACCTTTACATCAGACAAATTATCCTTCTGGGTTATACACTGTTTCCTTATTTCTCTCTAAGAAAAGTCTTTGTCTTACTTTATTTTTTAGCCATCTAAGTACTACTACTCCTACCTCATTGCCCCAAGCAGTTTTACTTTTATAGCCCTCAAGTCTCATTACTTCCCCATTGATTTTTAGTTTTAAGCCTGCAACACAGGGGGTGTTTTTGGAACTGTTACTTAGCTTTAGGGCAAGATCTGGAGTATACGAATTTTTTAAAAGACTGATCAGACCATTAAAAAAAGAAAAAAAAAGCGGCCTAATCCACAGAATGAAATGCTCCAAGTATATAAGGAAGCTGAGGCATAGCTGTAGACCTGGTCTTACACAGAGTCAGAGGACTAAGCCTAGTGGGGTCAGAGCCCACTGGTTCACAGCATCGCATCCTCTTTGTGCTGAGCATAATTAAAAAGTGGACATGCTCTAAGGTCAAGCTGAGGGTAACTTCAGTTTGACTTTTCCATTCCAGAAAGTGAGAAAAAATTCACACAGTCAGCATATTCCTCTCAGCAGCTCATGTTTGTTAATTAAAAGTTGTTTTCTCATTTATTTTCTTTCAGTCTCATATCTGTCTGTCAGGTCAAAACTGCTGATCTGATCATTTCCTTCAAAGTGACTGACCCCTCTGAAGTCAAAGGCAAAGCTCCTGCTGGCTCCAGTGAGACAAGGATCTCGTTGCTGTTAGTTGTTAGGGTGCCCTTTCTCAAGTATACAGCAAAAGGACAAAAAAAAAAAAAAAAGCCTGCAAATTAAACTGCTGAACAGTGACATACTATTACTTGCTAGCTATATGAACCCACCTGCTTTCTTCCGCCTTCTCTCTTGCTCCAATTTGGAGCACTTCCATCCCTTTGAGATATTCCTGATTACTCATCAGTCACGCGTCGTGCTTAAGGTCTTTAAAGTTACTGTCTTCTAGAATTAACATCCAGGCCCTTCTGAACAGCTCATCTAACAAAAATATAAAAAGGTTAAAAATGAGTAAGAATGGTACTGGTAAGACTCAGACTCTTGATACATTGAAAGAGGAAATTAAGTCTAGGATACAGGAATTCCAAGAATAAGGATTTTCAGGAGATTTTGTCTTCCTGTGGGATACTAGGCTATGTGGACAGTGGTATTGCGTTTATAAAATACTTTTTTTTATAAAAGAGGAGGCCACAGAAAAGGTTAGGGCACTACAAATGCCTCAATACTGGTGAGGATCCTGGAAGAACAAACAGCTTTTTTACAAAATTGGCCTTACTATATATTTATTTATTTATTTATTTACACACACACACACACACACACACACACACACACACACACATATATACACACACACACACACTATATGTTGTTTGAAATGGTTAATACTTTCAGCATTTCATCTTTCTGCACAGAATTAAGTCTGTTCAATGTATTTTTTTTAGTGCTCACACCACTCAGCTTGGCATAGTTACAGCTGTTCATTAGGAGAACATTAAAAATACTTTGCTTTCAGGATGCTGAGACTTATCCAGATAATCAAATTGCCCAACTTCACTATCATGTATAAGTCTTTGGATGTCCTAAATAAAAATCCCCACTTAAATAACATTTTTGTACATCACATATACACATTTAGATATAGCCCCCACTAAGATTTCAATCTTAAATTTAAAAAAAAAGCACACACAAATATAAAAAAGCAAATGCTGGTCACAAATGGCCCCTAGTATCAATGTGGGAATTTGATTCATCTCCGATTCCATGCTCGTGAATAGCTACACCACTTCAAAACATTCAGCCAGTTTCCTTACATCCTTCCCACTTACCTGACAGATTTGCTGCTTTTAGCCTTTGAGTTTACATAAAAAATAGATATTATCACAAGAGTGAAAAAAATTCCCAGCAATTGAAAGGCTAAAGGTTTTAAAAATGTAGTTTCTCTTTGAATAACTTTTTCATCTCCCATGTGCACATGTATAGAATTGCCATTTTCCAGATATTCAGAATGCATATTTAAATAATTATTTTTTCCTTCATAAGCTATGAAGGACAGGACGTGCAATTCTTCCAATAACATTAAGAATTTACAGTTTAGCTTACCATTTTATGGCAATTATTGCCATTAAATAAATAATAAATATGGCAATAAATGGCGTAAAAAATGAAAATTATTTTTGCCATTATGTGATAAAATTATAGAGCTAGAAAGGACCTGAGAAGGTTTTGTAGTCCATTCTTCTGTATCATGGAAGACCAACCATACTCAACATACTCAGCTTTTAAGAGAAGTTTGTCTATCCTGTGCTTAAAAACCTCCAACTGTGGAGATTCTGTAGCCTCCTTAGGGAATTTTTATTCATTAGCCTAGCCATTTTTTTTTCTTTTTCCTTGTGTTTAACTTAAATCTTCTCACTGGCAAGTTAACAAGGTATGTCTTATCAACTTCCTATCATTTTCCTTTGCAGATGTATTTTCAGTATTTGTATCTTAAAAAGCCAAAGTGAACAGGCTAAATGTTGTTGCTGTTTATTGTTTCATGTAAACAAACAAAACCTGCCACAGTTTTCAAGCATTGCCACATCTTGATTTTCCTGCCAGATCCAAGCGCTTACAAGACCTAAAAGTGGAAGTGCACAGACTAGTGTAATTCCGTGGTGTCAAACCAATGCGACAGTGAGAAGAATTTGCTCCCAGGGAATGAAGAGCAGCTCCTTCTCTATTGCCCTGCACCTCACGTTACCACATCTCTGCAAAGCAATCACAAAGCAGTTTCAGAATGTTATTCTGATGTGGCAGGATTTCAGCCCCCTTTATCATATTATTTATCTAAATTACAAATATCAGAGTGAGTGAAAGAAAAATCACCCAGAAATGTCCACATTCTGACTTGCACAGAATAATAAGGGAAAGGTTGCTTTGACATAAAATGCCTAACAAACTCTTCAAATTGGACAACATCTAGAAAAAAAGGCACACAACTGCTGACATACAAATGATCAGGCAGTACTTTAGGCATGCTGAAAGATGCCAAAATTGTCACTTCTAAATTGATGAGCCAGATGGGCTATGAGGGCACGCCCAGAAAGCACAAGCATGTCTCTCAGGCCAGATAAATGAGTCCTGTGTATTCAGGCCAAGCACCACAGACTTGCCCACTGCCTAGACCTTGTCCCTTCCAGTGCAGGTTGGCTGCATTTCGCCTGCATCACACTTGGCCTTAGTCTCCTCTGCATCCTCTGTGCTTTAAAGACTCAGTTATAATTTTGTGTGCTTTTTTTCAGTTCTGACTTTGAGACCCAAGAATTTACCTCAGATCCTGTAGCAGAGAAGTGGCATGAGGTTATGTGGCCACGATGGGAGGCAAAGCATGCAGCTCTGTTGGGTAGGGGAATCAAGAAGGGCGTAATCCTGTCCATACTGCCTACTGGGAAAAGGTACCTGAAGTCAGCTCTATCCTCACCTGTTCCTGAATATTGTCTTGAAGAGAGCTATTTGAAGTAGTCAGTGAGCCAGGGAGCAAACTAAGTGTAAGGCAGTGTAGGCAATCAATAGTCCAGCAGTCAAATTTCTCCCTATCTTCTGTTTCACAGTATAGATACACCCAGGGAGATTCAGATTCATTCTTTGTTTTGTCTGTATTTTCTCTCCCTCTCTCTTACAACTTCAGCTTAGGAAACCTTCACAACAATACATTTGTCAGAAAAATACATTCTGAAACGTTTCAATTTTGGAAATTATATCAGTTAAATACTTAATCCTAAAGTCTTAGCCAGTTCTGTTTTGGAGTTGCTTTGGATCCTGTTTGCCAGCCCACGTCCTGAAAATTCTCAATGATTTTTCCATGGATTTCAGATGTCCTGGTCCTGTGATAAGGCCTGTTCCTTTGAAGCACACACAGGCTTCAGTTCACATGCATGAAATCCCCTGATGCACGTAACAATATATGGCCAGGAGGAGCTGGATAAGTGAGATTTTCCAAAAACCTAGTTACTCTATCATTGTAATTGTCCATATTACTCAACAAAAAACCCACCACACAGACACACACACGCCCCAAAACAGAACAACCTCTGGAGGCTTAAGCAATTATACATACAATTTCTCACTTGTAGTATCCTAGGCAGAAGGTTCTGTTAGTCCTTCTTGCACTAATTAATGGTATTGTATCTTATTCCAGACATACATCCACTGGTTATACTGTATAATTTACTTTTGTATCTTTTGGTAAGGCAAAACAGTTATTAGCTTGAGGAACAGTAGAATTACTGAAGCCTTAGGCTACTTAGCTTCTTTTGGATCTAAAAATCAGGAGATCAGGTAGTAACAAATCGAGTAACATAATCACATTTAGATGTTCATCTTGACCCCAAACTAGCTCAATGGCTTAGCAGCTTTGCTTCTTTTTCCATCCATGATTGTCCCCATCTTTGTAATCTGAATATTCTTTTGCACATTGCCAGGATTTACCAGCTTCTGTTCATTTGCTTAATGGCAGTTTTGCTCTGCCATAGTTTATGGTGGAGCATATTTGTTAAAACAAGTGGTATGATCCGAACAGCTAACTGTGGGTAATTAAATTAGACTACTTCCAGACAAGCTTATACTCTTCTTATGGAATGTCTAAATTAGGATATAGTTTCAATGCCCTAGATGTTTCTACATGTATGAATCATTAATAGGCTTAGCAAAATCATAGTAAAAGAATTATATGTTGCTTAAAATAGCATTTGAACAAAATTAGAAGATTTAGAAAGCTATAAAAGTAATTAGAGTGTTTAGCTTTATTATTCTAAACATTATGCCACTTGATAAAATAACTTGTTTGTGAAACACTGTGGTTTGGATTCACTTTCTGAATGAATTGCCATCAAGAAAGGTGCATATTTTTGATTAAAGGTTATATACCTCATCTCTTTAGTTCTATATTCTGCACTGGAATATAAAAATTGGATAATGCTCTGGAATATTCTGTGTGTACGTGGTAGTACTGCATATACTGTGTATGTGATTATCATAATAATCATTATGTGTACAAACAGCTATTGAGTATGCACTGAAATAACTTCAATTATTTGTGTTAATTGACTTGGATCAAATAAGAACTACTTGAACATTTGGCTCTATTTACACTTGAATTAAAAAGATATGGTGCATCTGTACTATATACACCTGTATTCATTTTCAGATATCTATATGCAGTGGAATGATTACTGCCTGAATGGCAACAGGAAATTCAGAATTTCACAAAAAAGAATATACAGCCTAGCGGCTGGACTCCAAAGAACTCTGGTGTAAGTAAGAGGTATAGTTATGAGACATGAATGAGAATCACAAAGAACAGAATTTTCCCTACTGCTTCTTAACACTTTCCCTTATACTCATATAACCTCTTGAAGGGAGAAATGCTAAGCATCAGGTTAAACAGCTACAAAAAATTCATACTGATTATGTCTCAACTCTGTTACAAAGACCATTTACTACAGCAGAGAGGCTGAGACCGTCATGCAAATACTGACACTAAACTTTTACTCCAGATGTTGAGCTCTGATGTTGGTTCTTGGTTATTGTTGCTTATCTGAGAATTCAACTTTTTAAGACTGACTTACAAACTCATTTTTCCCTTATTTGTAAAAGTAAGAATTCAGCCTGCTTCAAGAGATTGAGCAGTATTTAACAGCAGAACAAACAAGAAAATAGTCACAGAGAGTGTTGTCCCTGTTTCACTTGTAACATTTTAATTTCTTTTTATTGCATGTGTGAACAAAGCCTCATTCTAATTCACTGCAAAACAACTTGTAGTCCTACATGTTGGCAGCTGATGTTGGAGGGAGGCAGAAGAAGGAGGAAACAGTATTTCTGACCATGCATACACATATATAAATCTTATTATCAAAATAGTATATTAGTACAAAATAATACAATTTTCCTTCTTAGTTCTTATTGGACCCTCTTGTTTTCCTTCTTGGCATTGTATAAAATAGAGATTTGTTTTCAATATGGTACTGCCAGAAACTGGTGTTTTAAATCTGAAATTTTTTCCAATATGGGCAGTTTTATGTTGACTATGTGTTTTGTTCATCCTTTGGTATTTTCAATTAGAACTTAAGGGGTTACTTGAAACCTCAGAAAATAATTTTAATTGTTCATTTTTCTTAATTTTAAGTCACAGAAGAACACTATGGTACAACAGAACACTGTATCTAATAATAGATATAACAGGGCTCAATTTAATATACTGTTGGTGGTGTTCAGAATTTATGCAATCTTAATTACACAAAACTTCCTACACACACACACACACACACTTTAAAACAACCTAAAAACCCCCCCAGAAATTCTCGTTGCAGAATTTTTTAAAAAGTGTCATTCTCTCCATCATTTGTAATATCATTTATCATCCCTTAAATGTCTAGTAATGACTTGGAATCCGGTCCAGACATCAATAAAGAAAAAGTGAGGGAGACTGAAGACAGGATTTTAAACAGGAGTCCAGCATAATGTGCTAACCACAAGTCTTGATGCCACTAAAGGGCTTCTGATTTGGCTGGTTGCCTTGAGAAAAGCTTTGATTAGTCCCTGAGCAAGGAACAAAAGAGCTCACCCCAGCTTTGTGCTGTCAAACGGGATCCGAGCTTGAGGACTGATTATTTCTCCCACACACCTGCATCCAAGCTTTTCCTGTCTTCCTCCTCTTTCCCAGAAACTCAAAGCAACTAAAAGCTCTTTTTCTCCTCTCTGAATCACCACTGCCCATCTTTCTGAAATAAACCTCATACAAAAATTATGTTCTTACCAGTCTGTTGACTTGTCAGTGTTCTTTTATAGGTCACTGATTTTCTTTGAAGAGTTGAGCCCGGTGTCTTAGGAGACTGTCATTTATGGGTCTGCTGGGAAGATTTCTGCCATGTCAGATGTGCAGGATGGCTTTGAAGCTCCAGTCATCCAGCGATGACAGGTCTGGTCCTCATGTCCCACTCAGCTCTTTCCTCCTCTCCATCCTCCACTCACAGGGAGACTTCCTCACTCCATCTTTTTCATTTAGAAAATCTGTGAACAGATTTTGCAGAATATATCAGTCCCCAAATTTTGCCTTCAGCTTTAAGAGAAAGTTTGCTTGATTACAGAGCAATTCTTATGGCTCCTTCTGTATTTGTTTTCAGCTGGGTTTGAGTTATATAAAAGGGATGAGGACACAGAGGCATCAGCCTTTACTGAGATAAGAAAAATAAGGGATTTTCTTCTTTTTCCCTACGTTTACACAGTATGCATAAGAGCAAAAGAGACCTGGCCAAATATGCTGAAAGTTATTTCATACTCGTGCCTGAGGAAAGGTTTCCCAAAATAGACGTTTGCCACAGGGGCACTTGTGAAGGATCTAGATACCAAAGGAAATCTCAGATCTGAAGCAGGTACAGCCAAACTCAAGTCAGACAGTAACGCAGAAGCATTCAAATAAGTTTGCACAGTTACCAGTGAACTGGAATGAGGTACTGCATATTGACACTGAGTTTATAGTGTAGGTCCTGTGCCAGCACAAATAAATGCCACAACAAAACTATTGGCTTCTACAGTTCTTTTGTGCACTACCCTCAGGATCATGAATATGCCAACTGTGATGTTAAACATAACACCATATGCACATAGCTGGTATAGCTGCTCCTCTTTTGGGCCCAAAGTCCACAAAGAGCTTTGATGTATGCCATATACTTGTACCAGACCAACACAAATTCTTGCTCTCCGGCCTAAACTTCCAAGGCACCACCATATACCAACTTCTTTGACAATCAGAATGATGAATACAACACTACAAGTATCATAAACCTAGATTAAAGTTTAGAGAGCAGGAGATAAGAGTAGAATGTCAGTGATATTTGTCACTGCTGTATGAAATTACAAAACAATGCATTTATAAACACAAAACATTGTAAGAGGGACTAAAGGACATACACTGATGGATTGCAACATCAAAGCTCTGCCTCCTTTCCAAACATATTTATAAGATGAACATTTTGCGCTATGGCTGTGAAAAACAAACAGGATCTATTTAAGCCATTCTTGGAATCTGGGGTTAGGGGCATCTTATATGATACGACTCCTTATTCTCCAAAGTTCACCTTCCCGGGGGAAGGACCTTGCTCAGTACAGTCATTGACTACATGGGGGCCCTGCAAAGGGACGCAGTCCTTAAGAACATCATTGCAATTTCTAGTTGTGCTGAAGCAATTTTATTTTATGCATCATTTGCTATGGTTAACTGGCCCCACATTCAACCAGCCTGACAATAAAAACAAGAAACTTTCCTTGCTGTTCGGTAGCTGAATACCAGGTACTCTGCCAAGACATTCACCCCCATCAGACAGAATGTTCTTTTGAGAATGATAAATGTTTCTTTCTTCCCCATCAGCATGTCATATTTACAAAGAAGAAAGGCTGTTTTCCAGGAAGTTAATGTTTCTACCTGTCAGCCTTGAAGGTGACTCTTTTAAGGTTATATTAGTTTCTTTTAAAGCTCCTGTAATGGGACAAAAGCCAAGCAATAAAAACACTGAAGCCTACGTGTCCTAGACTGTGGTAAACACCTACAGGTGTAAAGATCTCATAAAGGTCTCATTCTTGCACACTAAAGGAGGAAAAGTGTCAGATGTGCTACACGCCATAAACCTGAAACTTTAGTAGTGTATCTTTTCTTTAGCGGTTTAGCTCTCCACATTTGTGGTTTAGCTGGCCTTTGTCTCCTGGCAATTTAAAATCGTGCAGTACCATAGGCTGTTTTTTTTCAGTTTACTGTAAAATAACATTTAACCAGAATTTAAGCTGTACATAACAGGTGACTTGATGGAGATCCTTTCTTCAACTGGGGCCCATATGATTTTTTTAGAATTTATTCTGACCTGACATGTCTATCTTTTTGACTATCATGTTTCTTGGAAGGTGAATTAATTGTCTTCCAAAACCAAAAAAACTTGCAAAACCTAAAAATGGGCTTGTGTCATTTCTCTGGTGCATGGAAAAATTGAAATGCTCTATGGGTGCACCCAACTCTTTTGGATATTTCTCTAACTTACAATAGAGAAACAGGTGTTCTGCTCAGCAGGCTGTGAGATAGCATAGCCCAGGAAAATTTCCGGTTTTAAAATTAAAATGCTTTTTATTTTCTCTTAAGAACAAATTCAGACTCATATTTACTGCAGACCCAAGGCTCTGATGAAAGAGAGTAAGTCAGCATCCTGCAGTATCATCACATCATCATCACAGTTAATGATTTCATTGTGATCAGTCTTCAATATTCATTATATTGCTAAAATTTCCCTCTGGCTCTGTGTTCTTCTGAGCTGATTATTGAAACAAAGCAAAAATGCCAAGAGGGTAATTTCAGCAAAAAAGCATAGTTAGTACAGATCATTGAACAAAATATTTTTCTGCTGGATACTCTAATTCTAGCCAGCCAAAGAACCTACATCAAAATATGGACATTGCTGTTATGAAAGCTCATATTCCTCTCATACTTATCCCCGCCCCCCAAATACCTCTATGCAAATGAGCAAAACATTCATATGAGCTAGTAATGTTTTCTTTCTGCAGATAATAACAGTGCTACATACACTATTTGAAATAAGGGCATCCTGATTCTCAATTCTCACTATTTAATTAAAAACAATGACAACAGTCTGGGCTTAGCCATTCATTTTCTTACACTTTGGCACCCTTTGGCATTCTGGGCTACAGTTTTACGTTTGACTCAAGTTATTGCACATAACTTTTAAAATATAGTGGTGAGCAAAAAGCCATTGTCTGTAGGACTAATATTTCTTTTTCTGCTTTCCCACCACAAAAAAAGCCCTTAAAAAAAAAAAAAGGTAGTAGCGAGTGAAGAAAACAGAATGGCTGAATGGCTGACCAGGTCTGTAAACCCACTAATTTGTCTGGGTTAATTTATTTCTTTTTTCTTTCATGACAACAAACACAATCAGCCTCTATGATAAAAGATTATCATGTAGCCCTGTTGCTGCAGGATTTTTCCTCATCCTATTTTCCAGGACCTAAACCTTTTGAGGCCCAGTTTGAATGGTACTTCAAATGGTTACACACATGCACACACACGCGTGCGCACCCCCCCCCCCCCCACACACACACGAGTCAGCCAGTGTTTAATCCGTAGATTACTCTGCAGTATGGGAGCTGGGTTTTAGTAATGACTTTGTGTTTTCTAATAGAATTATACTCACTGCCTCTGTGGTTTATTTTTGCCTTTTTTCTTGTGGCACTAGAAGTTAAACCAAATCAGGTTAGAAGCGCCTAAAAATTCAGAGCTGACAAATTAGCCTGGATCTTCTAGTAGCCCCGGGCAGCAGGGGGGCGGACAGCAGGGGCCGGCTCCGGTGAGTGCCGGCTCCCGCGAGCAGCCTGGCCTTGCAGTCCGCAGAGCACGCGGACATCCAGGAAAGCAGGAAGGATTACATTTCTGCAGATTCTTCCGCCCCCCGGCGCCCCCCTGGGTGAGCTTGGCACAGAGCCTGCGCTACCCCGGGGGTCGCTTGCCTGGCCCCCCTCACCACCACCCCGCCAGAGGCAGCGGGAGAGAGCACCAGGCCTGCCGCAGCCCTCGCCCCAGCTCCTCCTTCCACTTCCTTCATTTCACCTCTCCTTTCCCGCGCAGGAGCAACCTGGCCCCAGCCAGACCCGAGTCTTATCTGTGGGACAAGAAAATTCAATTTTGCATACACTATTGAAAAGCTTTGGGTGCGCTCTGGATGAACACCTCTGAGAATCAGCTGCAGTTATTGTTTTGGCACGGGCACTCAGAAGAAACCCTGTCAGGAATTTCACTAATAAAATCTCAGTAGGACTCTTCCACCATCGACAACAAATTAACTCAGCACCATCCTTACAAAGGAACACTAAAAGAAAATGAGATGCCTAACAGTGTTTCACCCACTTTGCAAGCTTTGAACACTGTATTTCAGTGGTTACTAACACAGAGTGAAAGAACAAAGCCAGATTGCTTGGAACTTTTATGTTCAGAAAACCAAACTTCAGTTAATAGGAGTGTAAATCAGATACTCGTTCACTCTCTTGCTATGCACTTTGAGTCAATATGCTGTGCATGTAAGCAAGGAATAACATCAGTGTCATCAGAACAATACTGTGCTCTAGACAAGCACAAGAGAGATATGAAACCATATTGCATAAAGTCTAATCTTAATTACTGTGAAATGCAGTTAGGCTTTCAGTTAACCACATCTGCAGTCACAGCAGTGCCTTATTTGTAATTACTTGGTATTCATATTAGAGATTTTGCAGCTTAACCAAAGCAACTAGAAACTCTACATTTGAATTTTCAAAATGCCAGTTGTTTTGAGAATCTAGTGCAATATTTTACACATACATATAAAGTCAGACAGTGATACTACATGTGAGCATGAGGAAGCTAAATGATGATGCTTTAAATAACATCTTCTGGAGACTAGTTATGAGCTGGAGCATTGGACTGAAAAGCTGGCTGACAAATCAAATGACAGCATTCAAGGATAATTCGGTTGTGGAATATTCAGGCTTCACAAATTGAATGTCACCGTTTAAACTTCAGCTCCAATCTGGTAGATGAATAGCAGGTATTTAGTCAAAATGTACACTTATGTCAGATAAAGGTAGGGACAGCAATGGGGCCGATATTTCTGTTTCACGGTTTATTAAACAATCAACTCTGTTTCAGCTTTTACTATAGAAAGACAGTGGAATGTTTTTGGCATATTGTTTTTACAAAATCCTTTTGGGGAGCCCATGTCAATTTATATCAGAGAAGTCTAGTGTCATGGACATCAAAATTAAATCTTATAGAAGTGTATTTCAGAAGCAGTGTAATTTGTGCTCAATATTATGTTTTTATTTACTGACCATCCTATGATTCTCTAAAACTTTACAATCTGAAAACTAAGTGAAAGGCAACAGAAGTATTTAAGAAAAGAAACTGAAATATCTAGGACAAACTATGAACTTCAGAAAACAAGCAAGTCAGATGGGAAAAGTGACAGAGAGAAGAAACTCTTGAAACTCATAGACCATGAATTGTGCTCAGAAGGTTAAACAATTGGGCTATTGCAGGGATAAAGATTTTGATTTGGGAAGCCATGCTCAGCTTTCTGAAGGAATTTAAGTGCTTAAGTCCAGTACAAGTTAACTGATAATTTAAAACTAGACAGAACATGACAACTTTCATTTGTTCTGAATTAATTGCAACAGCTTAGTAACTTTATACACCCAAACTACAAAGAAAAGTCTTCATAAGATTACATACAGATGGTTTAAAATTTCAACTGGAAGAGAGGCACATCACCTGCAGGGTCAGCACTAACCTCAGATGGAAACTGTTAAAAGGCACTAAGGGACAGCTTTGAGTGAACCGGCTCATTTGGCTTGGTGGAGTCAAGTAACGTGGAAGCAGTTTAAGATCCTCTTTTGTTGCATTTCTCATCTGCTAGTACCTATCTCTGAGCCATTCATCCTACGGCACTACATCTGGGAAGGACACTGAGCTCATCAAGGTCAGCTCTGACCCTTAGCCCTCTGCCGGGCCTTACCTAGGCAGCACAAAAACCTGGGTTTAAGGTTCATTTTTTTAATATATGTGCATATACACACATACATAGATACATATATAGATAGATATAGATATAGGTAAAAGTTAACACTGCATTTATCTATTAATGAATGTGAAAGCAAGGCAGAATCTTTGTTCAACCACTTCTCTACCACAGATGGTATGAAAAACAAATCTGTGGGCTATACTTTCACCATTTTTATCCATCAACGTGGTATATAATGTCTATTTTTAAAACAACAAATACACCTTAAGGAAATATTAGGCCTAGTTTTCATCCTGTTCAATCCAAGAAATCAGTAAACGGAAGGATGGTACACTTTTGTAACACCAGGGTCTAAGAGAAATCTCAGTCTCAAAGAAACTTTCTATTTTGCTCCTCTCCCATTTTGCTCTCACTATGCAAGAAACTGTTTCTGGAATATTTTACTGTATGCAAATTTCTATTCAGTGCAATGCTCATCACTTCATAAACAATGCAGTAGGAGATAGCCTGGTTACAATAAAAGGATATTGCCAAAATTGCATTGCGTTATTCTTCTACCTCAATTTTACAGTAGAAAAGACTGGTTAATGAAGTAAAATGTAAGTGCTGTAATTCAATATTAGTACAGCTATTCTTGTAATCGTTATTAATAAGTTCATTGCAAAGCAGTACACATTTTTCTTTGTAAAAGTGCAGAATGCATGTATTAAATGACAAAAAGCTAAAAACAGAGTAATATTAATTTTAAATGGCAACTGTAGGTAATATGATTCTTTATGTCAGTATGTATGTAAACAATCTAATTACAGGTATAAGCTGAAAATATAATTTTGTGCTATTGTCACAAGGATCATAAAAGACTTTAAGAATGAATAATTTTCATATAATAATTCAAGCTGCACTTGTAAAAATATCCTCCATATAGTCTTTCTGTTCTAGGTTATATGCATGATTTCAGTGGGTTCTGCACATAAGATTAGTGCCACTATATGAACTTATTTCTGTCTGTAAGTGTAAAGCTTTGTTTCTTCCCTGGCAATATGCAGTGGATGATTAAACAGTGACATAAATGCTTATCTTGTTCCTACTCTAAATCAAAAGTTGGAAACATTTTCTAAAAGAAATTCCATTTGGGGAGTTTTGAAGTGATACTAATCTTTGAAATTAGAAGCAAATGCAGATTTGCACTAGTGTGCAGAAGAACAGAAGAATGAAAGTGTCTGGCAAAGATACAAAAGGTGACTACAGGTTTGAGATTTGGTATTTTCTTATTTTGATACAGATTATATCCATCTGTCACATCATCAGGTGGGAAACGACAGAAAGATAAGTGTACTCACATACAGCCCAGTATCACAAATTCCTACTTCTATTCCACAAATATCTTCCTTAGAAAACCAGGCTAAAACCCATCAGGATTTTCCACTTTGACCAAGAGCTGTGTTAGGTTGGCAAGCATGATTTAGCACTCATACTCACTTACAGCAGTGAGTAAAACCTATTAGCCCTAATGAAATCTGTGAGACTAGCTGAAGAGGAAGGTGCTATTCACTCAGAATGAGGGCTCCAGAATTTAATACTTAAATAACTAGTATAGCCCACAAGTTTGTTTTCAGCTTCTGCACTGCAAATTAGACTACAGACTAGAGTGACAAAGACAAGATAATTATCTCCACTAACTTTTAGCAGCAATAGCTATCAGTGTCAGTCCTACTCTCCTTCTCTATGCTTCAGTAAATCCTAATGAAGAACTAAGAGAAAAAATAAAAGGGAACTTTTTTACATTAAATATCTGTCAAAGTCTCACAAAAGCACTTTAAAAAGTAATGAATATAATACTGGCAGAATGACTTGTTTATGAGCAAGCGTGGTACCCATTATACCCAAAAGAGTTGTTTGCCGCCAGCTTAGGACCGAGAGGCTGTTCCCAGTGTCAGCATCCTGCAGCCTCCTTGAACTGCTGCCACTCACCCAGCTGCTGACAAGGCAATAAACAGGGACATATTAAGAGCAACTGAGTCACCTCCTACAACTAAGTTGGGTGTTCATTTGGTATTTTCATATCTGAACGTTGGCATATACGGTAAGAATTAAGCGCATAAGCATTTTCCTAAACTCTTACAGTTTCTTGTTGATTTTAAAAAAGGTTTTATCACAAAGGCACAGGCATGTGCTTTCTAAGGTTTCTATCATTTGTTAAAATTGTTCTAATAATATTATACCTTATAGATTAAAGGGGAAATAACTCAAAGTTATTATTCTGAAGCACATGGAGTTAGGAGAAGTTGTTTTCATCGGCTCATGCAATTCTGACCATAATACATTTCATGCTCAGAACATGCAGAAGCCAGTGATGACTGTTACAGAGCAGTGTTGTCTCTACTCCGGTTTTGAATTCAGATCTAGTATTAGAGCCTATTGCACCAAAGTAGACTTCTCTACTTTTAAAGAAAAGGCTCAAGTGTCAGTCGCATGCAGGACTACACACCTCCTCCTAGCAGTAATAAGGTGCTTTGGAGTCAGCGAAAATGAAAATCAGATTCCAAATATGAGTTTTCTGCTTCCCATTTGTCTCCCTTGACTACCTCCTAAGTGTCTGACACAAGACTTTGAGATGAGACAAAAATAAGAAGACTCATTTCCTGTTTTTCCTTTAGTTCTGTTAAAGTAAGTTTTGTGTAATGACTGGATACTAACAGAATGAAGGACAAAACAACAGTGTGACAACACTGGTAAACTGCACATTGTTTATCGTTTGAAATCTTATGATACCCTTAACAGTCGCTTCCATTTTGAAGAAGTTCTCCTAAGACTTGGTCATCAAGCTATAGCAGCAAATTGACTTTGATAATTACATATAACAAGGCTACTTAATGTAAGGCAGGTAATGGGATTTTAATTCACCAATCCATCTTGTGAATGAGGACAAGAAGTAACAGTCAGCCTCCACAGTACTTTACACACTTTTAGTGCGAGTTATATTCTGCATGTGTTAGCCCACCTGCAGCGCCACTGTTTATGCAGTCCCACTAGGAAAACAGTTTTTGCTCTCGTTTCAGAGACCTGTTACAAAATTCTATCAGACAGAAATGAGTTATATCTTTTTAATAGTCTTCCTGTCTGAAGAACAACACTAGGAGACATAGTTATCTTCTTGTGTCCTTGCCTGGTGCTTGGGTGAAGGAGGATGGGCGAGTGTGGTTTCCATTACTGGGACATACTATGCTGTAAAACAAAAAGCTGCTTCCCAGAACATGTATCTGACTGTGTAAAAGCAGCTAACGATATTGCAGTTCATCGACTTTTATCCTCTACACAGTCTACTTTCTACATTAGTGACATAAAACCACAAGCAGTAGAAAAAAGGTATATACAAATCATAGGGAAATATTAAAGGCAGAATAGGATCCAGACCATCTAATCTAGGCATCTAACATCCATTTGCTTTTATGCATGGAATGAAGCAGCCTGCGTGAAATAAGTGTTCGTGTTTCTGTGCAGTTACTGGAGAGAACAGGAGCCTTTAAAGATCTCCACAGAGAAGGAAACTCTCCAATCCAGAAAGTATCACAGTTTAGAGCATTTCACTGGCAAATACTTTTTCATAACTAGTTAGACTCCTCAGGCACTTCCTTTACAAGGGCTGCTTCATTATGGCCTCCCCCCCCCCAAAAAAAAATTTACATACAAGTTAGTTGCATAAGTTAAGCAGACCACATCCCTTCCCATCTAGTGTCTTATATAACATATAGTCATGCATGCTGTTTCAGAGATCATACACTTGATGTATAAACCACATTGTCAGGCAACTTGTACTCTTTGTTTTTGAAAAGTTAACTCCTGGGCCTGTTAGTAAGATCTGCATATGTGTAAGAACATTTGCTCTGCAGAAAACTCCAAAATTTCAATCTCGTGTTCAGTCTGAAGCAAAAATATGCAATGAGGAAACTGTGTGCTTCAGAAGTTTCATGGCTCCAAAAAAAAAGTTATGTTGAAATATATAACAAATTTTAATATGAGATACTTCATAAAACAATATATTTTCAAACAGGTAAAGTGGAAAATTAGGTTCTCAGAAGTTGTAACAAAATGTGTTGATATTTTCAGTATGTACTAGTTTGGTTTGTTTTCCTAACAGAAGATTTCTCAGAAAAACACGTTCCTGAAATTTTAAGTATTGATGAACATATGCTTTCCAACAGAAAGGTTTCAACCCAATATACTGTGTGATAGTTTACAAGGTAGGCATAAATTCGCAGTAGTGGCCTTTAGCTTAAATATATCTTCAAAGAGTTGAAACAAGTCTATACAATGCACAAAATTGTTCCAGGATCTAAGATTTGAAAATAGTTTGTTTTCCAAACCTCAGAATATTATTTTTATAAGATAACTGGGTTTTCCTATGTTATTAGGTGAAAATCTTATTTTTAAGAAAGTTCATCATTTCTCTTTAAGACCCTCTTTCAGTGGTGTAGAAGCTTTTAAAATTTGAAGTATGCAAGCTGAAATTTTCTTTGCTTTGTATCTGTCAGGAGACCGACATATACACTGTTTCTTCAGCTACAAAAAGGCGGAGGAACTCACATTTGCTTTGTGCTAGAAAGAATCCGGTGTTTCAAAGATTTGTCTTTTGCTAAGTCCCTGACAATTCAACTGGATTGTCAGTTATCTTGCCGACTCTTGCAAAAAAACCAAAAATAACAAAAAACCAAAACTCACCAAACCCCCTAGCTCTTGTACAAGCTCAGATCAAACTCTGAAGAGTTAAGCACCTAATGTTTTGGAGTTTGGGTTTGGGGTTTTGGGGGTTTTTTTTTTTGAAGTCTTTCTCAATTGAATATGCTTTAATGCCTCAAAACTACCATGCACTGGTTATTATCATAGAAAGGCTGAATACACTGAATCCTCTGAGAATTTCTTCCTGCAATGAAGGTAAATGTGACAAAACAGAACATATAATTTTCACAGAGTAACAGGTTATGTTCTAAGCCTAATTTACAAAAGTTAAACCACAAAAAGGCAGGAAAGAGACTGAGATTTACCAAACAGGAGAACTGGGATTGAGCATGGATGGAAGGAAAAAGAGTTGGAGGGGGAGGAAACAGAAAAAGATTAAGGTATCATCAGATTTCACCAGCCTTTGCATCTCAGGCACTGTCTTTCTTCTTGGGTTCAGATTCCTTCTCCCATCCAGTTTCTTTTGTTCCCTACCGTGATAGAGAGGCACTTGCTGGATGGTCGTCAAGTAAACACGTACCAAATTGCCTCAGCTGGGAATTAGCTCTACCAACTCAACATTTGCTTTGAAAAAAACATTCTGTGCAGCTTTTTAATTGCGATTCCAGAATACGAAAATCCTTCTACATAATTAAATACCATTACTAAAAAGAGGCTCATGGAACTGCTTATGGCCTTGGCTGCAGAGCTCTGCAAGGAAGGCAGAGCTGGCCGGCTCCTGCGCCAGCACACAGCAAACACCAAGCCCCAGAGCAGGCGGCTGCGGGGCTGCAGCAGGCTCCAAGGCCACTGCAGCCCAAAGCACTGGCTCAACAGCAGCCTTGGCATTGGGGAGCCCGAGCGGCATTCCCAATTGGCAAGTGAAGGGACAGGGAACTTGTTCACAGGCCTGCCTCAAGCTCTCATTTGAAGTTTCTGAAAGACAACTGCCAGCCTGCACATTTCGACTCCAGGAAACAAGCCTTTTCTGGCCTATATTTTGGATATTTTAGATAAACAAAATTATTTCAAGGCTTTTCTGTATCATCTTCCTAATGATTTCTTATGTTAATAGGCATCTCTTTCAAAAAGTGTGAATTTAACCTACTGCTTAGCCAAAAGAACAGTTAACTAAGAGCCTAATCTCATATCATAGCATTACATCATTATAAGCTCATGTTCCTATTTTCAACATTCTTTCTGAAAAAGCGTTATTTAAAAAGTAATTGTAGGTTACTTTTGTAATTCAAGACAAGAGTAGTAAAAATGCAAAAGCCCCTCAAATCTGTAATTTCTGTAAAATCTCTAAACATGTCTATAATCCCAAAAATGTAATGGCACACAATATTTTGCAAAGATAGTCTTATTTAAAGTTTGAGTTTGTTATCTGAGCTTCTACTTCTTTTCAGCTCATGATTCTTCTGGTGGACAATGCTGCCTAATGAACACATAAAACTCTCAGTATTTGTTTTTATTGAGAACTGAGATTCATACTTTTCACAGGTTTGACAAGGTAAATATCATTTAGTGGGCTAGTGGACCTGTATGTTATCACATATCATGCTCTATTAAACTCCCATTAATTTCCAGATAAGTTTTTGAAGAAGACAAAGCAAAGTACATAATGATAGAGTTCTGGTGATATCCATTTTCACAGATGTAGATGAACAAGTATAGGCTCTTTCTGAGTTGCTCCAAAGGCTCTTAATGAGAAAATCTGTAGCTTTCATTCCATCAGACCTTCAGAGTTAAAAGCATGAGAAGCACATTCAACAGCCTGGAAATAGTATTAATTTAGACCTTCATTTGAAACTTTATTATTTAACACAGAATTTCAATCTCCTGTTATTCTGACATTATTTTTGGAGTGTGAACAAAAAGACATTCACTAAACTTCTCAGTACAAGAACTCTGCAGTGCTAGAGATATTTTGTTTATTGACAATCAACCCAAGGATAAATACCTAGAAAAAGAATAATGACATCACAGGGTGATTGTATCCTTAAATCTATCCCCTGTAAGGAAGTTAAACTAGAGCCTGAGAGCTCCAATTACCCTCCCCTAATTTACTTAACAGGCATCGAGTTGAAGAAAGAGCTAAAAGCAGTAGTTCAATACAGAAAATTCAAGAGGAGAAATCTTTTTGTAGGGATGAAGAGCCAGCAGAGAGATAAAAAAGGAACAGCTAAGAGTTCAGGGAGTCTTGAAGAAGCTGAGACTACAAGACAGTTATGTGGGTCAGTACTGTTTAAAAGAGTAGATAGGTAGGAAGCACATACATAAGATGAGTAAAATATTCCAACCCTCAAAAAGCAGAAGATGCTTTATTTGTATATGATTTGAGTTTCCTTCTAATACTTTTACAGAGATCAGTGGAAGCCCTACAGATCACCTCTAAGGAAGATTCATGGAAATTTAGAAATTTCTGTGGCATGGAAATTTAGAAGATTAGCTACCACTACTTTACTGAGTATTATTTATCGAGTATATTGTAACTATACACTATAATGACGTGATCAAAATCACTAAAAGCTTGTGGTAGAATCAAAATTATTTCACCAAACAATTCCATTTAAACTCTGTTGATGGGTTTCCCCTGATACTCTGTTTATGTTTTCTCCCTATTTTTATCTCATTTTAAGTAATCAAGTTCTCTCATATAAGTAAGTAATTGGTTTCTCCTCCCTCAATACACTACTTGTCAAGAAACACATACTCTCTCATTATCTTCTTAATTACTTTTTGTCAAAAATAAATACATATATAGAACTGTTGGATCTAGACTGTCGTCTTTCCTTCCTGAAGCAGAGAGGAAGGGTCAGGGACATGAATGAGGTAGAAATAAGCAGAGAGAAGAACAGAAGCCGTTTCTGATTTACTTTGTCTACAATAGCTCTAACCACGGTATACAACATTCTTATGCTTTTCTCCCCAGGAAAGGGTTGCAAAATTTATAAGCTGTAAAACAGAGTCCTCATTCTTTACTGGCTGCCTTGGTAATGATTATATTCCTGAACACTAAGCCTTCCCTCCAGTTTTTAAATTTCTATATGAACTTTTGCATCAAGAAATTAACATAACAGAGAAAGAGAAGAGGACTCTTCTTACTTATTTCAAGGCTTGATGCAAATATGTATGAGGGTCTAATGTATATTCCAGTGTTTTTTCTTCTATCTTCTAAAGGTTAAGTCACTTCTTGACCAGGGAAGAGAGGATTTAATGGTTCCAGAATACAAGTGTCATATAGGAAACTCAAAATGAACTCTTAATTCTTTTGTATTCTCCTTCTTTTTCCAACCTGAATGTCAGAAAAATAGGGGCTAAATACAGAGTGCTGTTGAAAGTGGTGGAGAAAAGTTATATAGTGAAACAGGGAGGTTTTTTTTCTTCTTGAATCTGCTCCCAGGCAGCTTCCTGGAGCCTGAAAACTTTCTTTGGTGAATTTCTCTGAGGAAATGAAATAGTAGCTAGACATGCACTCGCTTTTCTTCTGCAGTGGTTAAGGAAAGTAGCAATTCATGATTCCATAATAAGGTCAGACACCTAAAGCACTAGGTGGCCACAGCAGGTGTGTCTTCAAGGTTTCAGAAGGAGCAGTAACAGACAACTAAGATAAGTTACCACTTGTAAAAATGAAATGCAGTCTGTCTCTGCATAGTAGCTGATGAACATCATCACGCAAGGACCTTTTTACATCTTGATTTTATGTTGGAGCATAAACCATTCATTTCAATCTGCTTCAGTTGTATAATCATCAAAAAGTAATATAAAACCATATTGATTTAGTTAAATTCTGTTCAAAGATGGGACAGCAGGCGATCTGCTGAAAATACAATGAAAGTTCTAACAAACATTCTAATGGTTATTTATATACAATTACTTTTGAGCTATTTGCATCCCAAACCATAGCAAGTAGTTTTACAAAGATTTTTGCAAGAAGGGTAAACAACTTAAACTGAGATTACCTTTTCAAAGAAGGGCCTGTAGATGATCTGCCTTGTTGTCCAACATTTGATTTACTGGTAAGCAATTTGGAAAAAAACATTTTTTTTTCCTAAGTCAAATATATTCTAAAATAATTAAACCCCAAAATATCTTTCTTAAAAAAAATAATCCTTTCTGCCCTCTTTCTCACGTTCTGTTTCTCAGCTGCAGGATAGATACTAGAGGAATACTGGTAATGCTGACAGAAATAATGATCTTACTTTAAGTGTCCATAATAACAGGGGTGTATACACCCACGAAACACTCAGCTCTCTAATATAAACCAGTAATAGAATTCAAATCCCAGTGTTTTTAATGGGTGAGCAGTAAAAAACTTCGTGTTTTAGGGAGATAATGAACCTTCATTATAAACCCAAGAGCAGGCTGATGAAGAGCTCTCCGAAATGCTTTGACACCTGGATTCTTAGGAATGTGTGTCCTTGCTGATGTGGAAGATTTGAAGCTGCAGGATGTGAAGCAAGCATTTGTAAAACTCACTTAGGCTTACACTCCTGATGGAGCGACTGTCAGTGATGCTGGCTCACACTTGACTCCACAAAGCGTTTCAGGGAGATCAAGGGAATTGCTCCAAAAGTACAGGGTTACTCAATGTGTATAAATGGCAAAACTTTTCCCTACAGGAAGAGATCATTTCTATGGATGCAATGAAAGTTTTTTTCCTTTATACTGAAAATACGCATGAGTAATCTAAAAAGATAGACAGACAATGTCAATCTCCCAATATATACTTCTGTCTTATCTCCCTTACATGTAGTATTAAACGTATTACCTACAAATGGCTGTTTGGATTTCTGTCTTTCAGTTACTAATGAAGAATTCAGTGCCATCTTAGACCCTAGCTAATATGACTTTTYGCACTCAGCCAGAATGGCTCTCATCAAAATTCAGTTTGTTTTTATCCTTTCCAAGCTGTGATCCGATCTAGAGAGAGCTGCTTGCCCTCTGCTTGATTTATTATCCCTTTCACTTCTGCTCATTATCACTGGGTAACTTAATTTACCAGCAAGTTCAGCTATCCTTTTCAGGTGGATTAAAAAACATCTCTCCTCTTAATGCACACCTGTTTCCTTATAGCGAAAACAAAATTGTGATCTTCTGTTTGTCTTTTCTCTTTGAAAGAACATCTCCTTCTGCAGAATTCCTAAACTTTGATTTCAACCCATGTTTTCCCTTMCCCTTGTCCTCTTTCAGCATTCTTGGAGCAATATTTATCAAACTTGCCCAATGCATGTCCATTCAAAATATTGCTCTAGAATTCATTCTCTTTGTTACAAAGAGCCGACCAAGAGAATGAATTCTACAGCAATATGTTACCAATTGGCTACATATTCAAGTTTTCTTCACAGCCTATCTATCTCATAGATTATCATCTCTGAATTACTATTGGGGAATAGCTCCCCCAAAGCATCAAAAAAAGCTACCTCCTCCAAGTCCTTCCTTAAAACCCTCTTCACCATAATTCCCACCAAAATGTTGTGAATTTCCTGTACTGCAAATACTACCTATCACCAAGACAGCCAGTGCTGTCTGGTTGTTTCTAGGCTCCCCTTTTGTAATTATTAATCCACTGTTTTTTACAGTGCCTCATACTGTCCTTCTATTTTGGGACTAAGTATCTAGTATCCCACTACAAGGCAAATAATGAACAAATATGATGATATTTAGGTGGATTTATAACTAGTCCTATGCAGAACAGTTCTATTCTTACATTAAATTCTTTCTGTATGCACATCTGAAAATAGCACAGGCTTTGGCATGCTTTCCATTGTTCCTGCAGTGTGAACTCATATTTATTTTGCTATCTATCACCCACTGGTCTTTCTCACACTTTTTTATACATTTATCTAGTCAGGAGGACATTGTATTATGCAATTCTCTCCATTGTGATCAATCATTTTCTGTATGTCAGTGTCTTTAAAAACTAAAAGCAGGCACCCTATTATTCTCTTAAATTCTCTAGTGCCGAGTAACAAATGCATCAATGTCTACACATATATCTATGATACTTTTTTTGCTACTTGTGTACCTATTGTGATACCTGTTGCTCAAAGTCATGATCATACTAGCCCAGCCTCAGCAAATGGAAAAAAATGAGTGAGTACACGTTATTCCAAGCGGTTAAGCAAAGTTTTGTGATCAGGATAGCTGCCCTTCAGAAATATTTCTTAATAAGCAACTGGAAAAAAAAAGTCAGATGTCAGGGTAAAATAAGAAGATATGCTTAAGTGAACTGATTGCTTATTGCTTAGTGGTAACAGGTGAGTTAGTTGATATGTTATATGTTATGTTATATCTCACCATATTTTTCAAACACTAATTTATTTTTTTAAATCTTTTAAGGCTTTTGTAATCCATATCAACATAGGCCTAAATCTGAAGATTAGAAGATATAGAAGATTAGGCCTTTTATCTGCTATCAAAGACAAAATAATGAATCATGTATAATTTGTTCAAATTTTATTTTTCTATTTTGAAGTCCAATATTAAGGGCCCAAAAGTCTTCCAGGCTATTACATGCCCAGTGATGCTACAAACTGTTTATGCAAAAATATTCCATACCAATAATGCAGCAAAAAGCTCACTTCAACTATAAACTGTTATTCAATAAATATACCAGCAATATAGCTATTTACATGTSTCTAAGTGCTTCTCTGTCCTGGGATTATAGTTCAAAGAATAACCAGCTGGAAAGCCTAGATGCTATATGTGAAAGCAGTTATGTATAGGACAATCCACGGTGTTATCTTCACAAAACCTTATTTCTGATGATCCAGTTCTACTTATTTTCTAAAAATGAGTAGATATGACACAAGCAAGCATATGAGGAATCATAGAAATCAATATTAAAAATGTAAGGTTTCTTAGGAGTTTTACTATTTTGATTGATTGAGCTTGAAGCTGGGACCAATTGCTGCTACTATTCTGCCAACAACTGTAGTTACCATAAGGAATTTTATAGAAATTTGCAGAATGTTTTCTGGGCATTGAAGGGAAATTAATGAGCAATAAGAAAATACTTGGGGTGTCATAAGTTTTACATGATAGCCTTAAATAACTGTACTGTTTTAGAGCCAATTCAAGTCAGGAGACAGCATTAAGAAGTTCTAATAGGACTGCATTTTCCTTTGGGAGTTACTGTCATTATGTATTATGCTGTGTGACTACACAATGAAGACAATTTAGAAGGATAAGAACATGCCTACTTCTTCCCTTCTTCATCTGACTCAGCTGCAAATATTTTATTGCTTTATCTCCAGCAGGCTCTTGTATGCATATGACTGCAGCAAAGCTGCATTTGCTTGAAATAGCTCTAAACCTTTAGGCGTTAAATGGTTCTACATCAAGTATTTTGTCTTCATGGGAAGCTATACTTTATGTGGTGTTATAGAGTTCCTATTTCAATAACAACCTTGCTTATAGCAAAGGCAACTACAGTGGATTATTTCATCAGGTGGTGTGAAACTTAAAATGGATGTTAGAGTATTTGCTGTGATTCCCACTGTAGAATACGCTGCATAACTTACTGCAGTGTAGCCACGATGGTCAAAAACAACAGCAGGACACATGGAAATATCTTCTTGTTAAAACAACTGATAAAGGTGGAAAGAAGTGGACAAATGCTCAGAAACGCAAGCTCTCCCTTAGGTCTGAAACAAAAGAAGTCAGTTGTTCTCAGCATACACTTACTTCAGCCTCGATGTTTGGGATTCAGAGCTGAAGCAGGGCTTGGGTAACTGAAGTCTTGCCTCTTTGGCCTCCTCCTCAAACCTGTCAGCTGGACTAATAGGCGATATTTCTTCCTGTACAAACCTTATCTTGTTAAATAACACACAAACCTTGTCTTGTTAAATAAACACAATTTTCAGACAATATTTTCTCTAAGTTTGAGGAAAGAAAATATCCTGAGTGACTCATGAATACTACCAAAACTCTCCATTTTTCCTACTACATGAAAATTTGAGAAGTTCAGAATGTTTTGTTTGGCAAACATAAGAGAAGATAAGTATCATTAATACATTTATTTAATAGGTGGAAATTTAACCTGTATTTTGCTGGTAAACTCTTTATTTAAAAAGCTTAGTGTTGCTATACTTCTTCAGCACATTGATAAAATTAATAAAAAGGGACCACCATGAAATTGCCAAATTTACAAAGGATTATCATTCTGATTTCCTGCACATCTACGTGATACTTGCTTCTGAATAAATATCTCTAACAAGTAAGAAAGATAAGACTTACATTAGAAAATGATGTATTTTCCAAAGGTAAAACTAATTATGATTCCATATAAGAAATAGTCAGCTTACAAATAACAAAAGCATAGTGTAATATCACAGATGAGTTTTTACAGATTATGAGCATTTTCCAAACCTTTATCTAGATATTTTTATATCAAAAACATTTCATAATTAATTGTGTTTCATGACTCATGTTTAGTAAAGTATGAGCCAAATCTCAACAAAGAGAGATTCTTGTCAATCTCAGGAGCTTTAAATCAGTCTCAGTATGTTCAGAAAACCAAAAAATCAGGACCAAATTCAACTTTCCAATGAAAATTTGCTTGGAAATTAAGGCTTATACTCTGTAAATATTTGTGCCTATTGTGCCTACAGATTATGCAAGAATACACAGAAAGTGAATACGGTCACAAGATGGTCACACAAAGAATCATAGAAAAGTTGTTTTGTTTTATTTTAAAAGAAATAAGCAAAAAGAGCATGTGTTACTTGTTTCAGTAAGTAGGGAGAATTTTCTGCTGACTATAGCCAGTGAATTCAACCTTCAAAGCTGAATTTCCTTGCTTCTTTTAGCACAGAAAATTAGCTTCAAACTTGGTTCAAATAGCGAGTGTGGGATAGTGGGAGTTTTCAAGTGACTGGGCAGCTGCTATGGCAGACCCTCGCTTTTCATTTTCTTGGTATATGAGGTGTAGAGAAAAAGTTAAGTCATTTTTCGGTAGCCTGTGGTAGACCTAAAAAGACACCTTCCATAATTCAGTAACAGTCTGGGTTAGTTAATGTTGGCTACATCTCATATCATGTTTTATGGATGTGTGATGGCCCTAAGATTGGACAAATGGTAAAATACTAAGATGTGAAGAATACTTTAGCTAGTTCACAAGATGTTCTCCATTTTAACATGTACTTTTTAGCATTTTATGATTAAACTGTTATTCTGGGGGAGTTTCCCCCCAACATTCATCTGTAATTATTCCTTCCTGTCATCTCCTCTATGGATCTTACACTTTTTAAAGACTTTGAGTTATACTATTTATTAAAACTATAAGTAAATGATATTGGCTATTTTGTGCACATTGAAACTAACTTATCTCAGCATCTTGACTGTCAGATGGTTTATCATAGAAAAAAATCATCAATGTTTCCATACATAGTCACTAGTAATTCTTGCGCTCAGAGGTGATCAGCAAACAGTATACATTAAAATGCACTTTTGCCTTTTCAAAAGATTCGGTATCATTCTCAAATCTTGTAGCATACTGAGAGCACACAGTCAAGGGAAGGGTGCTATGTACTCTTTTCGACTGTAGCATTTCCTGAATCTGTTCTAGAGGAATATGTATTCAACTGCTGGTCAAAGTTAGATTTAGGTGGGTAACCTCCAGCACATCCTGCTCATAATTGGCACTGAAGCTCCCACGCCAGCACCACGGGGCAGACCCTGCAAAGGGAGGAGCAAATTCTGCTTTTCCTGAGCATGGCCAGGGTGCCTGTGTTAGCAAGCACTTCCCAAATCCATGCCCAGTTGCTTGCATGCAGCACTGGCATATGCACATCTTTCCCTAAGGCCATCCATTGYACAGGTGTCTTCAGCTGAACTGAGCTGTTGGAAAATTGCTCAGCTGCACTAGCTAAATGGAAAGCAAAGACAAACAGGGATTTTTTTCCCCATGCACCAATACAGGTTGGGGACTGACCGGCTGGAAAGCAGCTCTGCGGAGAAGGACCTGGGAGTGCTGGTGGACACCAAGTTAAGCATGAGGCAGCAATGTGCCCTTGTGGCCAAGAAGGCCAATGGTATCCTGGGGTGCATCAGGAAGAGTGTTGCCAGCAGGTCGAGGGAGGTGATTCTCCCCCTCTACTCAGCCCTGCTGAGGCCACATCTGGAGTACTGCGTCCAGTTCTGGGCTCCCCAGTACAAGAGGGATGTGGCACTACTGGAAGTCCAGCAAAGGGCTACAAAGGTGATTAGGGGACTGGAGCATCTCTCTTATGAGGAAAGGCTGAGAGAGCTGGGTCTGTTCAGCCTGGAGAAGAGAAGGCTGAGAGGAGATCTTATCAACGTGTACAAGTATCTGAAGGGAGGGTGTCGAGAGGATGGAGCCAGACTCTTTTCAGTGGTGCCCAGTGACAGGACAAGAGGCAACAGGCACAAACTGAAACACAGACGCTTCCATCTGAACATGAGGAAAAACTTTTTCACTGTGAGGGTGACAGCGCACTGGAACAGGTTGCCCAGAGAGGTTGTGGAGTCTCCTTCTCTGGAGATATTCAAAAGTCGTCTGGATGCGATCCTGTGCAATGTGCTCTAGGTGACCCTGCTTGAGCAGGGGGGTTGGACTAGATGATCTCCAGAGGTCCCTTCCAACCTCAGCGATTCTGTGATTCTGTGAAACATCCCAGTAAAATAGCATCTGGGTTCATGGTCAAGCAAAATACCAAAAGTTTTTTTTTTAATGAAAACAAACAAAAAAAGAAATGCAATAATTAAATGAACATCAAATATGTAACATAAGAATGCGTGAAATACTACATTTCAAATAGGAAGTATTAAGTGCGTGGCTACAAAAGTTACAGATCAAAATTAATGGAGGTTTAAACTGAAACCATAGACAAGTGTTAACTTTAAAGAAAGGAGTTTAGCATGCTGGAAAGCAGTGTTTCATAATGTTAGCCCCCAGTCAGTACAATTTTTTTTTCATGATTATGTGCATTTAATCATATTACTTCAATGAGTATTTACTTGTTTCAAATATATTTTTCATTAACTAAACAGGCAAAATTTTCCATTACTTGTTATGGTAAAAGAAGAAAGAAAATAAAAGATTTCTCTGAATTCCAGATTATGACTCATTTCATCTCTCAAGTTGGCTAAGTCTTAGCGATAAAAAACATAAAATCATTTTTCATTTTGAAATACCAATACGGAATTGTTGGGCTTCCAAAGTAATTTAAGAAAATAAATGAAAATGACATGAACCCAGAGTAAAGGAGCTCTATAGGTTCCTTACTTCAATCAAGTGTAAAATTTAGGAGCAAATCTCTTCAATGATTATAAAACACACATCAGATGAAGCAACTGCTCTATAGCAATTTGAGGAGGAGGTAAAAAAGAATTATCCTGAACTTCGAGCAGTTATAAAGCCACCTCCAAAGCGACCATAAAAAGATGGGAAATTTTGTAAATAACTACATACATAAAGAACACCTATATTCTGTTGGAGGTTTGGCCCGTATCCTGCACCTTTTCTCTGTAGCAAAACTGAGCTCATCTCTTTACAGGCTTTTAACTCTTATTCCAGACGTTGAAGCCCCTTTCTTCTCACTTACAAGCTGAAAATGAGCAGGTTTCATTGCCATACGAATTTCTGCAGCTGTGGAAAGAATTTAACCTTCAAGAGGAGCCTTCACAGCATTTAAATATTTCTGCAAGAAAGAAACACCAAAGGAAAGCAGCACATATGCTCAAATTAAAGCTGGTCTGTTTGGTTTTTTTGATTGTAGTTTCTTCCATGTAAAAATGCAATTTGCTAAAAGTATTTTTTCCACATCATCTTTTACATCTAAACTTTCACTGCCAGCTTCTGATGGAATGAATCTGTCTTTTTCACTTCAAAATGACTTTCATTATTTTTATCTTTTTATTTGAGAATAATAGGTAGAAGATCACAGAACAATAGGTTATAACCAATCCAGACTTTTTTACAATATTATTTTTTAAAATAAAATCTGTATTTTTTCAGGCATTTATTGTTTATCTGATTGGTATTCTGTCCTCTTCAGAATGGAAAATAGTATTATAATATCTGACCAGCAATACTTAAATTATTCACCCAAGGGTAAATTCTGGCTCCTATGACAAATTTAAACAAATAGTCTGGCATGAAAACAGGGTAAGAGTCATAAGCAAGCTTGTCAGGAAAGCTTCACCATCTTTATAAGCTCTGTGTTGGAGAATAACCAAAAGCTCCATTTAATCGTAGGAGAGACTCTATTTGGTCTGACTCCAAGGAGCACAGAGGGCTGAAGTTTTTTATTTGCTTGTTTTTCCATCTTTTGCTCATCACCCTGGCATCTTGATATCCCCAGGCAACAGAGATTCCTGTATCAGGTCCTTCTGGACACAACACAAATGCCACAGAATTAGTTAAACTGCTTAATATTATGGGGAAAAAAAGTTTCTTTGTAAAATAATCAATCTGTGGCCAATAGATGGGTGCCAAAAATTACATCACTTAGCCTATTCTTAACAGGGAATCAACCTGTGATAAGAGTTCTTCATTCTATTGTCTTGCCACTAACCTCCCATGGCAAAGAGCTATGGGGCTTTCAGAAGCTGGCCAGTTTGCAGGAGAGAACTGCATTAACTTATAGTTGTCTGGCTGCTTTACTTACAGTTTTGGACAGAAGAGTCAACCTTACCATTCCTGCACAAAGCTCACTGCTTGGGTCTCTCTATCCAAAGGAAAAATCAAAATTTGGACCTTAAAGATATGAAAGAAGTGATATAACTTTGGCTCAAAAATCAAATGGGATTTGTTTTCAATTATCTGTGTGAAACATAGATATTCTAAAACTAAAGGTCAGCAAACATATACACTAGTAGTCAAATTTGACTCTAAGTACAAAACTGTACAATTATGAACACAGGAAAATGAAAAAAGCCCCAATCCCTATTCTTTCTTTGTGATTTTGAAAGAGTACACAAAAAAACAGAAGAGAGTTTTAGCAATATTAAAGCCTAGCAAACAGACTGAAGTGAAAATAAGATTTTCAAGGCAGAGGTCTTTCCTGTAAACACCCTGTCATCAACCCTTATATTTTAAATCAACACTATAGAACTGAAAAGCAATATTCTGATGATTATTATACACTGAGGTATATGGCCCCAGCTGTCCCAGATAAACACAATGAATGCCATTGCTTATTCCAGCTCTCTCCAAGTCTTCATGCCTGAGTAGATCAAAATCTTTGTTTTCTAATGTATCACTGTATGCAGTGCAGCAGTTTATGACTTTGAAAATATTTTATCTCCAAAGAAAAGCTGCAGCATATGTAGTACATGCTGTCAGAATGTCAGATTAGATTTACAATAAAAATAATTGGCAACTTTGCCCTCCCCCCCCCACTCAGCTCAGAACCAATAACTAACCTTTTCTTTAAAACTGCAGAGTCAGGAAAATAACAGGTCCTACCTTTCAACTATAAATGTAAATAATGCACTATAAAATTATAGCATTAAAAATTTGGACTATAAACCTGAAAGAAGCATAGATTAATGTGTTTCTGTTAGATATTTTGCAAAATAGTATAAATATAAAATATAAAATTATTACAACAGAACATCCACACTTAAGGATGGTTAACATTTTTCATTGCAAAGTTTGGATTTAGTTGTTTAAAACTATTCTGATTGAGTTCTTAAAAGAATACTTTCAAAGTCCCATTCCAAAACAGTTCAGCTCTTACTGGAAAAAGTTTATTGTAAGCTGAGTACTTCTGCCAGCGTTAATTTTCCTTGCATTCCTAAACACTGGATTAGGAACTTGACATTTGACAGAAGCTAATTCTAAAGAAATACAGGCACCTTTTGTTATATAAATGTCTCAAACTGAGATAGTGCTTAACATCTAGAGGTTCTAGGAATTACTCTTAGAGCTTTCAGAAGCTCACTTTCTGGAAATCTGCTCTTAAAATCTTTGCATATGGCTTGTGTTTTAAATCTGACTTACAGGTTTTTTCACAAGTCAAATGCATTTAATGTTATCATAAACATCACTCAAATTTTGAGATTGCCAGCCCAAGTGCTCTTCACTGACTCCTGAGAGACGTTAACCCTCCCAGATTGCTAGCTGAGGTAATTACCTGAGGACATCCAAGACAAAAAGCATCAGGTTAGTGTAAAGAGCTTTAAAACTGGCACAGTTAATAATTGAATAATTGTATCTTATATAGGCTATCTTGAATAGTTGAATAATTAGGGAAGAAACCAAACAATAGACAAATAAACAAAAAAAATCAAGAGAAAATCTGAAAGTGCAGATGAGCAGTGAGGAGCAGCTGCAGCCAAAAGAGAACATGTGTCCACAACTTTGCTGAAAAGTCTGAAGATATAGTCAAAGAGAACTGAAGGCTGTGTTGTCTTTTCCAGACATTTATATTAATAATTATTAGTATGAATATGAATACCAGTAGACCAGAGAAAAATGGTGTGACAAGGCCCTGTGTGTTGGCAGAAAGTACAGTTTACCAGGGAAACTGTAAATGTTACTTCCAGATTCCTTACCTGTTTTTCTCCATGAAGAAACAGAGAAACAAAGGGACAATTATAAAACCAGAGAAAAAGTTTTGATTATTTTTACTGAAATTGTGTTCTCTTCAATCAGCCCAGTAAAAAAAAAATCTGTGCGATGGGATGAAGATAGCCATAATTTTGTCCACTTAATTCACATTATTATGTGGCAAAGAACAGCATGAAAAATGTTATTTGTATTGCATAATACAATTAAGGTTAATAGCATATTCATTGCTGAAAGAAGTCAGGGATTTGTGACCTATTCCCCATTAATTTTTCCCTAAGATGAGATGCTAAATCAGAACCACAACCAATCTCCCCGGATGCTCCCAGTCGTGCCTGGACGGCGTACCGAAAAGCCTGTCCATCTCCTCCAGCACTGGCTGGTCACACGTGCTTGTGTCACTCTCAGAAGGGCGGGCAGCTGAATCTGTCGAATAATAAGACTTTGTGGCAGGACCCAGGGCATTTGGCAATCGCTATACGATAACCCAGCTGTGATCAGAGGTCACCTCCATATTCATGCTCTGGTGCCCTGTGGGATTCTCCTAATAGACAGACTGTTGCCTTAAGTTTATGGATAGCCACTACTGCAAGATGAGCTCAGTTCACAGCACTTACCCACTTTTTGCTCTGCATTGCTAGATTCTTAAAATTGTCTTTTCGCACATGGAGATTTTTTGTTTAAAAAGTTTTAAGGATTTTTGGCAAATAATAGCGATCTCAAGGTTAATTCCCTTGCATGCTTAAGCATATTTCATGGTAATTATGGAAATGAAACATGAATGTCAATGATAATTATCTCATTAAATTGTTTTTATGTTAAAAGAAAAAAAAAGAATAATTTTCATCTACAAAAAATATTAAAATATTTCATGTATTGACCCTTGGCTTTCTCTAGTGCAAAGGATTAAAAAATCATTGTGGCATTTCATATATTTATTCTAAAAGTAAAACACACTTTTGAATAAGCCATCTGCGTTGACCTAAGGACTTAGAAATACAGAAGAAATAGCAACATAAGTTCCATTTTCCCCTGAAGAAACAAACAAACAAAAAGATTATGTCCAGCCTAGGGACGGACAGAGGAAGAAAATTTAAAGGCATAACAATATCACTTCTCAATCAGAAACTGTGCAGTAGAAGTTATTAATGTGTACTTCCAATTCCTCCTATGTAGAGTCAGGATAAGTCTAAGATCCAGGGTGTGTTTCTAGTTATCAAGGTACTGCACGTCCTCTACAAATTCTTAACATAAAACATGTGAGTCTTTAAATAGCCCAGTGAATATACCTGGTGTGTGTGTGTATATATATGTGTGTGTGTGTGTGTGTGTGTGTGTGTGTGTATATATATATATATGTATGTATGTATGTATAGTATAGTGAATAGCCCTGGAATATACCCTGAATATACAACATGGTGTATTGATTTAGTTGGTCAAATCTAACATGCCTGTCAATAAAGTGCAACAAAATGAACTGTATAACATTATGGGGAAAAATAAGGGAAAAAGCAAAGTGAGAACATTTTAAAAGACTTTGCTAAGTACACATCCAGCATTTCAGACTGCTGGAACAATAGTAGGTATTTCCAACATTTCATTGGAAAATAGCTTCAAATACTAAGAGGTGAACTTAATCTCACCTAACTTTTCATTTAATCTTTGGAGTCAAGCAATAATCACACCAATCAGTTTCAGATTGTATCTCTAGACTTTCTGATATTCATCAAGGAAGGAAGTCAGTTTCATAAAAGAGAAATAGCTCAAAATTTTCCAAATATAACAAAAACTGAATGAACTAGATAGCTAACAGGCAGGGATTTTTATATGCTCACCATAAATGATGTAGTTATTTTAGCCCGAATGAAGCAGCTGATTCTAAGAGTTTGTTTTTGTCCGTACTTTCTATATAACAGTGATGCAAACAATAGTCATGTTGCTAAATAAAATAAAATAAATAATAATAAAAATGATACTTGAAATTAATCTATTTAATACTTTAAGATTATTAAAATAGCCTAACCATGATCTTTTTATAGTGACAAGCACTTAGTGATTACCCAAGATGAAATGAAGCATGGTGAAATATATTTCAGGGCATATATTCAGCAAAAAGAAGATGAAAAGATATTTAATCTTAAAAAATGCATCGTCCTTGGTGAGGGGAATAGTCACTTCAGTCTCTACTGAGCATGGCTACAGACCCCAACATGGATCCTATGTATATTAGTTCAAATGGATGAAGGAGACTAATCCAACATTTATTTCACTTAAAAAATGTGTCAGAAAGGAGAGGCCTCTTTCTTTCTTTCCCTAGCTATACACATCAAAGACAAATGTTCAAAGCAAAACTGACTTTCTATTGGTAATAGTGAGTAGCTTAGAAAAACATATTTTGTTGAGAAAGTACGAATTTAGTTGCTCTTTGGAACTATTCAGCCTCAAGAAGAGCTGGCACAAGAGAAGAAATAGTGCTTTGGAGTGTAATTGCATGGCATTTGTAGCCTGCCTTGAGAATCATGTTAGCTGTAATAGGAGAAACTATTGATTTTGTAAAGGAGACACATAATTGCATTATATTTGAAGAGTTAAAATGATTTGACCATTAAAACAGCTGGTGCTACCCCAAATTGTTTTGCAAACTGAAATCTGCATTGATTCTAACAACAACACTTTGTTACCCAGCACGCTGTGTACTTAAAGAAAGATATTTGTGTAATACTGTTTGGGAGAAAGAATTGCACTATATGCTAGAGATTTTTTGAATTTTCCGTAGAAGTAAGTGATAGCTTCAGCCTTCCACAAGAATTAAATATTCAATATTTAATTTGCAGACATTTAAAGTTATCTGGATTAAACACACAGACTCATATTATATATACAGCTAAGCTTTCTTTTTCTCCCTTTGGCAGAATGTTTTTCTCCTGGAGGAAATTCAAAAAAACTGTGTGTAAAATATGTTTAGACAACCAGAGATCTTACTATGACAAGTTCTCTAGTCTCAAAAACACATATGAGCCACTGATTATATAAGTACATGTGTGTGTTTTCAGTATTTGGTACTGTGATATTCATTAGAAAAAGGCATTACTGATCCCAAATAAAGAAAGCCTGGTTTTCATTTACAAACATTTCTTGGCCAATATATAATATTACACTTCTCTAATAACAAAATCGCACCACAAAGGAAAAAGTTCAAGAACTGTCTTGGCAGTTCTCAGCCTGTGGCAAAAAACACAAGCAAGTAAAGCAGTACATGTTAAAATTTAATTAAGATCAAAATAATATAAAATGTTACACTACTGCTCAATTTTAAAGGAATGTTTGCTTTCCAAAAACACAAACATGAAAACCTGATCTTGTAAATTAGTTTCAGTTCATGCTTTCTTACAAGCATTTCCTATTTCACATAATGCATAGCCAAGGCTATCATTTGGGTATACCATTTAAACGTAATCACCAACTTCCCCATTATAAAAATATGTTTCTTATACACCATATTACATCTCCACCATATTACATCTCCAGTATAAATCAATGCATCCTTATCAGAAGAGTGTGAAGTTAAAACCTTGCTTTCTCTTCTATTTTTTCCTCCTAGCTTAGAGAGCTTCTCAGTCTGAAGAACGATTAGTGAAAATTAGTGAAAGAGTAAATATAAAGGGGTTAATCAAAATCCAGCCCTCAGCTCAATTAACAAAATTATCAGGTTGGGGATAATACCATTCAACATATGAGAGATTTCACTGGCATAAAGGACTGACCTGTCGAAGCCAAATGGAGTGAAATGGCTACGCAGGGACCAGGATCGTGAAGGGAGACAGGGACGAAGTTATGGCCCTCTCCACTACAAGGGGAAGGGGAAGGGGAAGGGCCCCTTGCCCTCTGTATTTATTTCTACAGTGTAAAACTAACCTTCCTCTATCCAGCCCTCGGTGCAGATAGCAGAAGAACTATAAATACTATAATAATTTAAGAAAGATTTGAAAACCACTGACAATCTTTCAGGATCAGTTCACCTCAGCTTGGCTTTTGAAATTATGTCCTTAGATACTCCCTGCATCTAAACATTGCAAGTAACAGAGCCTACAATCCTGCATGGATTTTGGTCAAAAATTGGAAAACCGTATCTATTCTCTAAATATCCAACAGTGATGATTAGAGGAAACAGGAAACTGATATTGAGGTAAATTGGCCTTTGACCTGGCCTAATAGGACTATTTATATATTCTTCATTACCAGAAAGGAAAGTCAGTGCAGTGGATGCAGCACCTCTATGGAATTTTTCACTCTAAGTCCAAAATATTAGTGAAATATATGCTTTTAAATCCTTTTGAGCTGCTTTTGAAAACCCTCCTTTATTTTTTTCTTTTCTGTGGTTGGAACCAGCTCTGATTATCTATTATTTGTTTAAGGCTGTTGGCAAAGGGCACAGATGATGTGTTGTTCTCTGCTTATTTCCCTTGAAAGAGGCTTTTGGATCAATATATTCGGATTTGCTTTCAATTCTGAACTATAAAAGGTATTAAAGAATGCATTTTAATTGCAAAAATACCCTCACAACCTTTAGCCACTCAGATTTTGACAGTTTTTGTAGCACACTAGCAGAATGGGTTACTTTTGGCTATTGAAAAACACTGAAAATTTCTTTTCATGGTAACTTGAATGAATAATAAAAGTGACCTTCTTCCCACCTGTACCTGCATCTATTGTTTATTCTCTTCCCAATACTAATTTTACAGTAACTGGTATTCAACAGTTCAGCAGAGAGGATAAACAAAAGAAACTTTATTCCGTATATTATGCTGACATTAGATGACAATGGTTAAGAAAAAGAAAAACAGTAAACCAAAATAAACACATCCATCTTAATGTCTGCTCCAGTTAATACACAGAAAAGCATGACATATTGCTTCTTCAGTGACTACATTTAAGTATAGGTGCAAAATAAATTCTAACTTCCAAGATGCTGCTGTGAGCGGCGGGAAAGGAACATGAAAATGTACAAGACGTAGAATGCTTAACAGATTGAGGAGACACAAGAAGACATAAGCTGCACCATAGGCAGGAAAAAACTGTGGGCCAATTTTTTGATGTGAGCACCTGCTCACTCAATATTTAATACCTGGAAAAGATGGGGAATTAACCCAAGTATCAAGTATTAAAAAGGGAATTTGCCTAAATGGGATTCTACTTTCTGTACTTACATCTAGATTTTGTAATGCTTCACAAACCTATGGAAATTATTATAGGAATAGACTCTGCTATCCTTCACTTTTTCTTTGAGAAACAACATACTCCTTCAGTACCTCAAATGAATTCAATACAGCTATTTGAGCAATCAAACAATACTCAGCATGAGTCAAAGTGAGAGGTATTGGCTTGAGAAGAAAATAAGACATAAATCATAGCAGATGATCTCATTAGAAATCAAACTCTAACTGCTCTCTAACAAGTCAGTTATAAAGGGGGGAGAGAAAAAAGGAAGGGAATGACCATGCAGAATGACAAAAAGGAATTTTTCAAAAGCAAATAAGCAAAAGCAGGTGATTCACAAATCAGCTGCTGTTCCTGTAACAGATTCTTGCAAGAATCAACCTAGCCAGGATTTCGGAAGACAGCCTGTATTTTGTTTAGCATATACAAGTAGGAACTTGTCACTATTCCTTTAAGTTTCCATTTATTTGAAAAAATATAGATTATCTGGGTTTATTGAGGTTATTTTGGTGTTCTGGTCACCAAGACAAGCATGGCCACTGAACCTAGTTTTTCAGTTCAGGATTAGTGACTGGAAAATTAGATATTTTGCCCAGAACACAGCTTACTGTATATCAGAGCATATGCTACCAAAAGCTAGGGTACTGTGACATATAATCATATAAAAGGAGGAAAACCACTATAAAAAATGGTAGTGCATAAAAGACTGGACAACAGCTGTCAACAAAGGCATATTTACTGATAAATCAGCCATCCCATTTTCAGAGATATACCAAAGCATTAGAAAGTAATTTAGGCAGTCAGTGAACTGCGTTAAGTGCTGGAAGAAATTATTTAGCATTTCAAACCTCCATAAAAACTTTGGATTTGATTCCTACTGAAAAACATATTTAACAGTCTGAGCCTAACCCCACTAAATTGAATGGGAGGCTTTCAACTCACTTCAGTGAACTCTGTTGGGCCCAGATTTTAAATAAGTTATATATATATATATATATATTTTTTTTTTAATTTGGAAATACCTCTCATAAGAAAAAGCTGTCTCAATTAACCAGGTAAGCCTGAACTGCCTTAGAAATACACTAAGACTCAGACATGCAGTCAAGCCTGCCATCTCAGACTAGTGTCTTCTTGTAAACATCATTTATGTGCCAGAATGACCACAAACAGAAATAGTAGCCATGTTTTCACCTACCTTTCAGTAAATTGTTAAAGCCATGGTAACTTGATAATATTTCAAAACTCTTAGGGAAAAAAAACTTCAGAAGTCATTATGGAGAACTTTCCCCACTCTTCACTTTTCTCTCTTGGGCACTTTGATACATCTTCTCTACAAGTTGCCTACAAGTTTCTCCACCTTCTAACATACCTACTTTTTCCAAAAGATCTCTCTCTCTTTCTTTTAACAAGTCAAGGAACTATTTCACTGCTTATATAAATTAGTATCTCTCCATAGACAGTGATCAGCTGAATGGACGACCCAAAGACTTCAGATATTTGCACTTATAATTTTGTAGTGATGTTAATAGGTAATGCATGTGTGCAAGAGAACAGATTTGGTGGGGTTTGTGCTCATATCACTGTATCTACTTGGTTATGCTAAAATTGGGGATCCCAGGAACTCTACCAGACTCTAAAGGTCTCTCTGAAAAGTCTCTGTCTATAACTCAGTCAGTCCAGATGCTGTTAACTTACTATGGAAAAACTGGAAAGGTGTGAAAACATATTTCCTGTGATAGAATTTCAGTATTCATACAGAAGATTTTAAGAAGTAAGAAGAAAGTGGAATGGTATTTTTATACTTATGATATTCACTGGCACAGGCAAACTTGCACTATGAGCATGAATTTTAGAAGCAAGTGTCACAAAGGGTCACTGTGCCCTCATTACAGCCCCCTTCTATAGTTTTATTACAAATCCTATCTGAAACTTAGAGTCTTCCTATAGAGTGAACATGTGACTGTGACCTACATTTGCAGATATCAGCCAATATAATGAAGAATGTAATTCAGATAGTGCAAAATATAGTAAAATATCTGAGAAAAGGTAAACCTGGATAAATATTACCTAAGGGAGGTCCATATTGGCCTCACTTGCAGGACAGAAGAAATCATGAAGTCAGCTATGATGAGATTCATTGCTTAACACAGACATCTTCAGCTGAGTTAGCTACCTTGATACATAAATTCCTTTTATAAACCATGAACAAAACAGGTGTGTTTAGGTTGGTACTCATCTGACCAGTTTTAGACATCTGCCTTGAGGTTAGAAAAATAACACCCGTGAACTGCATTGAATAAATTGCCACAGAGGCTGACAACAGAGGTTTCTATACTAACAAGAACGATCCTGTATTTATCCATGTTTAAGCAAATTAATCCTCAGCCATAAAGCAATGAGGCTTCACAAGTTTTTGTACAGGATTTTTTTAATCTAATCTTGAAATTGAATGGACAGGGGAGAAGTACTGCTCTCTTAGCTATAACTAATTTAGATATGAAGTTGGATCCTCCAGTCTCCTTTGTGTGGCAGAGATCACTTCAGTTATAGGAAACATAACCTTCCTCCAGAAAATCTTCCCTCTCAACCACCCCCCCCCCCAAAACAGGCCAGCATGACAAATTGAGTAAGCAAGAAACATCAAATTATTTCCGAGGTGCAAACTTTCTGTCACTGAAAAATGCATTTACAGAAAGAATATTCCCAAGAAAGTCACCTTTGTGGACTCTTACATGCAGAATTATTTAGCAGACATCCCGTGGGAATTTACCTTCACCGTGAGCTTATGACAGTGACTTTAGCTGTATATATTTGTCCAGAACCAAGGTTGTCATTGCTTCTGAGACACAGGTCCCAGTCTTATCCAAAGTCAGCATAATAATGGCAGTGAATGTTTGTATTACACATCACAGTCTGGCTTAACAATGCCAAGGGCAATTCATCCTTGTTTCTCTACTTTTAAAATGCCTTGCAGATAAGGAACATTTGATCTGTGCTTTATGGGATTATGCAGCTCCTGAATACCGCACTGGGCAGCGGATTTTTGTTGGTGTTGCCTTTTTTTCTAGCAAAGCAGCATCAAAATAATATTGAAACACAAACAGGAATTTCAGATCAGATGCACATTTTAACAGATAGCCTTGCAAAAGTGCACTAAGGATAACAGCTTTTGCTGTTTGCCTCAGTGCTGCTCAGAGGCACATCATAAATTCTTGACTTCTGCCAAGCACAGGGAATTTTCCAGCAGCAGCTCACAAGAAATATGCCAAGGCCAGGGGCATTGCAGTACAAGGAAAATGAACATTTTAATAAAGAATAATTTAGCCAATATTTCCACTGGTTACTACAGTAAAATATGAGAAGGCATTTTACTAGTAGGACCGCTGAATGAAAGTTCAATTTACTTTGTCTGCTGTGTAAAAGCACTAAAGCAATGATACAGAACTATAATTTTTTAAAATGGCTACTTTCTCATTCCTGGTAAACTCTAAATGTATCCTAAAAAGAATATAAAACATTCYTAGTCTGTGGGGTAGCTTATTCAGATCATAGCAGAAGACTTAGTTAATACCTCCAAAATATATTTTTAGTGATTTTAGTATGACAGATAAATGGGAAATACATAGAAAAATTATATGTATTAAGATATGTTACTTAAAAAAAATCCTCTTCCTCTGAAAGTCTTTGAGTCCTCGAGTCTTCCTCGAGACTTAAGAAAATTCCCCCTTGATTTTTACATGTTACTACTCCGAGATTTTTCATCAAAGCTCTATAGACAATTCAGCCTCATTAATGTGTGTAACTATTATCCATAATTTACAGATTTAGGGAGGAGTCAGAAAGATGCTAACTGACTTAACAGAATTTAAGAGGCCGCATTGTCCCTGGCCTATTTGCAGTAATCTAGACAGTAATCTAGAAATGTTTTGCATTTTCTGGATTTTGAAGTGACAGACTGACCTGAAGGTCACCAGCCTTTTCTTTTTTTTTGGGGGGGGGGGAGGGGGAAGGGGAGGGAAGGCGGGGGCTCTGCCCAGATAATAGTTGCCACCTTTGAACAGTTATTACACCTGGAAAAAATTAAATCCAGGGGTAATGGAAAACAAACACACATTGTGTGTTTTCTCAGTGTCTGGTTCTGAAACTCCTATTTGCACTGTGCAGTATTTATTTAGGCAAGCATTCCTTTTAAGCACAGCATAAAATTACAGAACAGGCTGTAAATTAACTAGTCATCATGGCAAATGTGTAACAGTCCTTTATAGGATAAAGTAAAGCTATTTAATTGTATGCAATAAATACAGCCACATCAATAATTTATAGTGAACAGTTAACTTGATAGACTTTTTCTTTTCTGCTCATGAGGGTGTATATGTTCATAGTGAGTTTTCTTCATACTGAACTTTAATGCGTCTTTATTAACTATATACAGGGTCAGTGTGTAAGGTTAATGCAAATACGTAGTACCTCACACTGAAAAGTCCAGATGTGCTTTTTTTCTTCCTTTCCTTTTGTCTCAGCTGGTCATCCAAACAGCAGAAAAAGCACATCCCTGATGGGGTAAGCATCATTCATAAACCACTCAGAAAAAAGCCAGAAGCTCACTGTAGCTTTGCATCTCCATATGAGAGATATCTGTTTAGGAAATTAAAGTTGAACCCACTGGGTAATATATTAGAAATCTTATATTTTCAGAGTCACTTATTTTATCCCAGAGTCTCAGAGGAAATGCATCAAGAGTATTCGGACAAGGACAATACAAGGCCATTGGACAGAGACTGTTTAGATTGTAAATACATGCTGTGCTTTCACAGGCCCCATTAAACAGAAAGCCACATCAAATGCTGTAATTGAGAACAACGGCTTTCTTTAACATTCATTTCACATGGTATAAGTCGCTGAAGTTTGCTCTGGTTTCTCAGTATTCAGGCTACATTAGACATTACCTCAATGACTGGGACAAGAACAGCACTGTGAATAATACCTTGATTGTTCCAAATTTGACATTTCTTTTTAAGCAGGTCATGGTCTGAGTGTATATATCCTATTGTAAATACAGGTAATTTGGTTTTTAATACACAATTAGATATTAATGATACTGAAAATGGGCTTTCGATCTCCAAATGTGAGCTTTTGTAGTGCTTGATTTAGGGTATTGACGCTACATCAAGAGACACACTACACTGAAAGTTATGAACCAGATGTCAGCTTGCTGGTAAGAGGAAATTCAAATGCCTCTAATGTGATATATCCTGCAGTATGGTTCAGTGTCAATGCCAACACAATACTATCAACAGGGGAACAATTTTAGAGAGTTTCTTTCTATGTAATTGTCATGCTGTCATGCTATGAAGGTTCGATAGCAATGACTGAGACAGTAATATAATAATAATAAAAAAGATGTTTATTTCCTCACACAAGTTCTTGGATTAGTAACATCCATTAAAATAATGCAATTACTAATTTAGGAAGGATAACACAAAGCCATCAGTTACTAATTTAGGAAGGATAACCTGAAACCGTCGATTACTGCGTTATTAATTGGAAGGACTGCTTATCCCTACTTGAAAGCTTTCTTGTTCACTCTCCTAGTGAGAGGACTCTCAACCTCGAGGAGTTACCTTAACCCAGCGTCCCAGGAAAAGGGGAGGGGGGGGATACTCACGGTCCAGCCGGAGAGGATGATCAGGTCACGTTCCCGTCCCTGCTCAAACTCTCCTAGCTCCCAAGTCTCTTTTTATACGGCTGGGGCTCTGGGCAAACACYGCTTTTGCTGACTTTTAGCAAGTTTCGCAATCACAGGACTGTCTGTTTGTCTGCTTGGGAGGACCCTGCTAGCGAGGCAAGACCCCAGCACCTCCGTATTGCTTCTCCCCTCCCCGGGGGGCCCGTGCAGATTCCAGGTGGCAGACTTCACTTCTCCAGGCTTGTTAGTGCTGCCATTCCGCAGCCTTGCGCATGTCAGTCCTTGCGCATATCGGTTGGCAGACTTCTTTAGTCCTGTTAAGTCCTCTGTTCAACAGCTTTGTGCACGTCAGCTCTTGTGGTCTCAGTTCTTCTGCATATCAACTGACAAACTTCAGTCCTGTTAACTCTTCACTCGCCCATCAGTAATAACACAAAAATATGGTTTTGCTAAAATAAATAAATAAAACAACCTTCAGTTTACAGAGCAGTGTTTTCAGACACAGCAGAAATCTCCATTGCTGATGTAACAGTAACGACTGGTAGAAAAAAATTTCCTATGTAAAACCATATTTACTCTTATTGTGAAGGTTATATATCCAGGTAGCATACATAAAGTAAAAACTACCAATATTTTAGGGCCTTTAACAGATGCCATGTTCTACTGGTAAAGATGCCAAGTAAAAGTAATTATATTTTAACCCAGAAGGAAGACATTTATTAGATTAAAGAAAGCAATAATGTCTTTCAAGTTTTATTTCCTGTTTCCTACTTTATTGTGGAGCCTGTGCCCAGAGACTTCAGCTTCTCAGCCCGCCAGACTTTCTGGTACGTATTTAAAGAAACAATAAATACATCCTTTGACATGTGATTATAGGATTTTACTTAGCAAACAAAACAAAACCAAATACTCCTCAGTAGCTACATTGAGTAAGCGACATTGACAGCTTTTAATAAAACGCTATTCATAAAACCCCACCTCAGACAGAAAGATATGCATCTGGTTACTATGCAACCAGGCAAGCACTTTTCTGTAAATGTCATTCTTTGTCATCTTGTCTAATCCTTAGTGCTTTTTTACCTCTGAACTTGTTGAATACAGCCTAAATTTAGGGTGGTATTTGGGAGCAAATACCATCCTTTGCAGATTGAAATTGAAGTGCCGCATAGATCTCTTTCTAGAACTGTCCTGTTTCCCTTGCAAATTGTTGACCAAGAGAAATGATTCAAAAAAAAAAAAAAGAAAGAAAAGAGGGCTTTGATTTATTGATTTTTGCCCCTCAGAATTAGACATGCTCTAAGAAAATTTGTTTCAGCAAAGACACAAATTTTTAATCAGTTCAGCTGTCAAATGCTCACTTTGATACAAAAAGAATATTGATCCAATGAAGGTATACAATTCAATAATTGATGTTACCAAATTTTTTCTTCACCTAATCTTAAATTGTCTCCTACTTATTCCACCACTCTACATCAAAAGCTAATATTACTTATGTAGCTCTGATAACCACAGTCAGCAATGGTTTGCAATGATTTTCCACTTTTATATATTAACTGAAGCAGACCCTTGATAAATATATAGCACAACCACTCAGAATGAGGCATTGGCCATAAGCAATCTTCAAGCTAATTTTAGCCACTGATAAAATCCACTGGTAGAGAAAAATGCAGGTTTTTAGTACAAGAATGTTCAGTCCTGCTCAAGATACAGACATTAGGCCAGATCCAGTATAGATCAACATAGTTCCCTGAGTTAAAATAGGCCAATTTACACAAGCTGACAATATGGCTTAGCATCCCCAAAAGATTTTAAGAARACCATAAGACCGTGCAGCTTAAAAAAGAAATAAACTGCTGTAACTGACCAAGAGGATGGTTTTATCTCTCAAACAGCTTTTATAAATCTTGTAGCTGGGAGGCAGCATTTTTACTGACCAGGGACAGCAATTCTGTATTGCTACAGGAAGATGGATTGATAGGGCAAAGTGAATTAGGGCAAGGTGATTAGAAATGAGAAAAGAGATCTTGTCAGAAATTTGAACACAGACATCAAATGCCATTAGAGCAGGAGACATATAGGGATCAACATAGGGAGATATATACTGAGAATCATGACTGAAGAAGATATTAGCCACTGTGTTTTGCACAGACTAAGAAAGCTATGTATATCTATGATATTATCATTTCTGAACAAAGCTTTTTAGGTTGCCAGAATTCAGTATGGATTGCTAAATAGACAACAGTATACTAGACAGAATTTCATCTAGCCTTATAAGCAATAACTGCAATCAGCCAGCCAAATTAATACACAGTAAAAAAGGAAAAATTACTGTATTTTAGATAATTGAAAATGATCTTCACAAAAAAACCCACAACAAAACACTATCCTAGATCTTTGCACTACAAGAAAGAAAACAGAGGAAAGAACTCACTAGAAGTGTGCCAGGTCCATTTTGTGTACGTCTGGGATTTGACGCACCAGCAAACTAAGGGAAAATGAGAGGCAAGGCGGGGTGTGGTGAGGCCAGGCGAGGCAGAGGCAATTCCAGAAAGTTTACCAGAGGTGTTTTATAAGCATGCTATAAAAAGCTGTATATTTCTATTCTGCATTAATGTTTAGCACCTGCAAAGGCCTGGGGATACTTGCAGTCACTTAGCTTATTTTCTATTAGGAGAATATGAGTTTTTTATATCCTCTTAAAGGGCAGCCCATATATATTGTACAAAAGAATATCTCAGGGAGAAATATATGCAAAATCAATTTCTGTATTTCTCTATCACCTTCATTCTCTTTCAGTAATAGACCCTGCTAAACAAAACTGTAATTCAGCCAAAATTAAATTTTTAGCTCTCCACCCCGAATGCTGACTTACACATGAACTTTATGTATAGTACTGTGATCTCACACTCTGCAATATCCTCATAATGCAGCGACTTGCAGAATAAAAGATGAATAGCAGGCTTGATCTCATAAGTTGTTTTCACTAAATGTCTATTCTATTTGTCTGTCTCTAACCCATAAGAGTCCCCCTGCAGATACAGAACTTTTGATCTGACATACTAAACTACCTGGTCTTCTACTGTTCTGAGATGTCACCTGCTTTAGATAGTTCCATATATTCTGACACTCACTATTGGGGGATAAGGGTGAACTATTTAGACAGGGAAAAAATTGGTCTATAAATGTGCTTATAAATTCTTCATATTTTAAAAAATATAATAAAAAAGCAAAGGTAAGTACATAATTACCATGTGACAGGATTTAGTGAAGGATCATGAATATAAAGAAAACTTTAGTGGAAAATTAATTCTTTGACCATGAATACAAACTGTATGTTACATACAAAAATTATGTAAGGTAAAAAAAAAAGGATTGTATCAAAGTTGCAGCCATCTCTAGGAATTCTTTGTAGAAGGTCGTCAGGACTAGCCTTCTTGCTTATCTGAAAGAGGAAGTAAAGAGCTTTAAATGAATTTGCAAAAGATATTAAAATAAGAGGTGCTTGAAAGATCAATTATGGCATGTCAGCTGGTCCAATAGAAGATCTAAAGGGATAAGGCATAATGTACGAGTAATTTTAAGATTACTGAATTTGCAGAAAATACAGAATAATACTTGCAGATTTTTAAAAAACAATCTGAAGCCCTTTGTTCAGTGAGAAAGGATAAGCCAAGGATGAGGAATAACATGCCTGAAAAAGACCTTGAGTTGCTAGTAAGTAATGCATGAGAGAACAAAATTGGAACTAGCAATATATACCTAGGAAAATTGAATGTCAAGCTAGATGACATTTTTTCATACAGTGGATTATCACAACTCAGGGGCAAATTCCTCTCCAAGTCTCCAAGACAGGAGAGGCACGCAGTGAAAGGAGCCACAGGTCAGGTGACCTGAGCATGGCTTCTAACTTCGGAGCCGGGGAAGGATCGACATTCTGACATGTGTTTTTACTGCATTTTCTACAATAAAAAAAATCTGGAATTTTCAATTTGTGTGAAGTTCACCTGCTTAGCTACATCAGATGTAGACACTCTAGATTTAGTTACCACCATTATCATAACTGCCATAACCATGGTACAGGCAACTGTCCCCATTAAACATTCAGACTTGAAGTAATGCCTCGAGAAGGTGACTCTTGTTCCAGGAGTGTCTAGCTTCCAATACACATTCATTTGCAAGATCTTAATCTACTAAACAAACAGAATGTTCATGATAAAAAAAAAAATCCTATTGTATAGCAAAAGTAAGTCTAACAAATGGAAATAAAAAATAAAACCTCTAAGTTTAACTAAGAACTTCAATCATGGGAAATCCAGAGTATGCAATGTCTACAATAAATACTAAGTTGAATATGTTATTCTTATTTCTCCTCCTTTTCCTATCATTTGAAAAAAAATTTAAGGCAATACAGAGATGGTATTTCTTGTGACAAATTACTAAAATATTTTGGTAGTCAGTGGCTACATTGTTACTGTAGCTACAGGTGATCTCTGTCAGCTTTTAAACTGCCAGGCTTTAGAGGAACAAAAGCAGTATAAAAAAATGTGTCAGACTTCTGAATTTGGGCAGTTTTATAATATCTATTTTCAACAAAATTATCTTGATTTTAGAATATCATTGGGCTGATGTTCTAAAACATTATTAATATGATTATTCCTTGCTGTTTCCTTATGAGGTAACGTGACTGGAAAAGTTGGTAAAACTTAAGGAGATATTGTTAAAGTTAACCTTCTCAAAGAAAGTTGAAGGAGGCAGCACAGCTGCAACAAACAAGGGCTGTAGAGACAGCATGCTAAATAATTTATCTATTTTAAGAAACCTGAATGGCTCCACCAGCTAACATAATTTGAGCTCAGAGACTAGTGTTATCGCTGCGGTGTTCTTACAGCCTGGTCAGCCATTCTGTGTCTTCTGAGCTGGATTTGTGAATAATTGAAGGTAGCAACTGTATGGTTCAGCTCTTAGCCTTTGCGTTGCCTGAATTGACATAATGAAATATCCCTCTGAAGAGACTTGAGGGAGTTAGAAAAGCATACTGCTACCCATGCCTGCTTACAAATTCTCCATCTCAAGGGCTTTGCACAGGTGATTTACAGTACATTATGCATATATTGTGTCAAAACTGTGCAACTCCAAGTGATATTATGCCTCATAAGTTGCATTGCAACCAGCAATCGAAGATGTTAAGTCATCCAATTTTGAGGAGATTTATGGAGAAATATTCAAGTTCTGGAATTAAACTCCTTACCCTGAGGTTTCAGCATAACATTTATAAGCAAAAATAAAGATTGGATGTGAATTATCTAAATCTGGCAACCACAGTTACACACATTTCAGAGACTGATATCTGACTGTCTSATCATGGAAAAAGGAGGTATGGAAACAGCTATGCTACAATGTGGGTCCAGCGAACACGGTCAGAATTGCTCTGGAAGACCCAGGGGAGGCAGCTCAAGTTATTCTGCTCCCTTGCATAAAGCACACTGAGCATTTTTCCAGAACCTATCATGCTAACTTTCTTAATGGGAAGGAAGAGTAGCATTAGAGCATACTTACGCATTTCATTTCATGAAACTTAGGCCACTACATTCACAGTATGTTTGGCTTACATACATGGAGTATAAAGAAGAAAACCCCTTGGATACTCTCTGTGCTTGTTATTTGCACCAGGTCAGCCTCAGTGTAGCCCTAGAACGTTGAAAGCTAAATTGTGTGCAGTGACTGAATACTAGAGAAAAAACAGAAGCGTTACCACTGAAAAAATTATCAATTTTTAAATGTTTACTTGCTAAGGCAGCTCCTGATAGGGAAAATGAAGACATGGTTCATAAATTAAAGTTTACCCAATGAAAAAAATGATCTAAGCAAAGATCTTGTCACAGATAATGTACACAGAGAATTTAGTCTCTAATCTGTTCATGGGTAAGGAGTTTACCATTTTCTTTAAAGTGTTTGCCATATAAAATATGTTCTTGAAGATTCACTGCTGGCTTTGCACTCTCTGTGGACTGATGAGTGCAAAACAGCCTCCTACAGGCAGCTGAGAAGCACTCTCTGCCTTTGTCATTCCCCTGATTTTAGAGGTAGACTTGATGCATCCAATTTTTTCTTCCAGTGTCTCAAAGCAGGTACGTTATCCAAAACACAACATATATTGTGGGTTTTGCTGATCTCACGTATAAAGGACTGTGAGATTGCAGCAACTCTCTCACATCTCATTCTGTTCCCTGCTGCTGACAGAATGGAATAGGAACCTCTTAAACAAATGAGTTATCAAGGTACCTGCCATCTTACAGGGTGGAAAAAAAAATAATTAGCCCTGGACTTAGTGTGAAACTTCTAATGGAAAGACAAAAGATAGCAGCTGACTAATCCTTTGTCTACCTCCTTCAGTTAAAGCCATTGCCTAGATCTTTGGAGCATCTCATTCTGTCTAAAACTCTGTCTTGCATATATGTTAGGACTATCAGGAGATTGTTTATATTTTTAGTTCTTAGGAGGTCTTACTGATCACTTGATTTGGAGTCAGGGAGGATTTTTTTTCTACTGCGGTTAGCAGAGAAAGACCTGACTGGTTTTTCCAGGAGTGACAGGATAGGGAGGTGGTATTTCTTTTAAATCCTTCACAACATATAGCAAACCCATTTAGTTAACAGAAAGAGGATTTAAACAATTGTCATTTGTGGGAATAAGCAGATTTAATAGAACTTGCAGCCAATATCCATTTTAATGGCTCCAAATTCAAATAAATGAAACTGGTATCAACTTTCAGAGAGAAGAAAGACCTATAATTTTGGTTGAACAATAACCTGAGAAAGGAACAAGTCCTAAGTCCATGATGGACTTAAATCCTACCTCTGGTACCTTCTACCCTACTAGAAGGGATACTGTTCAGAGGGAAAGCAAAGTCAGCATGGAAATCTACTGTGTGTAACAAACTAGCTAACTGGCATTTTGTATTCCTAAACCTTATGCATCTACTTGTCCTGTTGTGCGTGGGACACTACACAAGAGCTATAAGTTAGTAAAAATAGTTAGGTTGAGGCATATTGCTTAAGCCTGTCCCATATCTGTCTTGATCCATCACCTACCTGATCAACCATTGTGCCAAATATTTGCTCAATAACTAATGATCTCCATTCTTAGTATCATGTAATACCAAATAAGCAACATGTACCATTACCTCAAATTGTCACCTGGATTTTAAAACTTAAACCTTAGACTTGATGTCTAAATAGGCTTTAATAAGTAGCCACCCAGGGAGTAATCCAACTGCCTAACGTAGGAGTTTGGTGTCATTGTAGATGTTGTGGATCCAAAACATCAACACAGCCCTGTGTGTAGCAGATAAATTCTGCAACCTCAGGGGGTTTGGTGGACTACCTAAAATGGTACTTCATACCTGTGTGTAGACACTGAATCCTACCCACAGCAACTGGCCAGACAAGACTTGGAGAAAATTCCTTGCTTAGAATCATGCTCAGCAAGTTATTTCAATCTTGCTTTTATAATTTTTTTTTACCGCATTTACTGAATTGCGAGAAGAGGCCAGAGTATAAGGTTCAGAATTATAATTAGATAATTTGTCACACTGCATTTAAATAGCAACTTCTAAAATGGCATAACAAAGAACAGAGTTGGAGCATCTAATTTTGTGGTGGAGATAATTGAAGGCTGAAGACAACACATTTTTTTAAAGCAGTGGGTATGAATAATGTAGGTTTGCTGCAACTACGAATCTCAATTCACATGTCATTTTCAGTTGACATGATCTTTTCCTTAATTCAGATGTTTCAGTTTCCTGAAAGTGACATTAATTTGAATTGGTTTTGTTCAAGAAATCCACCTTTGTGATGAAAGCCTGACTGTACTTCACAATGGTGGTATGTGAGAAACTACAGGTTATATCTTCAAGAGGGATCTGAAATTCCAGGTGCCAATAACATCAGTGGGAAGCACGCACCTGAACACCTTTGAGGAGCTGAGTTGTAATGTCTGAGACATACTGACATCTACCAGTAATATCAGCAAACACAAAGACAATATATTCTGTACATACATTTTACACAAATGCATATTGAAATCTTTTCATGGAATATTACAAATAACCACATTTATGTGTGTGTGTGTGTGTTTGTGTGTGCATATTTATAATATATATATGTATATGTGTGTGTGTGTGTGTGTGTGTGTGTGTGTAGTGTCCTGCTTTTCCTTTGTTATTCAAAACTGCTATTATATACATGCATATGTATAGCTCTATATGTATCCTGCCTTGTGTGCATATGCATACAGATTTGAGATTCTCTGCAATTCATGAAACTCTGAATGTAATTACAAAGTTAAATGGTGTTTTGTCCTCAGAATAACCGACCGAATGAGCATTGCTACCTGCTCTCTTAGCACCACCCAGTCTCCTGTACCATAAGGTGGGATTCTGAGCTCATGACTTCATAGTGCTTCTGTTCAGATCCTCTTTGCCAATGCCATGAAATTCCATTCTTAAGTAAAGGTACAGTTTTTACTCTTGGAATCAAATAATTCTGAAGTTACAAGTAAAAAATCTGAATATGTACCAGAGTGCAGGTTTAATCTGAGGTGGCAGATTTTTTATGAAGTGAACTTGATCTGGTTATTTTCCACTACAGCTGTCTGGTAAACAAAAATAGGAAAATAGAGTAAGTCATTGAAAGGCTTGGTCTCACAAGCAGAATTGATGTTGGCAGTGTGCTACAGTGCTTCAAGTTCCATGAAGTTAAATTCATTCTTTGGGCAAGTTGTTAATCTAAACTCCTTCTTTCACAAAACCAACTCTTGCTGCTGTGACAAATGCCATTCTAATTTACATTGTTGTAGACTCCAAATCATGATCTGTTACATATTGTAAGCATAAGAGGTTTACATTACAGCCTCTGCAGCAGCGCAGAAGAGCTTTTAAGAAAGTGTAATTATGCTAGTATAGTTTAAAGGAATCTTAGTGTGAATGTCAATCAATCAGACTCATAATTTATATGCTCATGCAAATTAATTAGTTTTTCTTTTTTCCTCCTCTTCCAATTCCTATTCAGTCTATGAGGTTTGGGGTTTTTTTTCCTCATCATGTAAATGTAATGCACTCAGAAAGTCTCTGAGATAGATTCTCCAAAAGAATATTGGACTAAGATCCTATGGGAGGCAACTGTAAAAGAGGAGACCAGAACAAGCTGCAAGTTTTGTATATATGCTGTTAGAGGTACTTGGAGGAAAGTGTAAGCTATTTTAGTGGCATTGATTGGTTTTATTTTCTTGTTTTCCTCACCTTCCTTCATATTTTGTTCACAAGCTTTATTTTGACACCAATACATTCTAACCACTATGTTTTTATATGTATCAGGATTGAAGGACTGTCAGTTTTTTCTCATTCTCCAATGCATCAGAGGGAATTGCTTACTGTGTGATAGGTAACAATCCACCTAAACATCACRCATCTGTTCTCCCTTTAAACTATGCAATCAAAAGAATGTGATTGATTTGATTTCTTCTTCTTGCTGTTGCCAATATTTAAGAAAGCGATTTCAACAGTATTCCTCAAGGTTCTTGTGACAGCATATTAGCATTGCCCAAAGATCACACATTTTGGTTTTGTAAATTCTCATCACATTGTCTCTATGCTGCTCTTTAGCTGTCATTCTAATGACATTCCTCTTTTAACTACTAGCACAAATACTGCATTAACATGGTAGATCTTGTCTTTAAAACCACCGTTTATAAACAGACTAATTTTATTAAATACTTCACGGGACTTTTACCACCTCTGCACTGTCTTCTGTTCAGGATTAAATCAAATGGAAATGTGCTGTGCAAACACCTTGGATGAACTCAAAGATTAAAAAAATAAATAAAATAAAAATACACTTCTCCTCCTCTTTTAGATCAACTTTATGGGATGATTTGGTTTGCATTCTTTAGTAGGTCTCACCATCAGGATTTCACTCCCGTGAGAGGCTGAATATCTTCAGCTTAAGTTAATTTCAGTAGAAAATGTGGGAACTTCATATCTCAGAGGAGGCATTTAGCATCAGTGATATATAAACTACTTACCACTCTATCCTGTGCTAAGAAGTTAAGTAACCTAAGTCTCCATATAGGTGAAGGCAACAGTGAACATTTTACCATCTTTGAAACCTCTCCATTCTGTGCTCTGTGTGGTTATGCAACTGTCTACTTGTGGACTTAATCATACGGTCCAAATGGAAATGAAAATTGAAGCATATTACAAAGACAGAAACCAAACAAACTGGAATTAGTAAAAGAATTCAGTAAAATAGAATTCAACTTAAAGTGGAACTATCCGGCAAAAAGCTTTAGGTAATAGGATATTCTTAAAGTAATTCTGTTTTACCCGTGACATGTCTGGGGGAAACTGTGAAGAAAAAATACCTATATAAATACATACATACATATATACATACATATATACAGTTAGCATTAACCCAAAGTTGATCATTTGGGTCCTGGAGCCCTGCTCTCTATTATGACAGATAAAAAGCAATCTCTTTCATGAAATGAAGAATTTGTCCTTTAAAATTTAGAAGAAGTCAGTGCCCTTTCCTTCCTTCATTATTAGTCACTTTGGAGAGCTGTTCCAAAACCTCACTTATCTTATCCCTAGAAGGCTCCCTCTAATTCATAGACTAACAGCCCATTTGAATCCATTTGTTCTTGGTTTAACACCATCCCTTGGCTTAAAAAGATGTCTTCCATTTCTAATTATCCTAGGAACCATTCTCTTTTACTAGCTCCAAAGTAATTCACAGACTTTCATAGGAGATTTCACTGCTGTTTTGCACAAAAATGATTATCTCCTGCCATTGATTGGAAATGCCTTTCCTCATGCACCCTACAATTCATTTGCATTTTCAAGATCATTTCACATTATTGACTCTCTGTTGTCAGTTAAAATATATTTTTCTTTCTTTTTTGTTTCCAACTGATACACTTACATTTTATAACAGAAATTATATTCTTCTGTTAATTTGCCATCCCAGTTTGTTTTGGGGGGACTAGAAACGTAATCTACCTGGAGGCAAATTCAGAATATTTCAGACAGAAGTAGAGTCAGATTAAAAAAAAAAAAGGAGTGTTTTTTTCTTAACACAGTAAACTTTCCCTGTAAACTAATTCTCACGGTGAATTACTCTCTCTTTTGCCTAATTTATAACATGGCTTTGAACCAGGCTTTTATGGTTGTTAAGAAAGTGCCATGATCACCAGGATATAGGATATGTATATAGTATTAAAGAATTAATGGAAGCAGGGTCACAGGCACTGTTGTTCTCTCTCTTCCATATAATGAAAATGTAAATATTATTAAAAGTAGAACAGCCTCAGTAGGAAGAACTGAGAGCTACACCTGAAACAACCATATAGCTTGAGCCCTGACCATACCCCTGAGACACTGGAGTTCTTTGCCCTGAGACAGATGGTCTTTGATACCACCATTCAGAAACGTTTCGTCACGAAATTTTGATATAATCTGAGGTTAAATGAAACTCCAGGATGAAACAGCATGTTGAACGAACCTCTCTCCAAAAAGGGTTTTCTTATTAAATGCAAATTTTGCCTCATTAGCATAATTCAGTAAAGCACACTCCTCTTTTTATGCACAGGCTACTTTCACTTTTTATAATATTTTCCCTTAGATGGAAAATTATGTTTCAAACTTCAGAATCACAATAACAGACAAACACCAAAAGGAGGGTTTTTCCTTTGCTAGTTAGCCTTCTATATCTGAGTGTTTTAAAAAAAGTAATTCTAGGCAGCATTTCTATAGCGGTACATCAGTGAATAAATAATCACTTTCAATGGATTTAGTATCCTTTTACCTGATAATGCAGAATGTGTCCAATCTCATGCTAATTCCTCTGCGAATCACAAAGACGATCCAGAAAAGAAATTAGCTATCAGGTGAGACATCTTTTCTCTCTCCTAAAATAAAGGAGTAGGAAAGAGGTTTCACTGGCCAATTTGACTGCCAAGCATGACAGACTGAAGACTGAAACTTTATGTCCTAAACTATACACACATCAATTTGCATGTATCCATGGCCTGCCAGATGCAGTGCGCCCGTTGATTCCAATATAAACACTGTTAATGTACTGTGAAATGATTTTCCTGAAACAGCATAAACATTTAGTCTTTTCATTAGACTAGCAAGTTGTAAATTACCATATTTAAAACATAGTACAAAAATATTTTTAAAACTTAGGTGAGTCTCATCATTTAAAATTGATTAATAGACCGACCTTGAAACTCCTTCACTTCATCAATTTTTTTATAGATATTACACCAACAATACCTTTTTAATTTAGAATCCTTATTTCTATTCCAGGATTATTATTTTCAAAAGTTTAATATCTGCAATGCTGTAACTTGTTCTCTCTGTATTTGTCAGATAAAGTAATATATTTATTAGTCATATTTCCCAAACTGCTCTTGGTACCTGATCATCAATTTCAGCTGATACTTGGTTTTCATGAACTGCATTTCATTTGAATTGATTGCAGGTCATCTTATATTGCTAACCAAATTTGGTCTAATACGTGGTTTCCATTCCATCACAGTTAGTTAAACCTTTAAAATATATGGTTTTGGTGACCAAAAGAAGCAATGTAAAAAAAAAGAAAAAAAAAGAAAAAAAAAAGGTGGAGAAGAAGTTGTTCCCTGAACTTTATTTCTGTTGTTAGGGCAACCACCTGCTCAAAATCTCTAGASAATATGCTCAGAGCAACTGCTTCATTTAATGTGTGATGGACCTAGGTAATAATAGAATCTCAAACACATAAGAGAATGCATAAGGTCTGGATCTAAATGATCATTTTATTTATTTTCTAAAACGAACAACAGTTCTCTTCTATTTTTCTGAGGCACTATGCAAAGAAATGAAAAAAAAATGATTTCAAAGCAGAAGAGATTTAGAAGTCAACAGAACCTTGTGGAGAGAGTGGGACATGATTTTAGCTGTGTCATATCTATGACATCTCGATTTCTCAGAAAAAGAATGGCTTGGAAAGTTAGACACTAGTTACAGCTCAGCCCTAATGCGTCATACTTAACTACACAAGCTAATGGGGATGTTGATGCTGGAGCACTGCTGTGGAATGAATGTAGTGAATGTTTTGAGAGGAAAAGTATCACATTAAATTACTAGCATGTGTGTGTGAGTATAGGAGTAGGAGAAATATACTGCTTTTTTCTATATTACACAGTGCAATGTCATCAGGGAGATAAAAACAAATATGCTTAAATAGTGCAAAATTGGCAAAGAAAAGAAACATGTCATTCGAGGAAAAATCTCAAAACCAGTCACCTAATTTTTTCCTTTATTTTAAAGAAAGAAGAGTAAAAGGCTTGGACAGAAATTTCCAAGGGGTGCCAGAAGCAACAGATTTGGCATACTACATTTCAGTAGTACAAGGAAAAGAGTTGAACTAAATAACTCTGTGGGAATACTTGCTACTTCTATGAAAAATGTCATAAAAGCTTCTTTGACTACTACCTCAGCAATGGTATAAAAGATAATTGTAATATCCTGGGAATACAATATATAGTAAAGAACTTATTTGTTAAAATTAAGCTAATGTGTCACCTAGAAAAAAAAGCTATTATTAACTACAATAAGGTGTTATTAATCATTCAGAATACATTGGCTTCTATCAGTCTCCTAGGAGAAAATTCTTTGAAAGTTACGATTAAGTTTAGTGTCAATTAGTCCCTTGCTATCCCAAAGGCCTAAAAAACCATGAGATGTTCCCAAATTCCAAAAGACTACTTCAAAATGTCATCTCTCRGATGTTAGGGAGCCTCATGTAAATTATGGATTAAACTAGACAACACAGATAAGGCAAGTGATTGGACTAATGATTATATGGGACAAATATAAATTATTGCATTGCATCTTACAGAAAGACACTACAAAAAGAATCAAAGTGGAAGAAAGACACCCAGTTCTTCACCTAAGTATATAAAGAGGAATTCTTCATTGAGCTGCCATGAGATCCTACTGGACAATGTCTATATTAAAAAGTAAGACGTCTTATGATTAATAAGGAAACTTTCTGTCTAAAGAATCTGTATTTACTTGGCAAGTATTAATCTTGGTAGAGATGTAGAGATATGCTTAGAGACATAAGTTGTGTGTGAAACATATCCAAGTGTTACCATTTTAGGTATTTTTTAAAAGCACATATTATATACGTATTATAACTTATTGTTGCTAATAATAGCAAGAGAAAATTTTGCTTCAGTTTTTTTTGTGATACTATATTATTAAGTAATATCACGGAATTATATTAAGATCCCTACAATATTAGTGGAAAACACGAATATCACCTAGTCACCAGTCCTAAATCAAATGCATTGTAAAATTAACTATGAAGCCAGATGATTACTGACACTTTGCAGCCCATGGCTTTGTTTCCCTGTCATGTTGGCAGACAGAGAGACGTGAAACTATGTTGATAAGGTACGTGTTGATCCTTCCTGTTCAATCAGGGTTTCTGTGGGTAACAAGATGATTTTTACTGACTCTCACCTTTTTGAAAAATCCCACTTCAGGTTTCATGATGGGGATGACAAAATACACAGGTTTATTTTAAAATAAAGGATGTATGTTAAGGAATCATTATTTATCATGAATCTGAGCATGGTTAAGTCTGGGACAGAAACACAATTAATTCCACCCTRTGAAAGAATTGTGGTGGGTAGCTGAGGGGAGCAGGGGATGCTGTCCTCAAACCCTAAGTAACAGCAGGGGACCTCTAAGTTTCAGGTCTGCTAAAAAACAGTAAATAATGGACTCAAGTAAATGCCTTCCTATTCAGACTGACAGAATAGAGTAAGTAGCAACAGGTTATGGGATGAGAAAAGGGGAAGAAAATCACAAAGGCAGTCAGTCACTTAACTCCTTGTGCCTTTGAAAATGTCTGCTTACATGTCTCAGGTCAAACAACATCACAGTATATTGACTGAACCACAGATCATTTTTTCTGCATGACTGAAAGCTGCATCTTCAAACTTTAAGCACATGGCAAGAGAATTTCAGGGATCAGTTATTTTGAAGCCAAAACATTCAGTTAGAAACTCTAACCTAGGAAGCTTTTTAAGTGCCTTTTAATATAAAATAAACATTTCTGAATTACACATTCATTCTCTGAGTACCTGAAATCATAATACTAAAAGGCAGTTTTAGCGGATTAGCCAAATTTACCTAGATGTAAGTGCTCAGCTCTGGAAGCAGCATGTTTGAATTTTGGACATATTCATTATTCACTAATGTATACAACATTCCCTAATAATTGCTTGAACATTTTTACTATTAAATTTCTTCACTTGATTGTTTTGTGGAAAGCAAACATGAAATGAATTCAGGTTTATGTGAACAAATACTCACTGAAAATTCTTTCTATTCACTCTGCTCATATTCACCCTCACTCATATTGGCAAGGCTGACAGAAAGTAAAACAAGAAAATACTTGAGTAATAAAATCCTGGAAGTGCCACCAACTTAATACAGAAGTTGGTTATATTTGAGAATGGAACTGAGGCAGGTGTATATATATGACCTGATTTGCTGCTCACTTGTACCTGGGTAATCATTTACACTTGCAGAGAGTGGGTATGAATGCTGTCCTCCACACAACATTTTGGAGTCATTATGGATTACCCTGCTCAGGTATAAATAATGACTCATTCTGCATAGGTATAAATGCAAACTAGAAAAGACTCATATGATTCAAAGACGACTTGGAATTTATAATCTTATAAGAACAAATATGCAAAGGATGAATTCTATCTTCACAAAGTCCATGGAAACACAGAAAAAAAGTTAATAGCACTGTAAAACTTATGATGCTCACACATACACATATTCCCATAGAGACACAAGAGGCCTGACTCAGTATGCATTCAGATGATGTACTGTGGAGACAGTCTGAAACAGGGCTAAGGCAGAAGTGTCAGGCATTCCTGAAATTATGAGTTTCACTGTTAGAGTACCTACAAGATAATATTCAAATCTAAAGCTGCGTCCATTCAGAGGCTCCACGGGGAACATGTACAGGTATGCTTTTGGTCATGCACTGTCATTCTAACAGAAAGACAGACTTCCCCCTTATCCATTAACACACTAATTTTACATTATATTGATCTTGAATAATAATACAGAACAGGAAATCAAGACAATATATTTTGGGGTATATGTTACATAATTTTAAATATCATAAGAATTGGCAATTTATGAAAACTGGTACTATTATTAAGTACGGTAAATATTTACCTTTACTTTGCAGAAAAATTTTTAAAAGTATCAGATACATGATGTAATAAACAATAATTTGTTCTCTGCCAACTGTCTACCATTCTTTTCTTCTTTTTCTTCCTTTCTCATACAATCATTACTTCTGCACTCATGTACAAATGACCTTATCTGACTGGAGTCAAGTGTATGCAAGACTGCAGTTGTCTTACCTATTTCAATTACATGTATTGCATATTATAGCTGAAAGGAAATTTTAGGGGCATACAGAGTCATGAGATCCTGATGAATCTCAAATGAAGTCACACAAGCTTTAATGAATTTTGAATGAATTAATAATGACTGCTCAGTCAAAGGAAAGCATTGCAGGGTTTTGCAACTGCCTTAATAAGGTCTCCAGTTAAGTATTCAGCCATAAAGTAATTAATACAATGATTCATCTGGACTTGAAACTAGGGTAGTAAACTTTAGTGCCTTGAAAAGGAAGACAAAAACAAACCCCAAAACCAACAAAAGCAAACAACAGTTCTTTTATACTTAGAGCTAAAACACTCTGCTGTCAGTCTCAAAAGAAGCAAGCTCATATTTGTATTCATACACAATCACTTGTTCATGAGGCAAAACCAAATATCTATTTCATATACTCTTCATCATCATGTAGAATAAAAAAAGAACTGGTAAAATTATGATTACCACCACTAATGCATTGTCAAAGGTCACCTGACTGTATTAGTAGGTCTACCAAATCATAACCACTAGTAGTTCACTATACATCTGAAAACATAATTGAATATGACAAATTTATCCACTCACTTAAGTGAGATACAAACATGTATAAAAAAAATCCTCTGTGGCTAGACAAAGGCATCCAATTTTTACTGGTCAGAGAACAGTTCTTAAAGGAGAGAATATCTATGCTGATATAAATAAAACCTTGAAATTTAACATCTAAAACTGGACACAGAGCACTAGAAGAGACTTCAGCAAAGCTGAATAGAACAATTACTTCACTAATCTCGCAGGCTACACTATATCCCAGTTCAAAACCTCCTTCACAACTCTGTGTCTTTGCTAGGTCATACTCAGCTGGCCATTGACTATAATCTCAGATCTATTTCCTACTGCCGTAAAATACTTATTGAATTTCATCTGCTTTTACTCCATTTTGAACACTAATCCATTCTCCAGGGTCCTTTTAAGCCATTCCAGATGGATTCAGCTATTAATTAAAAACTGAACACTGTTCAATCTATCACCTGTGTCATTAATGGAAATATTGCCATCTTTGCACAATCTGATTTGATATATGCTTTCATGTTGACAATAAAGCATTTGCAATTATTTTTCAAGTATGGCTTTCCAGTCACTTTTGCATCATTTTTATAATACTACACTTCTACAATTGTATAAGACCATTACTTTTTAAATATGAAAATACATGCAAAACTGAGTCAAAACTCTTGTTATAATCAGGATATATCAACTATTTCTTTTCTGTCAACAAGACTTCTTGCATGAGATGTGCATGGTTGACCTGAATTTGCATTTCAAACATCTTGTTCACTACATCCCTGAATTTGAAAGTATCTAGCTTTCCTAAGTAGCCTCTAACCAGGCTTTTTCTTCTGCAGATTGAGTATTTTTCATTTTGCCACTGACACTAATTGTATTAGCTCCATTATTAGCTGATCCTATTAGTAAAAACTGTAGCCAAAGCAGAGTTTTTTTGCACGCATGAAGTATCAGCAGATTAAGAAAGATATAATTAATATTTGCTTGGCTTGAATCCAGACATAAACTCACCTGAATAGCGTGACTGTTACTGTGTATAAGCATTTTGTAACACTTCTAAAGCACACATAACCAGCAACAAGCATCTCGTAACACATCTAAGCATAAATATATAATTAATATTTAACTTCAGATGGTCAAATGGCGATGCTGTCCAAATAGGGTGCGGGAAAATACGTTCAAGCAGCAAATTCTGCAAGAAGCAAGGTTGTTGAACAAGCAGAAAAGATATCTGATGGAACCAGAATAATCCTGCAAGATAAAAAAGAAAGATGGCCCCCAAAATAAGATGAGCTATGTCAAGAGCAGATGTGGTTGTCCCTTTTTCTTTTGGGAATGCGGCGAGGAGCAGAGAGCATCAGCGAGGGGGCAGAAGGCAGTCGCCCATGCTGGTTCCCCCTTCTCTCCCCAAAGAGCTCTCAAGCCTCACCACAGCCTGCACCCTGGCGGCCAAGATCACCAGTGACTGCGGCCATCAGCACTGTATGGCACCAGCTCCGTGTATACTCAAAGCTAATTTATCATAAGCTTCTTCAGGGCTTCTTGTTTGTATATGTAATGATAATGACTAACAATGATTAAGGGCTAACTATTGGCAATCTGCATCATTAATTAACGTCAGTCCTGTGAAGTGTTGCTTTGAAGTTTGAAACCGGCCTGATTTGTCAGTCTTTCAATCTCTCCCATCACAGCAATCTCTAATTTCCTGATGTGTGTGTATATATATATATATATATATATATATATATATATATAAACTGTATGCAGTTGATATATGGTTGTGTATATATGTACAAATGGCTGCAAAAAAAACAGTGCACAAAGGTTACCAAAACTTCAGCCTTCTTAAGGCATCTGTCAACAGCCATCGCTTTCCACTGATTATCAGACCTCAATCTTCCTCATACAACTAATATACTCACAGAATGACTTCCTGTTACTTTTATGTCCTCTTCTAGTCACGTCTCATTTTGTGACTAGGCCCTTCTGATCTTGCGCTTCCTTTATGCTTGGTACATTTGCAAATCCTACTTTTAATCTGTGTCAAATTAATTAGGCATAAAGTCAGACCATGTTCTGTGATGTTGCTGCATACCCAAACGTACAGCAAAAAGTAATTAATTGAAATGTTTGCAAACCTTTATATTATCTATATATTCTGTGATTCCACTGTTAGCATAAGTGATATGGGAATAATTCATTACTGTATTATATGCCAGCTTACCTCAGGATATTCAAACACTCAGTTACGAACTTCTTAAATCATATATGGATTTAGGTTTAGAGCTTTTCTTCTGGACTAGTTTATTTCTAAATTAGTTTGACTGTTTCTTCTCAATTTTGGAGTTCGACCCTTCAAACTCTTTTCTACCCTTTAAGTCACTGGGCAGGGGGTCAGTTTTCTACACAGGTGAGAGAACTAAGATAATAATTAACTAAATGACACCCTTATCTCTTTAAAAATCATTTTTTACAGGGTTTATGGTAGGGGGTTGACTACAATTATAGATACTCACTTTCTTGGATGTTCAGTGCTAGATAATATATTATTTATTCTGTAGCCAAATGACATGACCCCAATTTTATGTAGGTTTTTTTCCCTCTTTTCTGATTTCCAGTTTACTGCTTCCTCACAGCTTCATCATACGATTATATGATACCGTCCGGCAATTTATGACAGGTTGCTGTGTAGGAGGGAAAAAAAGCCATTTTTTCAGGTTATTAAAGTTAGCATGAATTAAAATAAGTTTATCTAGGGACATGGTGAAATATACAAAGAGGGCAGATTCCTGACCAACGTAAACTGAAATAATTACGTCCATACAACAGCTAGATACTTCAAAGCAGATATGCCAGTTGGCACCTCCTAGATTTTTGGCCCATACTTACCAATATATCTTGATCAATAGTAATATCTAGTTTCTCAGTGTTATAACCATAAATGTGTATTCTGATTTATGTGCTGATCATCTTCTCCTCAGTATATTTATGATATTCAAAACGTGAGATTCTGAGTGTCTAGACATGCAATCTGGAGTACATTCCAGGTTTTGCAAATATCCTTCTGTGAACTCATTAAGCCCCTGCATCCAAAGAGTCTGACACTTCAAAGCTTTCAAATGTTATGATCTGGACTCAGCAGCTTGGCTATATTCAAATTAAGTTTCCAGATTGACCCATTTTCTATGGGCTTCATTCTGCCAAAACAAGCAAAAAAGAAAAGGAAAATACACTGTTAGACATATGCATAAACCAATTTAGATGACTGTAGAAGTAAAGATACAAACGAAAATAAAGATCAGAGGAAAAAGTGAGGAATATTCATCTTTCCAGGCAAGCAGAATTGTTACTTTATTAGCTACTTATTAGCACCAAATCTGTTACAGAAAATGAATGCAATGGCAAGTGTTATCAAAGCACTTCAGTATTTCAATCTGCTTGACAGTAGCCAGAAGAAACTTGATTGCAGGTAAGCAAAAATACAAGCACAAGTGAGTATGATTTCTGAACTCTGTACAGATGTGCCTTCTGCCTATGCTTATCAGTTAAGAGCAGAAAGATGTCCTCTGCACACTTATATCACCACCACTTAAAAAGAAATGTAAATCAGCACTTTAGCACAGATCATCACAACTGATGAGATTTACAGAATGAATAGGTTATCCAAGAGTACACTGACCAACTTCTTATTAAAATCAAAATGAGAATCTCTCTTTGAAAAATGAGTACCTGGATGGTCAAGTATTTAAGAATGTCAAGTATGACCTTCAACAAACTGAAACTTGTTGGTTTTGGTTCACCAATCTTGAGTAGTTCAAATGCAGGTGCTACTTGTACAATATCTGCCTTTGCAACATGCATCTCTGCCTCTAAGCAACGCATTATGATAGCGCACGCCAGTGGGATCAGAGCTGACCTTCTGTAGAGATCTACATGAACATGTTCACTTTGCAAGCACATAGGATGAAAAACTGGGTGAGTTGCAAGTAAAAGTAACCACAGTTTAATCCTGGAATTGTCATTATTTCCACAACAGAGTTTTCATAATTAGCACAAAATCATTTTACAAGAGTTAACTGTTAGTCATATTCCTGTATAACCTTTGTGATTCTTGGATGGATGTTGGAAGAGAGCTCTCAACTCTAGAAGAATAAATTATTATTTGCTCTCATTCTGGAAAACACTTAAAAATTCTCAGTAGGAATGAGATGGAAATCTCAGAAGTGTGTGATCACTTTCTGTGTTCTGAGAAAAACATTCTGGTGCTGCCTGGAAGTTTGCAAGAAGAAAAGCTGATATGCATCAGAAAAGAGAATAGTGTCACTGAAACAGAGTGCCAGGTTTTAGACCTATATCAGTCAGGGAAAAAAATGCAAGGAGAGAGTTATAAATGTTTCTCCACAGTTTTCTGTCACACAGCTAACTAAAACCATTACCGGGAGCTAAAGTCTTTCTCCAGTGCACTGGTCTTGTACCTCTTTTTTCTCTTTATTTCTCCCATAATGCATACCAGATTCTTTATTTATGACCAACCCTCAGGGCCATTTAACATCACTGTGACTTAACTCCAAAGACAGACCAAATGCCACACGAGGGATGTGGTCCAGAACAGAAAGGATCTACCACTTTCTCCCAGAGAAACACAGCAAGTCAGCAATGTGCAGAGCCTACAGTTAATTTTATCTGCAATAAAACTCAGTCTGATTTTCAGATTCTGGTCCCATTTTAAGGGGTTGTTGTGTAAAAGCAATTCTGCCTCTGTGTGGGATGGAAGTCAGAGATCTATGTGCTTTTCTATAAGCAACAGAAATGGAGTTTTCTCAAATGTTCAGATATTCAGATCAGATAAGACTCTCTGAAAGTGTTTAATTTTTCCCCAAACTACTCTGTAAGAGCAACAAATGAAAATGTTTTCATACCAGTGATCCCAGTCTTCCTTGAATTTGACATTTAACGAGAAACAAAACCTGGCTGCAGTAACTGTAGCTCTCTGTTTCCACTTTTGGCCAGATTATAGAGCAAAATATAAAACACTTTAAAGAGAGATTGTCTAGCCCTTTAAAATGTTTGGCTTCAATTCATGCAGAATTTTTGGAAGAAGGATAATGTATTGATTTGATTTGAAATGGTTCATATGTTCATACATAAAAACAGAAAAATGACTGCATTGATCTAGAGGAACAGTAAGCGCACTGTAATAGATAAACCTTATCCATTCTTAACCCAAACTTAATTTTATCAAACAAATCTTGAAGGAAAAGATATTCCAAAAAGATAACTATTATAACTAGGATTTGGAGAGCACGCTTGTTAAAACCATTTATATGCCCAGTAATGTCAAGTTGTGTATAAGAATACATTAACAAAAGGCAAAGTGACAGACTCTAATTAGTCTGCTTTTAAACAGTGAATATATTACATAGAGGGTTTCTGTGGACACACAGAGGAAATTACAGTGATAAACCAGCAGCAGTTTGTTGGGACATTGGGACAGCCTGTCCAACAGTACCAGCAAACTTTTGCACACTGATAAAGAGGTTCTATAGCAATTTCACTACTGACTCATTGAACCTGCTGCCCTGTCCTTGGAGGATCATTACAGATGTTTGCAATTTAGAAGACATTCCTAGGCCATTAATCCAGGGTCCACTTCCAAAGCATGATTTGATCAACAGCATTAAGAGGTTGTTTTTCTTGTTTCAGTCTCCAATCTGCAAAAAGAATGCCACATTTCAAAGAAAATTTCTGTTTCAGGGTGTACAATGAAAGAATTATTATGGTCTTTTATATTTTGTTGTACTGATGTGTATTTTACAAATGTCTTAGCTAGTATGGGTTTTCTAAGCATGTCTTAAAACACTGTGTAGTTAATCTACCTAAAAGATGCTGGCCAGCATTTGAAAGATGGAAAAACTCAATTATAAAAAATGACTATAAATATGGTAGGTAACATATAAGTAATTTTGATATGTTAGCTAAAGTATTAACTGAACTGAACTCATTCTTACAGATCAAATACTGGAATCTTACAGTTGGGTAGATAATGCTGAAGGAGGGAGTACATCTCGCAGCATGAATGCATAAGGAGTTAGCAAAATTATTGTTAAATTCCTTCTAAAGAATATAACTTTCATTTCTGAGACATCATAAAAAATTGAATCTATATTAATATGAATGTGGATTTTGAAGCTGAGTCTCACTTGCATTAGTACGTTCTTATAGGTAATATTTGAAGTCACAATAAAATACTTCTTAAAAATATATTGTTTTTCACCTTTACACATTAATTCAATGGCTGCTTTATGTAACATGTTAGAAAAATATATATATTCTTTTGGAAGGTAAGCAATGATAGACCTGACAAAAAGTGAAATAATGATATGTCACAAAATAATCTTTCGATCGTATTTTTAAGATTAATTTTTGTCAGGTCTATCATTGCTTACCTTCCAAAAGAATATATATATTTTTCTAACATGTTACATAAAGCAGCCATTGAATTAATCTCCATGGTGTAATATGGCTGCCTTTCTCTTCAAGGAAATTTGTGAGCAGAAATAGAGAGTTATTCAAAGGAAAATATTTGAATAGAACCGATGGATATTTATAACAATTTTAAAAGCCTCTCTTTAATATATCATGGAATGTACAGGTCAAGGTTTAAACTACCTCCTCCATAAGCTACGCTCATCCTCTTCTTGCTTTGCAAATGTACTACCATAGGATAAAATACAGCACATAATGAACATAATCTAGAATTACATTAGATTAAGATTTTTTTTTTTTTTAACATATGGGAAAGCTTTTTTGTAAAAGTTTCTGCTAGATGAGTAATGTTATGCATTCTTCCCATGGAAAATCTGCAATATACTTTTACACAACAATATCCCTGAACAGACTCCTCTGTAGTTGCTGCACAATCCTCCACCATAGCACAAGGGTCATTTCTTGGAGCAAAATCTCCTTCTGTTCTGTACTTGCAAGATGGAAACCTTTCATTGAAAATTTAAACCTTTGATTACATTTCTGTAACAGCCTGCCTCTTAATGGTTATAAATTTATGAGCTGCTGTTAATTTTTAAACAGGGAAACAGCAAGAGTAGCAGCAAATATTGCTTCAAATTCATGTTTTAACATCAGTTGCTTCATAAAAGTAGACCAGAAAGGTTATGGAGCCAATACTTGCATAGTCAGCATTCAGTAAACGATTGGCCTTGGCTTCTCTGAAGCTTGCACAGTCTGGCATGCACATGTCATAAGGCTTTACTGAACACTGGGGAGCAAGAATAAGAGACCAGGGACTTCTTGTTCAGCTTGCACTATATACACCTGAAATAAGAATTGTCTCATCAGCACTCCATGAATGAGTGGCTTTCCCTAAAGTTTCTTAATTTGACATAGGCATTAGACCACGTGGCTTGACTGAACTTAGGTGAATAAATGAAGTAACAGAAAGTTTTAATAATGCTGCACAGATAGTTGTCTTGTTGCTCCACAAGCATTAGCAAGCAGAAACATTCCACAAGGAATTAACAGTATTTCCTATTTCCTCATATATTTGAGAGAGACAGAGAGAATTCGTTATTTTGAGAAGAGTTCCATTTCTGTATTTCCTGGAATGCTCTGACCTGTGCTCATTGGGAATTTCATCTTGCCAGACTTGCCTTGCCAACATACCTGTCCTCATTAACAATTGCACCTTTCAGCTGTCATTCCAGGAGTACAGTATGTGTTGAGCTACTCCAGTGTTTCTAAGCATACTCCTTAAAAAAAGAAATTCAACTGCAGCTTAAGCAGGATGCTGAATTCTGAACACAGACATGACATCATGCTCCTCGAGGAACCAGAGCTCCTGCAATTTATTTCTGTAGCTTGATGCAAATAACACCTATCCAAGCAATACGAAAAAAGTTTAGCCATTGGTTCTTGCATGCTTATACTACATCTCATCTAGGCTGAGATTTTTTATTCTATGCAGTTGTTTTACTGATTTTAATTAGTTGGAATTCACTAACTGTTAATGGTTATATCTGTGGAGCGTCAATGGTCAATCAAAATTGGTGGCCTATGGCGCTGAGTTCCCTATAAGGCAATAAAACATAGTCTTTAGTTTCAAAATGAACACTCTTGCTTGTCCAGCAATTGATCTTTTACATTCTCATCAGACTATCTAAAATACTTTTTCCCCATTTAAGAGAACTGTGAATTAGATGTTCATTTGAATGTGACACTGTCCTTTTTTGACATACCTGTAACATTCGTACTAAGGACAATATATCTAAAGCTTTTATGAACAATTCTACTGAACTTTTGAGAGTAGATTAAAAATAAAAGACTTCTCAAATTTCTTATGAAGTCACAAGCACTTCAGCTACATAGAGACAGGTAGTCCCTGAATAACTGACACTGAAATGACTTGCTGCTGAAAGGAAGGCATGGATCAATCTGCCTGTATCTTGCATCAGATAACTCTACTTTTTATGGTTGAATTTTGATTTAAATATTTGTTTGATTATAAACTAAAACTTCAGTGTAAGAGTTTTGAATTTAGGTTACTATTTTAAGTGTCTAAAACCTGAATTGTTTTTATAAGGTGTGCTTTTATAAGGCACTTGAGACAAATCTCTGTTTTGATTCAGCATGAAGCAAGATATATGTGAGCACAAAAATATAAATCTAGATGTCCAGCTTCTCGTAGGTAGACTTAAAAATTTGGACAAAGACTTTCTCAACAACAGGGTAACTGAGCTAGGGTATTAAGTGGTTTCAGCTTGCACAACTTTAGATTGTGTCCTTCATCACACTTCCATAGAGCTTATGATTAACTGAATTTTTAAACCATTAAACTATTCTGCCTTATATTGTTAGTGTAATAGTAAATCAACTCAATACTATTCCTAATATTTTCAAATGATCTTAAAGATAATATGGTTGAAAGGACAGCGTTTCTCTTTTCAGAATCGAAATGCAATACTGACACTTCTGAAAGAACTTTTCCAACAGTTTTGTGTTTAGAAAATGTGTAAGCTCAGTGTTGTAAGATCATTTTCTTTAGCAACTCAGCTGATAAATCTTCATAAATGAAATTTTATTTGGCTAGGCTAGAGATACTATCCAAAGTTCAGCCCTGAAATTAAACATATAAATATTTTCAATTTAAAAATATAAATATGGGCTGAGTCTCACTGAATCCATACAGCTCACACATAGTGAACAGACTCCTTACTTTCCTCACACGCAATTGAAAGTGTGACTGGCCAGCCAGAGGGTGAATGTGTACATAAAAACAGAAGGCAAGCCTGAAGTATACATAATGCTGTTTATCAAACACAGTGCACTCACCATTCAGCTTAATTTCTTAACGAAAGGGCTCTTTTATATATCTATCACTTACACTACTTTTTGTGTTGTATCTGCCCATTTAATAGAAGTCCAGATATCTAGCAGACAAATTACTGGGAGCCTGTGGGCACTTGAGACACATACAAATCCGTTTTGATTCAGCATGAAGCAAACTGATGGAAAGGCAACAGCACTGCAATATGCATGCCTTTTTATTGGATGTTAACTTGATTTTTCACATTGTCATTGCTTCTGGACCTCACCATGTGCATTTTCCTGATAAGCATGCTCCTTCCTTTCAGAAGTTCATACTGCTGACCTTGCATTCATTTGGAATAGAAAAACTGATCCTGGCTGCAGCAGATTAATATGAGCTCTGATCATGTTGGTTTTGATTAAGGTGCTGAGGTTAGAGAAATGTAATTTGTACCCCACAAGGTACCATAGTATGAACTGTGACAGCAATTAATCCTTTGCCTACTGATGACAATGATAAAATACCTGCTGCTGCTGCTGCTGCTAACTTCATTCATGTTCCAAAAAGGAAAATTTACCTGCCCCATGGACGTGAAAGAAAAAACTACGCTTTCTATCTACCTGCAAGTTTTTTAGTCACTGAAGTTAATGGTTGCTCTTAAAAAGACAATTTATAGTTTGAAATAGTGTTTATAAATTCCTTATTTGCCATACTAAAGAAAAATTTGGATTTCTCATGAAAATTAAAAAACTGCAGGAAGTAAGATTTCTTTTTTGGAAACAATTAAAATGGAGGATGAAAAATACAAAGAGCTGCTACAGGGGAAACGAAGATTAGCTTTGAATCTATTTCTCATGTGATTAAACAAAATCTTGAAAAATGCAATAACTAAGGCCCAAATCCTAGTAAAAGCTAAACATGCTGTTTCTCTCATAAGGGAGAGAAATACCCATTGTCTTCTCCAATGAAACACTATTTGGAGCAGTATTTACATTTGTTATTTATAGACAATATTGAGTGTACTGTTATGTATGTTTTTAGACCATCGTAGCAATATTGGAAAAATCAGGTCATTTTTACATATTTCTTGGAATGTCCCAAAAGAATTAACATTTTAGGTTTCCCTTAGTAAGTATTAACTTACGTATAAAATTTCACTCTATTTCCTTCTTTCTCCCTTTTAAAAACAAATATTACAACCAAAAATTTCTATTATTTTATGACACTAAAACCTCTGATGCTTAGAGCTGTGGTCTACACCACCCCTCCACTTTGCCAAGGTCAAATTAACTACTTGCCTGCAACATATCAGGAGCCACACTGAAGCCACATTGCTGATACTCTGTGGGGGAATCGATGTATCTTCAAAACCTCTACCAAGCACTCTAACTGGATGTGTGAACACATAAAACTCTGTGCAGGCTCCAGCTACTCCACTTGCCCTTTTCATAGAAGTCAATAAGCCTCAAGTCACCTGGAACATTCCTGATGCTGCCTGTCACAAGCCCTCTCAGGTTCGAAGACAGCCTGAATGCAATCTGAATTTAAGCTGCCTATTGAAGATAATACAGGTAAACATAGCTGGGTCTGGGAAACATCACGAATTTAGACATCTCTTAAGAACACTCTGCAGATATAATATAGATAAGGCACTGAAAATTATTTTGATAAATTTATTTTCTTAATATTTATAGAAGATAATTTAGTTAATGAGGTTTAACAACAGCGGCTTCTAAAATAATCATAAGAGTTGGCACTGAATCAAGCACAAAATGGAAGCTGAATGAGGACTAATTCACAGAACTTAAAGCAATATTTTATATGCCGTAGACCATCATCTTCATTTCAGCCAAGTATAATTGGGTACAGCAAAGAGAAATAAGATGTAAAGACACAAAGAAATAGTGACATTCTGAATTATTCTATGAGTGAATTAAGATTTTAAATTTTTACTTGGTATAATAAATTTTACTATAAACTGTTTGCAGTATAGTAGGCAAGTTGCTAATGTTCAATTCAGAATCAAAATAATGGATATAAGTCACTATAATATGTTTATATATACTTCTAGTTATATTTACATATTTATATTTATAGCATAACGGGTGTTAACATGAGTAGAAAGGTGCTTGAATGATCAGGTTCAGATGGTAGTGGTTAAAGTGTCATACTCTACCTTCAAGCCAGTAAGAAGTGGTATATGTGAAGGACATCTTCAGTAGTGACCTGGTGGAGGTGACTGATTGCCCTTTCCTCTAGTTTGCAGATGACACCAAACTGGGGTGACCAGCTGATGTAGCCAAGGGCTGGGCTGGCATCCAGAGGGACCTAGACAGGCTGGAGGAATGGGCTGACATGAACCATATGACAGCCAACAAGGACAAATGCAGAGTCCTGCCCCTGGGCAGGAAGAGCCCCCTGCAACAGGACAGGCTGGGCCAGGGGAGCAGCTCTGTGGAAGAGGCCCTGGGGGTCCTGGTGGGCAGTGAGCCGAGTGTTAGCCCACAGGTTGCCCTGGGACCTATGCAGGCCAATGGCATCCCCAGCTGTATTGGCAGCAGTACAGCCAGCAGATTGGAGAAGGGACTGTCCCTCTCAAATCAGCTCTCGTTAGACCACATCTAGATACCGCATCCAGTTTTGACCTCCCAGTACAGCAAAGACATCAATAAACTGGAGCAAGTTCAGGGGAGGGCCACCAAGCTGGCCGGGGGCTGGATGGAGCACTTGTCCTGTGCGGGGACGGGGCTTGCCCAGCCAGCCCCAAGTGCCCATGGGGAGGTCACAGAGAAGACAGAGCCGGGCTCCTCACCATGGTGTGCGGTGGAAGGACAAGACATGTTTGGCATAAATTTAAACAAGAGGGCAGGAGGTTGGACAGAAGACCTCCTAGGGTCCCCTCCAGGCTGGATTCTGTAGTTCTCTAATTCTGTTCTATGATTCTATAATAGTGAGGTTTCTTCCACATAAAACATAGATACTGTGACAGTTTCTTGTGTCCTTTGTGAAGGTTTCTTTGCTCATAAGGAGAGATGCAATAGGAAGATGCATTATGTAGAGGGTCATTAAAGGCTATTGGATAATCTTTTAGACTTTGTACTTTTTTTTTTTTTGGTAGATTCTTGTACAGATGACCTTTTCTTTTCCTAACTGTTTTTGCCTACTGAATATGTTCTGTGATAAAAAGCAATGTCTTTACCACTTGCAGGTTACAAAGTCATCAGTAACCCTTGTTAATAGATAATACATCTCCAGTTAAACAACCTTGTTAACCATCTACTACAATGGATATCCTTTAAATAACTTAGCCTTAGAGCTAAATATACTTTCTTTATGGCCTTGAATTAATAGGCTAAATTCAAATAGTCCCCACTGCATGAGCAGGCATTGACATATGGTTGACATCAGTGCCAAAAGTGATAAATTCAGCATTGAAATTGCAGAGTTAGAACCTTTGACTGGCTGATGCTGCAAATTCTTTTGTCTCCGAAGCATCATATCCCAGTTTAGTATTACAAAGTCATTACACAGACTGATGAATTAAAACCATTTTGAATCCCTTTTTTTGATGCTTTATAATTGAGTTAAGACAGATTTCTGTCAAGAGTTTCAGCAAAAATTAAATATTATCAAATCAAATATGAAGTTACACACAGGTTTGATCACTGCCCTCAACAGAAAGACAATTATGTGCCATAAAACCTATGCCAGTTTTGTTGCTCAATAAACTTGTTCCTGCTTATTTTCTTTCCATGAAGTCTTTAAACTTCTTAGAAAAAAGGCTTGATTAACAGTAGGTTATAATTTTTGCCATACCCTCCATTGTTGCTTCTCTTTTTCAATAATAGATTCCTCTTTCATTAATTATAATGTACATCTGTGAAGGTGATTTAAGTTAACCACTTCTACTTTCCTTCTACATCTGATTAAGAGTACACACAGGATCAGATTCCACACTGGAAAACATTGTGCAAAATTAGAAAACCTGCATTAGACTCCCTTTAATGGACAGTTTACAGTACATTTTGCTGGTTAGATAATCTTTTTACAAATATCACCCTGTATTTATATAGGTAAGCAGAAGGGGTATTTAAAATATATTTGGAATTAGTTTTTGCACAACAGCACATTTGACATAAACTAAAACAGACTTTTGAAGTTTATAAAACGGTGACCTTTTTGTAGTCTGACAGAACTCAAACTCAGTGAATACATATCATTGTAATGAATAAGAACAATCCAGTAAGAATCCTCTCTGTTCAGCTGCAGATTTTGTCAGAAATCCAATACATTCACTTTGACTGCTTAACCTAAAAACAAGAACTATAAATGCAAACATCAGTCGTCTTATCTCCTTGAAGGAAAGGGCATGCACAGCTGAGCATGACAGCTTGTGTAACAGTACAAAAAATGAACCAAGTTATTTCAGAGATTAGCCATCTTCAAAATATTCAATGTCAAGTACACTTCTCCAAAAATCATGTACTGGATTTTGTAAAGGATTTTTACAGACAGTCAGCTACCCACTGTGTTGTTCTTTGCATTGTCACTATAGCCTTGATAGCATGTGATCATCTATAGTGCCCTCTTTTAAACTTGTATTTGTAGTGCCCTCTTTTTTCTTGTACACTTCAAGTGTTCACATTGAAAAAGTTTGAAAAGAGAGTTTTGTTCAGTGAAAGACTCTGTGTACTGTCAAAGTGAAAAATCCCTGGCAATGTTTCAGAAAACTGTAGATTTTTGGATACAAGTGTTTACCTGTATTCCAGAACCACTTGTGATCAGTAAGATATGCTGTACAGGAATAACTCAGTAAGAGAGAACCCAATAAAATGATTTAAATAGGTATGCGTACCTCTATTCTGCACTGTGGATGACAGAACATTACACACAACCATCATATAGTGTCGGAGTGGGAGGCGGACCCGGAGTAACAACGGAGTCTCAATATGAGTATGATCGTTCTCCCTTTATTCAAGCTTTTACAGAGTATATATAGACAGGCAATAAGCACGCGCTAGCGATAGCTATATGATTGGCTTACAGCTTCTGTCCACGCGCATAAAGCGGATATATGATTGGTGCTAGGTTGCTGTTCACGTGGAGGGGTCCAGGCCCCCCTTTACTTGTTTACCACTACTTGTCTTCTCCTTTTGTAATGGTCTAGGAATGCTCAAGGACAGTTCGCATAGACGTGAGGCCCTCCCTTCATCATGAAGGCAGGATTGCTCACTTCTAAGAGATCATGCCCTCTCTCACTTAACCATTCTTCCACAATATAGGTGCTTTGCGTGCTTGGAGAGTGAGAATTTAAATTCAAATACTTGATGGAAATTTGCTGCAGATCTTGTCACTTTCATTGTCTTTCATTGATGGCTTAATAAGAAAAAATAGTTCTCACATACAGTAATAAATAATTCAAATATCTTAAAATGTCTTGAAAGCAGTAAGCAGCAATTACATTTCTGGATCTGGATTCTAGTAATGGTTATTCTTTCTTTAGTTAGTATCATACAGATTTTATTAAAGCTTCTTAGAAAAGAATCAGCCCTATAGCCCTGGAAAAATAAAATTGTGCAATAGAAGGCTACAAAGAAGTTATGCTACAATGATTATACAGATCATTCAGGGATCTCATATGCAACTGAGGCAATCACTTATACCCACTTTGTACCAGTGTTATGTATTTACCATATTCGAAGGTGATTAGTTTTCATTCTCAGCAAAGGAGAATTTTTCTTTCATTTGGTTGTGGTTACTCTCACAAACAGAGTATTATATTATATATTAGGAATCTCTGATAATTTATGTCATCAGTGATATGCCTGAGTCCACCTAGAAATCTTTCAGATGACATGTGATTTTCAGAATCAGTCAAAGTTAGCTGGATGCATTCCTAGGCTTATGCTCCTGTATTTTAGGAATTTTACCATGACTCACAATACCTCTTAGGACCAGTTCCCCTCTTCTATAAGCCTATTCTGTGATTAAAAGTCAAAGTTCCTTACTGTGACCTCCCCAGGCTTGCTTCCATCTCCTGCTCTCTGCCTGAACACTTCAGCAACCTTTTCCAGGCCAGAATTCAAAACATGAATATCATCTTCACTGTTCTTGAGTTAGAAGCTGTTTAAAATGTCTTTAGTCTACCATGTTTTTCATTAATTTTCATTATTATGTTCCCTTTTTCTTTACTCAGATCATCTCTGTGCTAGAAAGTACAAGACAGTACATACAGAGCTGGKGTAATTGCCAGTGATCCAACTTTAACATATGAAACATTCTAACAAAAAATAATGCACAGTGAACATCTTGCATCATCAGCAAGCCTATTCCAATGTCTTGGAGTACATTAAGGAGCCACAAGAACTGATTCACAGAATTTTTTGGTATCTCTGTGTTCAGAATAATCTGCTTACAATTCCCTTTCTCCAGGTCCATAATGCTTACTCTTTCTCATTATTTTTGTTCACTCTTTTGCTAAATTTTTGAGGATGAGTATGATAAGACACAGTGAGTGCAGCACTTGTGGATTGAAGGGATACAGTAGGTACACATCTAGGTCATCCCAGCTCTCCAACCTAAGGGTCTTCTATAAATAATCAAAAAAGATTATCAAAAACTAAGTTTAATGCAAAACCCAGCTGGGAGATGCAACACATACTTTTCCCCTGCATTGTGACAAAACTAAGTTGCTTGTAGAAAGCTAACTCAGCTATGGCTGTGTTGCAATCATCCACGAGTGATCTCACTTGTGTGGCTGAGATATTGGTCATCATTCAAACAGGCAAGATCATGAGGCTCACATGGCTGCACAGCAAATTTTAATTGGGCAACCGTCAGGAAGTGGAAAGTTTCCTGAATTGTGCCAGAATAATAGACAGAAAGCACAGTTTCATCTTTTCCTTCTAACACTACCGCTGTCCTGTCCTATAAAAGAAAAAAATATTGCACGTCTATGCAATTGCTGACTGGTCAGTAGGAACATGAGTATCTGGGATTGACCTGGGAGGAAAGAAAGCATTTGATGCTCACATCTTAAATACTAGACATTTCAAAACAGCTGAAGGCAGGAATTTTCTGGGTTTTTTTTTCCCCATTGAATTAACATATCAATATTAGCAAGTAAAATTGATGGACTTATACTATCAATCTTAACTCCAGGAGTCTGTACTACTTGTTGTTTCTTTTCCTTCACTGAGGAACTGGGGCACCACCGATTGAGCTAAATATTATATATGGTAAAGTAAATTGGTGCTGGCAAAGGCTAAGTTAGATTTCAGCAACAGTAATATTCCCGTTATTTTTGCTTTATGTTGTATTTTATACTGCATCTGAGAAACAGAGGGAAAAATTTCCCCATGCGAGGGAATAAACTGGAAAGCCTGTCTGCTGATTTTGAGTTGCCAGATAAATGCAATCACAAGAGCCATCGTGATACTACATGTCTGAAGGAGGCCTTACGATAATTTTGACAGTCAGTCACAGTACTGAAGCATACTCTTTCTGTGTATGAGACTTGCACATAGATCTTCAGAGTAATTGTTAACGCCTGTCATGAAGCGCTAATACTGGGGAGTGTAATTAGAACTATGATATTTTTGTCTTGTCAGACCTAGCTACTGTTCTGCTGTGTGCTAAAAAAGTAGAAAAGTGTTAGAGTTAACTACTGCCAACAAACTTTTAAGATTATAAGCAGACAGACGTTAAGCTTCCAGTAGCAACAACAACAAAAAAAGCCCAAAATGCAGGACAGTGGCCTACTGGCCCTATTTTAACTACAGTTCAAAATATGATGATCATGGGGATTTCCTTTGTTTTGCTTTTAAATAAAAGGGTAGGGGTCCTGCTATCTTTCTCTCTATATATCTAGATACATACATATCTATATAGCTCAGGGGACATTAGCCTGCTCATAAAGTATAAAGACTACTAGACAGGGAGCTGTGACATCATGCTCCTGACTGCTTTTCAACATCTAACACGGTTTTCATAGGAGCTCTAAATTCTGGAGCTTCTTAGTTTTCTTATCTGACCTTCTGCTTTATCTCAATTCTCTGTTCTCCCATATTCTATTCTTTTGGAGTCTAAAGACTTCAAGTAGTGGAAAACATAGCCTCTCATAAATAAATAAATAAATAAATAAATAAATAGTATATACACACACACACACACTTTTTTTTCTTTTTCAGAAGTAGGTCAGTCTTTTACACAAGTTTCTCAAAGATAACCCAATCTCAGGATAAAGAGAAAGTGAATAATATTAAACCTGCACTTAAACCTCAGATCACCTTTATTCAGGATGGCTTTGCAGTTCTCAGAATGATGAGCAGTATGTAGATGCTGTTAAAAACTGCTATATGTCCATATGGCCCACAGAAAGCAGCAATATCCAAGGACTGCATTAGTACAGCAAGACTGGCACATTTATTTAGTAGTTATGGCTGATCTTACTTCTATTTGTGACAACGGCCAAGGGAAAGCAGCCCCTTAAGGAGATTCCCCAGTTTGGTCACTGTCAAGTCATTGACCATTATGGAAATAGAGAAGACACAAYAGGAGCATAAAGATATATTGCTTGAAAAAATTAAACTATTTCCTATTTCTGAAAGTGTTCAGAAACAATTGTCAAACAACATTAGCAATAAACTTAATATGATTTCAGTGACAGAAAGGGGCATTTGCATCACAATTAGAAATCTCTTTTGGGAAAGAAGAAAGATCAGAGACACGAACGAAAACTAAACTACAAATGCCTCTTCAATGTCTTTGTCCATATATAGAATGAAAACTATTTTTATAAACTTTGGCAAATAGTCTTAGAGGAATAAATAAATAAATAAATAAATAAATAAATAACATTGATATTTGCAGTGTTAGAAATCGTATTTTTATAATCACATGTTCTGACCAGTCAATAACATATGATTTTTTGTGACAACATTTAAAATGTCCTTTCTATTATGTAATCAGGTATTAGTTTCAGCACATTTCAGATTATGCTAGCTGTGAATTTGTAGTGTATGGTAATGTTTTATGAAAAAAAAGTAATTTTACTTTGCTACCAAAATATGCTGGATGGTGAATTTTCCAGATATTGTAATACTGCCAATGCCTTAAAAACATATATGAAATTTGAAAACTTGAATATAAGTTCAAAATGGAAATTCCTTACCTCTTTTCCCACTCATGATTTCTTTTTTTAATCCAGGGAAGAAAAATGAAGGGTCTTCTAGGACTGAAAAAAAAGTCCAAAATGAAACTGAACAACACATTTTAGAAACCATCTATTAGTAGCATTGCATTACTGACCTTCCCATTCTTACTGTCCTGGATCAAGTCTATCTTGGTGTTGAAGAAATTCTGGCTTCCCAAATGGCCTGTATGCACCTCCGCATGCCATTTTTTAGACAGTGGTGAGGTTCCTTTTCTGGTTCTGAAACGTGTCTCTTACCAGTCACGTAACTGGTGGGATGGGATTCCCTGTCATATCCAGTATCAAAATTGCCAGGAAAAGAAATTGGTACAGGGAATATCTAGAGATATAGGTTTCTTAATCTGTCACCTTTTGGTTTTGACATGTAAATTCTTCCATATCTGCAATGCTGTATGGACATCTTTATTTCTGCAAGCATTTTTAACCTGGAATGGCAGTGTCACCTCTTTGGAGAGCAAGGGGACTCACACGCTTCCAATTTAAACAGCTTCAGAAGGTTTAGCAAGAGCTTTGAATGATGTCTGCCTGTTCTAAGCAATGGATCATGAAAACAGTATGTCTAAAAGACAAATTGGAAAAACTTGCATGGGTAACAACCTCCAGTCAGTAAGCCAAGCAGAGGTCACAGTTTAGACCAGAACCAAATGCATGGGTGTGTTGTCAAACAATGACAGCAAATGACAGGGATTGTATGACAATTGAAGTCAAACATAGTAAAGCATAGAAATACACTATCCAAATGCACTGTTCTTTTCCCAGAGATCCATGTTAATGAGGCCATCATATCCTTTGAGGATTAAAAAAACTCAGCTTTTTTATGGCTATATTAACAGTTAATCCATATAACCTATGGTCATGAGATTCTGGAGGAAATAAAATAGGACATTATAGGACCATGTAATTAACATATTCATCTTATTATTAATAGTTACTAATTCCTGGAGAATATTTTCCTACTACTTTTATTCTCAGAGAATAAACCTTTTTTATTAAAAGGCTGTGAAAACCTTTCAATAACTCCTTCACTGTATTTAAAGACTTGCAATTATCAAAATGGGAACAATGTTTGGGCAACATTTTCTCCCCTAAAACATTTAAACGAGGCAGATCACTCTGGAGCTGTTAACAACATTACACTGAATAATAGGTTTTTGCATTGTTGTTTGCTTACATTAAGATAAGTGTACATTATGACAGGAATATATTCTTTTTACCAAACTTGGCGAGTTGCAGGAAAACACCAACAAAAATTACTGGCACGAGGAACGGGAAACATAGCCTAGGAGAAACAAACAACTCAAAAGCAATGAATGACAAGACATGCAGAAAAGTTTTGTTTCTGCTACCACTCTAATAAAAATTTCCCAGAGTCACAGAGAGCACTTCACTCCTTCCTATGCTTTGTGCAAAAAACAAGCCTTTTAGAACTGGAACAAGGATAACACAAATTTTCACTCTGAAGTTTTAAATGTTTTGTAGCTGTTTTTTCCTCTTATTTCAGGAGAAAGCAAGAGGGCAGAAAATGTTTCCTCCCATTTTGAAATCAAAAAATACAAAAAGATACTGTGAAGTCATTACCCCATTTAGATATTGTCAATACTGGTTTTTCTTATATTGGAAAATAAGACAATATTAAAGTGGCTGTCAAAATTAACAGAAATAGACTATTAGAACAACGAAGTTAATAACCTGCCCTGTAAATTGAAAATAATACCCTCAAACAACATTTCTGGAAGGAGAGGTTCTTAGGAGAGACCTGATTTTATATATATAGGGACATCCCTTGACAAACAGCACTCATCTTGGGGAAAGAGAAGAGGATGTGTAAAAAGTTCCGATTTTGACAAAACCTACTTTTGTTTGACAAAATAATTCATTTTTTAAACTTTCCTATAGGACTACAGTAAGTAGAGTGATTTGGCATTTCTTCACAAATAAAATCAGAAGTCCAGAGAAGGGCAACAGGCAGTAGGTAATAACTGAATAGATTAACAGTAATAAAGCATAAAGAAGAAGGTAGAGTGGAGCTGGAAAAATGACTGGGAGAGGAAAAACTTTTATTTCTTCTTTATGTTTCTACCTTCTGAGAAGTAGGAAAGAAAAATGTGATAAATCAGCAAGGCATTGATACCAGAACCATTAATTCCATATCAGTTCTCAGCTGTGATGAGGAAAAGAAAAAAAAAAAATCCGATAGGAATCCTTTCCAATTCCTGTTCAAAACAGGCAAATGCCTGTTCAAAACTAGTATTTCACAAGCTTTGTTACTATTCACTACATGGCATCTCCATAAATCACGATGATATGATTGGTAACCAGTGTCAGCTGTGACAAAGGTTAGCTGGAAATGAATCTTTATTCACAAGGGAGATGGACTGAATAAAACCATTTCCCGATAACATCAGCTTTCAGTCAGTACTGACTTGGAGTACCTTCAGACTAGCGACCCAGAGATGAACTGCCTATTATCTGTCCTCTGAGTGATTCAGATCCTCTGGAGCATACGTTCTAATCACAATTACACACTAAATATTTGACTGTATAGATTTCTGCATAAAGTGGAGAAATAATTATTTTCCACAAAGCATAAAACATTTTAATATAAGAACAGATAAACCCATTCTGCTTGTTTAAATCTTGTGGGTTCATACATTTAGATCATATCATTTAACAGAGACCAAAGGTCTGCATTGTAAAAGATAATGGTTCACACAATTAAGAAAATTGAAATTGTGTGGAGTAAGAAAGTAAAAAAAAAAAAAAAAGAATAAAAGAACATCATTTCAGAAGATAAACCAGTGTAGCATACCAATATCCAACTGCAATTTTTAACAGGGGAGAAAAAAAAGTGAAAAATAGAATGGAAGAATATTCAGGTGAAATATTCACGCTATTCATAATTGTGATGAGCTTCAAAGGGACTTATCAAAGAGGAGTAGGCTGTAAACATGATCGTACGGAAAATTCACTATTGACAAATGCAAGAAAATGCATGTTTTAAGAATCTGCACTTCTGCAATATAAGCTTGTCACACAATTCTAATGCAATATTATCATAGAAGTGAGCTATTAAGTGAATCATCATTAGCAGAGGTTACAGCTAAGTTTGCATATTCTCACATGGTTATATAGAAAAAGACTGAAAACCTCATCTCCAGAGATGATCAGATTGCTAGCTGGAGAAGACAGCACAAAGAGTCCATACAGCAATGGTTTTCAAACTTTTTCTATTCCTAGATGCTAAACAAATGTGAACTATTAATTTAACTCTACTGACAATAGGCTTTTTTTGTTACTTTGTTTCACAGAAAACATTTTGTCTCAACATGCTAAAAAAGAGCCTGAGGATTCTTTGTTCCAAGTATATTTTCACCCCAAATGATTAGAGCCAGGTCTGATCTCAATCACTTATTAAGCAAGTTATGTACATTTATTATAATTAGATGTTGGTGCAACAGGTACTGATGTAGATGATAAAATTCAGCATAAGACACATTTGACACTGAAACATAACAACGAGTCACCAGAAAGAACAGGATCTCTTCTTGGGGCACAGATTTTTTTTTTACTCAAGTCAAGTAGAGAAAATTACACCTGCATCAGTAAAGACGCATTCACATATCTAAGAAGCAAAACAATACTCATTGTAATTCTGAAGAATGATCAAACTGTGAATAAGGAAGGAACATAACAACTTTGGGGGTGAAAGATGTATCAACGATCCTCTTCCATTTCTACCAACATGAGTCTATCAATGTAGGATCAGAGATCTGAACAGCTATGTAAGAATATGTTCCCAAAAGTATTCTTTGCTGGAAACTCCATAATAAAAACTCCCATTATAAATTGGTTCTTTGGCAGTCTTCCAGATAGGATCTCTGCTTGTGTGTGGTAGGCACAAAGACGAAAATCTGACTGCAGCCTTGTCAGGAGAGGCCAGTCTGTCAACTGGATGAGACCTTTCTAATTTAGCCTTCATATAAATAGATGGGGGAGGGGGTCTTTATTTCTTCATTTGTGTCCTTTAAAGGCATTTGTACCTGCGTTGCACATTTTGGATATCGTGAGTACGTTATCTTGTTTGCCTTTTCCCTTAAGGGGGGTTCCCTTAGTTCCCTACGATTGAAGATAACTGTGCAACGGCAGGCTCATGGCAAAACTATGAACAAGACGGGGACACCTATCAAGTATAGCAGCTCCCCAGCACATCCACTCCCAAACTGCATGGACCAAGGGGAAAGGTGGAACAAGGAGAATCAGGAGAGGCAGAAACATCTCCCAGTCATCAGGTGTGACCATGAAGGCATTTCTGACATGCAGAAAGATATTGGCATGCACGTTTAAGCCCAGAGGGTACCAGGGAGAATGTTCTGCCTTAGAGTAAATCTAACGATTGAAAGCTACTTCCAGAGAGTTGAAATGTGTCTGAAGAAAAAATCTGAGCTTGAAGGTATTTGCTCCCTGTTTCCATGCATGCTTGACATTGTAATCACGAGATTAATAGGCTTTAAAATCCATGTTGCTGTTAGACTGTAACAGCAGCATTGAACCCATGCACTTTTATATGAAAAAGAAAATACAAGAAATAGATATTTCCCTGCATCCCAGATCATTCACGAAGGCAGCATATTAATTAGAAAGACATTAGCTTAAAGTCTGATCTCTTGGAACATGTAGCATAATTTCAGCACAAGATCATAAAAGAGTCTCCAAGTTTAGAGGCAAGAAGTACCTCAATCAGTCTGTGGTCAATATAACTAAGCAACCTCGACCACCTAGGCAACATGGACCTTTTTTTTTTTTTTTTTATGTCTGCTACAGTTCTTTTTCTCTTCTGGGTTTATGGAATTTGAGAGCAATAACTAGCTGAAATGGACCTTTGAGCTTTACTGCAACATTTTATGCATATAAAAGATGCTTAGAGGTGTTGGAAGATACCTGGTAAATACACATTTTCAAACTCAGATTCTTATAAAATTTCAGCACAGATCCACAAAGTCACCTGAGTCTGTTGCTTTCAATGTTCTGTGTACTGAATATGTTTGCTGAGCTGAAGGCTGGTATCTCTGTATTGCAGTTCTCCATTTATAAATATAGAGAAAGTAGCTACATTAAAGAGGAAAAAGAGTAATGGAAGTCATTCAAGTATGAGATATAATAGAGCACGGTTCTGCCATAACGTCTCTTTGCTCCTCTGTCAGGAAGCTAGGAAACAGAGAAACAAATGCAGATCCAGATCAACAATGCACAACATAGTTTCTACATATATCAGGGGAATGCTCTACCACACATATGCAGTCAATTTATAGGTCCTTTTATACCAGATGAATGATATAAAGGATAAAAGAAGTAAATTCACCTGGGAATCTGGTCCTGAAGATTTGGGGGGTTATATCCTATAATGGGTATCTTCATAATTCTATTAACTTCACAAAGCATTAAAAGATTTAGGGAGAAAACAGAAAGTACAATCCTTAAGCCCCCACAGTGTCTCTAAGTCTGGTGTGATGTTCTTCATTTTGTATTTTCAATGTTTTCTCATCTGTCCATAAAAACCGTAAGGGTATATTGGGGGTCTCTGTCATGCAGCCTAGAGTGCAAGTAATGGCTCCAGTCTGTACATGTCTGGAAGTGAGTATTACAGTTTTTTTCCTWGACAATTCAATTTTTACTACAGGTGTTTCAGAAGAGAGATTACTCACTCCTACATGGGCAAAATGCCATCTGAAGCAAGTCAGGAGGGATCCTTCCTGTATAATGCCCCCATTTCATTACACTTTGGCAAGCAAAGGATGTTTTATGGCTTTTATTTTCTTTCCTGCACCATTGCATTGAGAGATGGGAGAAAAGTTCTTTGGCTAAGGAAGCAATGCATGAAAAATAAAAAGGGAAGTGACACTGATATTTGCACAGGACTACAAGAACCAAAAGAGCATGAGAACAAAGGTTGCTACCTCTGCTCTTCAACACAGCTATCAACTCATTAGTGATTTTAATTACTCATATTCACTGGGTAGTTAATGCACTCAATTCATGCATCACTTTAATACAAGATCATAAAGCCCTTCAATAACTGAAGGAAAGAAAAAAGAAAAGAAGTTTTAAGGAATAGTAAAAGTTAAGTTGTCAGACTTAAGACAATGTAGGTTTCATAAGGACATATTTAAAGATATAGTGTGGGACAGCAGAAAGAAGATAGTGAGTTCTGGAAAATGCGGTGAAAGAAAATCTGTAATCTTCAAAGACGCAGATATCATTTGGTGAAGAACTGCATTTTATGTCATCTTCTTTTGCAACAAATTAGCTGGTAGGAGGAAATTCATCAGTAATAGGAAGCAATCATAGCATTTCCTTTTGATAACACTAACAGCATTCCCAATTTTCCATGACTTTTGTCCCAGCTGCAGAATTTTCTGCTGCAAATAATTCTCTGTCTACAAGAAGGTCAATATATTAAAGAATTCATAGAGCCATCCCATATTCCTTGTGCTCTGAGTACTAAAAACATATATAAAAGAGAAATAAGAAAAAAATACAACAGATGGGACTGCTAGGTGGGAAGAAGAAAATTAGATAGACTTGTAGGGAAACCTACATTTCATTTGTGTGAGGAATAAAATAGCCCTGTGATTCCAGCTTTGGAGATAGAAAGTGTTTTTTTAATATTATTCACTTCAACAGCACAAGCTCTGCTAATTCCTTTCAGCCTCAGTTCCATGTATTAACAGCCTGCAGGTAAAATTTCTTCCCAGCTCAGACATTAAAAAGCTTGTTTTGTGTTCCGATCCTGGAGTAACATGGTGATTTTTATGCAGTAGAAGTTTTAATGTTGCAGTCTGGATCCCAGTATTTAGGGAATCCCAGACAATACGAAGAATTTTCTRTTACTTTCAATATAATGTTGGCCACCCTGGGTAGTTAGGAATTGCTTGTCATAGGAGATGTGGGATGAAAAGAAGGAGAAAACAGTTACCAAAACTGTTAAAGACATTGAAACTAAAAGTAGTTACAAAAAGATAACTATACCTCATAAGAATGAGAGCTCATGAAAAGGAATTAAGAAATCTGGCTCTAACTAATGAAATGAAGATTTTCAGTACACAGCCTAAATAGGGATAGTTTGTTTCTGTGAAGCTATTTTAACATCAGCTTAAAGAATGTCTGAACAAAATAGTCCAAATTCTCTGTGTCCTTTAGAATATTTTGCAATAATCCCTTAGTTAACTGTGAAAAATCCTCCATAACAAACAATACATTTTGCTAAGTGAGAGCCTATTTCATTTTGTTCCAATTACACCACTCTCTGCCATGCAGAGTAAATATATATATGTATATTTTTCCCCTCCCTTAGCAGCAACAATGACAGTTTTATTCCAGAGTATGCTGCTATGCCCATAAGGCATGAGACTATAGAAGAATTTAAAATCACTCTGGCTACGGTCATGCCTTTAAAATCCTCAGGAACTAATGGTTTACGTTATTCTGTTCCCTTCTGCCCCAGCCACTCTGTGTGGGTTCCCTGATACTCAAAATGGGTKGGCAGAGTGGCTGCACTCCTGGCCAAGCAAATCTCAGTCTTCCTCCTACGCCACTAAGTGGCTTATGTTTGCGGTCGGGAAATGTTCTGTAGCAGAAAGAGCAGGGGCAATGCTGACCACCCCGCTACAGTACAGTGCTTCAAGCCACTCTAGTTTGACAAGATACTCTAAAGAGGCAAACAGATAAACCTAACTGATTATTATTCCCCCGAAGAGGCCTTCCTCTGAACAGTACTATGTTCTTATCTGGCAATAATCTCACAGGGTTTGTTGGCAACATGACTGGCTAGTTTGTACCACAAGTGTAATCAACATTTTTGTACACATCACACAGAATGAAAGCCAGAATATGTCTGCCTGGATCAGACAAATAATTTTCTTGGGAATTTCAGTTTGTTGCCTAATGCAGGAGCTCCTTCTATTGGTAGACAAAATTGAGAAGAATTACAAATTAGGCTGGGAAAAAAGTTACTTGATAAAAAGGAGATAAATTCTGAACACAAAAGACAATATTTGATGTAAATGATGCGCATTTGATAAATGCTCATTAAATGCAATTATATTCAACTCACTGATAAGGACATGTAGTAAATACTGCATTAAAGTGAACTGAATCACTGCAATAAAATGAAGTAGCAAAGCTTGGATCTCACTGTTAAAACATTTGTTTTAAATAACTGGATTCTCATTTTTCTCTTATCTGCAGCTCTTGTACTGAAAACAAGATCTTGGAACTACAGAGCTATGGTTAAATCTGACATGGAAAGAAAAGGAACTATCATGCTGGCTTGTTTTATTAGCATGCTACCCTGGTTTTACTAGCAATATTCTGTTCATCTAGGCAAGGATTGTTGTCATATGTCAAGAGTGAGTTCATATTCATATTTTGGCATTAATCTTAGAAAATAAGCTTTGCTTGTTTTCTATATTGTCATCCCCTGGCTGATTTACTTTGCCAGGAAATTAAACTTCTCAGGATAATTCCAAAGCAATTGCTGCTACTTATCTTAAGGAGTAACATTTTACCAAATCTAAGGTAAGTTTTAAAGCATATTTAAGAGTCAATATTTTGCAAACTGATGCAGTGACAGCAGGGTTAGTTACAGATAAGCATGTAAGAATGGATGTAGAACACAGACTGTCTTTGAAGCCTCAAATTCAAGCCTTTTTTTTTCAAACCTACAGTAAAAGTTATGCTTCTGACATTTTAACAGATTTCTACTGTGAATAAAATCTGTCTTAACAATCCAGTAAGTCTGGAAAGGTGAAAATTCATATCCAGGTTTCAACACACAAATGGTAAAGAGCAATCATGAATTTTTCAGAGACAAATTTTGAGCAGAATAGACAATACTAGAATACAGCTGAGAAATACAGAAATGAAACCTGCTACTGCTATGTGCTGCAGGCTGGAAACATGGATCAGTACGCTGTGAGAGAGAAGGGGTTTCACTTCCCAGCAAAACTCAGAAATGAATGGAATAGGTTAGTAAACCCAGAAATATTTGGGCGGTGGAATGCCTAAAGTCAGCAAAGGAATAACAAAGGGAAGAGGAAGGGGGAGGGGAAAGAGAAGGGGAAGGGACCCAGACAGAGGCAGGAAAGAAAAAACATATCTCAGAGACAACTGCTAAATTTGTACTTGGTGTTATACTTTGCACTATCTTCCCCAAAACAGAAAAGCAAAACCAAACCTGTAATAATCAAAATCAGCCTTTACTTCTTTTTAGTACCAGTGCTAAAACACCATTTTATCTGTAACGACATTTAAAATCTAGAACCACATTCTACATAAGTAATTCAATGAAAATAAGCCTAATGCCATTAGGGGTCAAGGAGAACACAAGACAAAATAGAGCCCATTTCAAGAATGCCTCTTGATGCTAGGAATCTCAGCAAGTCTTTGCTGTAATTGAAGGCTGCAGTGAGCACATCACTTCTCATAAGTCCATTCTGAGATCTATGTGTGTGTCATTTAGCATATAAACACATGCTGCAGTCGTTTGGGGTGGTGGAATTACACATCGATGGCAAAACTGTTAGATCAAGGACAGCCTTCAGAGCTGTCTCTAACATACTGGGATCACTACCACTGCAAAACCAAACCAGCAGTCCAGTCCTCTCTTATCCATTTTACAACAGTGCTGAATCTCCCCCACAGTTGTACTTTACTGTTTAAAACATTTCTTACAAGACTATTCTTACCGGAGAATTATTACCCGATTAGAGTGACTGGGTTAATTGCTCTCTTATTTTTCTATCATTTCTCTGTAGATTATTAAATTAGATTTGTAATGTGCTCAAAACTATGCTTAAATGAAAAATACATCTCATATAACTAATTTATTAAAGTTATTTAAATTCACAGACTTGAAGGCTAAATGGGACTAGTATGATTGTCCAGTCTAACGTCCCATGTAACTGGCCAAAATAATTTTCATGCAATAATTCTCATGCTAAACCCATAATTTTTGAGTTTACATCTTAGCATCTTAGCATAACAATAAAGAAAAGAAAAAGCATCTCTAGGGAACAACCAACATGCGGACAGTAAAGAGTACAATTTTCATTGAATGCCTAAGAATTGAAATCTCCACTGTTTCTAGCAACACTAGTGCAAGTTCTTCTTATTCTTTCCCATTACCTAAGATTGTCATTTTATTACCCCATTTCATCATTTGAAGCAGTGCATATAATTGGGGGGGGGGGAGGTGGTTAATACAACATCTAACTCCAAGAAAATTTAAGCTAGCTAGGATTATAAAGGTGCCATTGCAAAATAAAACCATTATCAACCTTCTGCAATAATTACCCTCAAAATGATTTATTTCTTAATTTCTTCTTCTTTGCAAATTCTATTGCCAAACTGGCATGTAAAAAGGTAATAATAGAACTCACAGTTACTAGCAAAGAGATACAAAATTTTAGGCTTGTTGCAAAAAATGAGAACAAATGTGACAAGTCAAAGAATGATTTGTCTCATACATATGCTGAGTGGGAATGGAGACTGAGGGCCAATGCAAACAAATGATACCTTATAGCTTACAGATTGTCTGATATGTTAATGAGCTGATAAATTAAATCTCAAGTCAAAACACCATAAATAAAATGGTGTTAACCTGCCAAGACTTCTTGTCTATGGCTAGGAAAGCAGTTGTTTTGTATTTATGTGTTAGGAAAAAAACACTATCGTTACAGCAATTTTGAGATAAGCAGCATCAATCAATCTATATGAAATTGAGAAACTTCAGAATTTTTCTAGAAATTCAGAATAAATTATGAAGATTAGAAATTGCAAGTTAGGCTAGGGATTTGAGAACATACAGTATAGAAATGTAATTATCTACTTGTACTTCTCATTAGGTTCCCATTCAAATGCAGAGGAAATCCTCACTGATTTGAAGAATATGGGGTAAAGTGTTCCTATAGCTGTACATTTTGGGTTTGTATACATTTGTAGTGGCTTTTAAATTCAGGTTCAAGGTCACTGAGACACATGATTGTCTTGTATTTTGTATTCATGAAATTTGGTGGTACTGAATTCAACTGCATCAATTACATTGCACATCTCTGTCCCCTACAATGAGTCACTTTYGTATGCAGGCCTAGACCCAGCAGCCTGCAGCACACTTACCTTTCCTTGCTGCTGAGATGCAGAAGGAGGCACCAAGTCCTGAAGGCAGTTCTCCAGGGAGTCCACATGTTCTGCACGGAGGCTGTTCTCCATGTGGCTTCTGGACCTGTACAATCCCCACTGATGAGCCAGGTATATACTACCAACAGGGCCCATGATGATATTCAGGGGAAAGCTGGGTCTCCTCTTCTATACCAAGTCCAATATTTTCTTCCTCCCTCACCCATAATTAAGCATTTTCATTGCATTCCCCATTAGGAATTCCATTTTATTTTGGAATATAATGTTTGCAATGAGGAAAGATACAGCTGTCATTAAGATAGGGCCTCAGTAATCCTAAGAAACTACCTCAGACTAATATATTTTCTTTAATAGAAGAATGAGGTAGCACTGTAAACCTAAGTGGGGAGGGACAGCTCATCTGTGAGTGGACACCCACCTTCAGTATATGTAAGAAGTTTTCTTACCTTGAAACACAACTCGCATATGAAGACACTGCCCTCCTTAATTCTGAAGAATTAAGAAAGCAACCAAGGCTGCTTTAGTCATTACATCATAAAATGACTGGTCTATATGGATCTTAAAATTTATCAGACATTTGCTGACTTTTTCTACCCTGAGAAGTCAGAGCACCACATGCTTTGAAGAACCACACTCTGGATCCTGCCTGGAGATCAGTCTGAAGAGGCTGCCCAGGGCTGGGGGAACCCACCTGCACAAGCAACAGGAAGGCGAGTGGTAGCCCATCTTCACAGACCTAAAGCTAAGGAAAGGCTGGAGTACAAAGGAAGGGGAGGAAAACTGCCATCACTGTACTGGAGTAATGGCTTGAATGCATTATAAATAAATRCATGGAAAAGCATTGACAGCATTGCTTGTTCGCACTACGAACATATGCTCTGCCACTTTTACACTGTCACAGCTGATCTACCTGCTTGCAGAGCGTGGGAGGGGGGACACCAACATGCAAGAGCCAGCTGCAGATATCAGCAGCGATGTGCAAGAGAAAAGATTCCTGAAATAAGCCTTTCATTTAAATCAAGCATATAACTGTAACTGAGAAAAAGAGTTTAATTTTAATCTATCTAATACATATTTTCCAGAGATACTTAAAATCAGAACATGGAAAGAATAGAATTTACTGAATTAATTGAAATATCAGGTTATTTGATTAAGCCTAAAAAAATTAGCAGAGCAGCAAAATGTGTTTGCAGCAAAGTTATACAGTTGAATTATAATATGAGAATAAGACTGCAGTTGAAAAATACTAACACAAAACCATTAACTATTCAAATATACTACATCTATTTTGATTGTTAGAAAACTATACTCAGTTTTTTGGTACTGAACCATAGGAATAGCCTGTTAAACTGTAATAAAAATTGCATCAGGAAAACCTAGAATACAACATTTTAAGCTGTAGTAATAAAATCCTAAAGTATAAGTTGTTATTCAATTAGTCTTTCTTCAGAAAGTTTGTATAGGATTTCTACTACATTTGCACTTGCAAATGGAGTGGTATGAACCATCCCCATTTTAATAGGGCTTTATCAATTAACTTGCTGAAATTCCCCACTTCCTACCACCATGAAGATATTTACTTCACATCTTACAGGTTCAGGCATGCTGAAATTATGGTAGAAAAGCACATGAGCCAAAGAGAGAACATGTCATAAGGAATCCTATGTAAGCAATATAGTCTAAAAGGGAGAAGGGGAAGAACCAGTCTAGTCTCTCAAAGAGAAAAAAGTTACGTATCATATCACAAAATTTGCAGATCTTAAGGATCTCTGTGGTCACCACCTCCTGTTGCAATTTACACCTCTGACTACGAGGGGACATTCACCTGTGCAATTCAGGAATGCAGGGACTGGAGTAGCCAGAGGCATAAGGGAAATATTTCTCTCCTTTTATTGCAATGATTGACTAGAGATTACAGAAAAACAGCCATTGATCTTTCATTTTGTAGCCTAGCAGCAAGAATTTTTCACATTTAGCCACTGCAGAAGAAAGGACTCAAACTACTAACGGAGGAAAAGTGGCAGTTTCTGATCTTCAGTCATCTGACTTAACTGTATCTCCATCTCCACAAGAGTAGAGCTGGGTCAATTACATGGACTACAGTTTTGCAAAATCTTCTTACTCATTTACATTTAGAATTTAAAATAATGAAAGGAAAATCTTTATTTTTAGAATTGCCAGTCTCATTGGCAATGACTCATACTTTTGATGACACATTGCTGTTTTGCAAACATCCAGTACCCAACTTCCACAGAGTCTTTTCCTCACAAACTGCATCACAAATTAAAGTTAAAACTTTAAATGATATATTAGTTCTGTTCAATTTCTGAATGTTTGCTTCATAACTAAACTCTGCAAAACATTTTACTTTTTTGAGGGAAGGGAAGAGGGGCAGGGAAGGGAGAAATTATTATAGTTTTCAAAACCTAAACTCTAATATAATGGTGTTACTAAACAAGACCAACTTAAAAACATTTTGTTTGTTTGAGCAACAATCTTGTTGTAATTCAAAGCCAACCAAATGCAAAAGCATCCTTCATTTATTCTGCATTGTTTTCACAGAAAATATCATCTTTCAATCAACTTTTAAAAATAGTATAGGTAAAGAATATCTTGTGTCTGCTTTTGTGAATATTAAACTAACATATCTTCAGGTTTTAATATTGGATAGGGGCCCACAACAATTTTTTCTGTACCCGTTACTTGATTTCTAATTTGACTTTCAGTTCATACTAATTCCACTAAAAGAGTGTTTAGATGAATACCACTATTAGACACCCATTGTGTCTTAACTGAAAACCAATACTCATGAAGATGAAGATTGTTGAATGGCTGCTGCTAATTAACAGGTTTTAAAGGTTAAAAAAAAAACACACATAGACTTTCTTTTTAAATATAAAGACAACACTTCAAGAAACTCTACAGAAAAATGGTTGCTGCATCAGCAGCTATCTTACTTTCCTCTGAGGTATAGTAAGTATAACGCTGGTTTGACTATGCAAACATAATTCTTTTTTTCTAGGTATTTAATAGCGTATTCTTTCCATGAAGCTTTCAGTCAATAGAGAATCTGGTCTTCGTTCCTCAACTTGTTGCCTAATTAAAAGTGCCAAATACGGTTTAAACTCCTCTTCTAAACTGGCAGTCTTCCTTTGATTTAATTTGCTATATTTTTATCTTTCAGTTTCTTGGCCCAGATTTTCCCAAGAGCTGTGGGCAGTATGTATCACACCAGTAACTTTAAAGGTAGAGAAAAACAGAAATGATATTTCCATCTACAACATCTTGCAGTCTGTGCAGAAATGTGGGATACCATGGTGTTGCAGAAAAATAGCAAAATTATTTATCCACAGATCTGGGAAGTTTGTGGGACCTTGAATGAGATGAGAAAGAAAAAGCCCGCTTCTCCAAGTAAGTAAATAAGGGAGACACATCGTATACACCTAGCCTACTCCTGAAATTCTAAAGATAAATTCTTTTTTCTGTTTTTTTTGAAGTTAGATTCTTCAGTGATTCTTCAGAAATAGGTGAGCTCCTCAAATCACATAGAACTATGGTATCCTCAAGACCCTGTTCAAATGCAAGCACACAGAAATATCCAGACAATTGGAAACAATTTTAAACTGACAAAAATACTTACATGCTCAGTACATTAATGGACTCAGAGCATTAATGTTTGAAACTTCTTCAAAGATAATGCTGTTGAAGAGAGAGCTTCGTAAGCTTAAGAAAAAATATATATTTTTTTAACTTAAAAATATTACACAGCTTTTGTTCTTACTGTGCAATTGTATCTGACAGAGTTTCAGAGCTGCTTGCACCTACTTTTGAAAGAAGCTAGGGGGAAATCATATAGGAAAGTAGAAACATTAGGCGTCCCATCTATGCAGATCATGTTTTAAAACACAGGGATAGTCTTTATGTTATTACTACTGCTGTGTGAATTAGAGAAGACTTCTGTATGCAGATATTCAGATATAATGTGAAGGCATCCAAAAAGCAAAGCAAAACAAATGCCAGCAGCTGATACTTAGCTGTATGTTGCTTGATGTCCTGCTCCATGTTTATACCTGCTGGTTTCTCCCATTTATTAAAAAACTATTGCACACTTCATAAGCAAACTCTCAGGCTGATGGATGAGGAGGTCTGGGAGACTTGTTATGAAAGATTCTGAAGCGGCTTTCTTTTCTTTGCTCTACAGCAAAATGCACAAAATCTCTACAGAAAATGAAATCCTCATTTTGTTACAGCTTGTTTATATGGCATCTGTGATGTTTCAATTTCTAAGTAAATACAAATGAAATGAGAGATAATAAATGTTTAAAAAATGAGGGCAAAGCCAGTAAAGTGAGATTTAAATTATAATTTATGTGTGCATTTTAATGCCTGTWCTGATTTATAAGACTTGTGATAATATCAAGGTAAAGCAACATGAATATTAGTTCACAGGCAGAGAGTGTTGTTCAGGTTTTAAATTCTCCAGAGCAGGAACTGACTCTTCCTATGTTTTGTGCTGTACAAATCATAGTGGTGCCCCTTCACCACTTGAAAATGTTTGAACTTTAATGCAACATAAACGTATAAAATAATAAATAAACTTGATTTAGTCAATGCTTTAAAGAGATTCATACAAAAACACAGTATCTCTGTGGCCTTTTTCCTCTCCCCTCCTCCACCTGGTCTTATTCTCCTCTTGCTTAGATTCATATCACTCTTAACTTCAAAAGAGCTATTTTTCATGTACATTGATGTGAAAATTAGCTAATTCAATTCCCAAATCTCCAAAGAGGTAGTACATCTATCATAGACAAACACCAAACTTCTCCACATAAAGCCAGAGCATTGACGAACTCCTACACTTAGCGGCACTGCAGTGCCAGGCTTCCTCGCAGACGGCTGGTCTTGCTGCGAAACCTGCCACCACCGCACACTGAGAGGAGGGGCAGGAGCAGGGAGAGGGCTTGGGGGACCCCCGGGTAAGCAGGAATGGAGCAGGGGCAAACCAGCTCTTTTACAGTCTTGTACTTTACTTGTAGAAAATGGGATAACCCCAGGGAAGTGTAGCCTGAAGAAAGTTTTACTCTTCTGGAAAGACCTTTAGGACACAAGGAAACTTCAGCTGGAGTGTCGAGGGAGAAGCTTTTTGCCATGCCTTCAATCTTACCAAAGAATGGGGGTATTAAAAGAGCCCGTTAAAAGAGGCTCTTTATCCTTTTCATGGGAATAAAATATCTCCAGCAAGAAAATGTACAGGCATGACTTCAAGATTTCTTTCCCTAAATCCTATTGACCTGAGAGAGCATGAATGCATGGTATGTCCAAGGATAAATAGACATCTGAGTGCAGGCAAATTAAAATGTACACAAGCACTTTAGTGTGGGCTCCATGACTGTCCAAAGCTTAGCATGGTTTTGATCTGTGCCAGCTAACTCACTCTTCCAAACGAACATATGAAACATGCTGAGCATAGTCTGGAGGATCTGTCAGTGACCATTCCCAACAGGAAGGTTAAACGCAGTCATTCATTTCTGTCCACATGAACATAAGCCAGAATATACCATTTGGCCTCTCGACCAGAATATGGCTGTGGCCTGTTTTCTTACACARCTGTCTAAAGAGATGAGAACCTTTTCTGAGACCTCTGTCAAAAGTGGTGCTTGGAGCAATACCGTACAAGTACTCAGTCATAAAATGTTAGGTAGTAAGAGTCAAGTTCCACTAGATGATCACAATATAAATCTTCAGTCCAGTGTGCAAAATGTAGCACATTAAATTGTGCTATTCTATGCAATATAGTGTGATATACTTACATGACTTTCCAGATGAAATCTATGATACTCTGTTTACTTTATGTATGCAAAAAGCAAAATTTCTTTGCCAGTTTTAAAGTTTTATATTTTGCCTATGAAACTTTCAATAACATTTCACTGCATGATTTTATGCATAGGTATGGTATTAACAGACAAATTTCTTTAATATAGCCAGAAATTAAAAAGACATTAAAAAAGATACGATATAAGACATTAAAAATAACTTATATCATATCTAAGACATCATTCCAAGACACAGTCCCATATAACTGTTAGCAGCAGGATGAACTCTATATGCAAAATACATTTCTTTTGATGTCACCACTTCTATCTGCTTTTGTCAGTAATTCTCTTTTACGTAATTATAATTAAACAAAAATCCAAAGAATGTAGTGCCATTCAAACATCACATGATGAATAATCCTTGTGGGAAAAGGGGAATGAGTTTGATTTAACCAAAGCATTGCAGACCATGGAAACTGTTTCATCCCATAACAGATTTTGTCTCACATTGTTATCCTTCTAGGCAACAACAGTTCTCCACAAAAAAAACCACAACAGCCTCCCCTCCCCTGCAAAAAAATAAAAAATAAAAATAAAAATAAAAAAATARAAATAAAAATAAAAATAAAAATAAAAATAAAGCCTCAATCTTTATGCAGCAGATTATTGCTTAAGGATTCTTAACTGAGCTGGTTGACAATTACTTCAGTTAGCTAGTCAGATAGTATCTGAAGGAAAAACATCTCATATGTCTGGAAAAAGTGTTCAAGCTGGCTCTTTTGGGGAATATCTCCTACAAAGGTTTGACCCACCTCTAGTTTCAAAGCAGCAGCAAAGCACACTGATGCTGACATAGAATGTCACATTTACAGTATATAATGTAGCAAATATGTGCCCATCAGTGAGTCAGTGAATCAGTGCCCATATGTGCCCATGAGCACACTGCCCTGAGAACCACCTGGATCAGCTTTTTGTACTATTTTACATGACCACACTGCAAGGGAAAGTTCTATATTTTTACAGGGTATCTACAGTCTTCTCTCCCATACAAAAAATAGTATCAACAAATTCTATACAAGGCTCAGACAGTTTTACCACAATATGTAGATGAAAACTTGCAAAATTTGCAAAAACTTGCAAAATTACCTAGCATGTATTACACAGGCGAGATCCAAGACCTATATTCAGCAATAAGCTGCATGTGAGCAGTGCCCCACCCAGGTCTGGCACCCTGCTGATTTCTCTGAAGGCCTAGGTAGAAAAAACTATACATCTATGAAAACCTCATTTTAAGAGTAGAACCTGAAGCTCTTCAATGCAAGAACTATGCTTTCTTCAGCATTTGCTTCTGAAAACTAGTAGTAAACATTAACTGTACATGGGTTATGCTCACAATATCAATGCAAAACAAAAATCACTATCTCCAATCTTATTCTTTCAATATATCAAATAAAAATATGTAGAGATATATGATAAATAAAAAAGAAATATCACTAGATTTGAAACACTTAAATTAGTTTTATTTTTCAGCTTGCAGAAATCAAATGTGTAACAATATGTCATGTGACATCAGAATAATCATTTCTGAGAACTATGTGGTGCAACGGCACCACATATGCCAAAACTACAGCTCTATCCACTGGACTGATGCAAGTAACTCTGTCTTGTGAAGCTCGGGCAGGCAAAAGAAAGTATAGTGATGGATGGGACTGGTAGCAACTCTTCATCACAGGAACTATGGTGTTTCTACAAAGGCAGTAAAGCAGCATGGTAAAGTAATGAGTGCGTACTTCCACAGGGGGAATATCATGATGATCAAGGCACAAACAAGATTCAAATAAAACATATTAACAACATTTTTTGTGGGTTTCATTTTTTTTGACACCAGATGTAAACACTTTTAGTACAGAGGCAACCAATTAGGTCTGAGATAATGGTGCAGTTCAAGGAAAGAGGAAAAAAGAAGTAATTGAGGTCCATGCTCTGAAACATATGTTCTCACTTTCCTTCGCTTTAACTAAAATTTGAGCCCAGTCTCTCAGCAGTTTACTATCTGTGCAAAATAATGGGAGCTATTATTTCCTCACGAGATATTTGGGAAGGGATTACTGATTTTGTTATAAACCACTATGATGCCAAGTCATGAAGCTCAGAAGAGAATAATAGGAAATCATCTTAATGCGCTGTGCATAAAGCTTTTTAAAAGTTCCATTCAGAAAGGCAGTCTCTTCTATCATTTGCTATAGTTTTCAGTACAATTCAAAGAACACTGGGTGCTTTACTGTTGTTTCTGGTACTGCAAATAATGCCACTGGCACAGCTTTTATAAGGAACATTTGAGATTTTCCTTACCTACTGAAATGTTCAAGTGGAAAATCAACAAGATACAGGCAGATGGCAGAAGATAATAATACGTTAATGACTGCAAATATTCAGCCTGTGTAGTTGCATGTCATTAAATTATTCAGTGCTTTGCAGCTAGGCACAATAAAGCAGTAGCTATTTATGCAAAAGCCATAATGAGAGGCTTTGTACAATAGACAAAAGATCAGAATTCCACTTTTGACATTTAAGATGGGAACGAGCTCATTGATACAGGAGCCACAAACAATGGTGCAAATATAAACCATCACAAAAATCCAAGATGTTTTCTAAACCAGTTTTACAAGTGACAGCAATAATGCAAATGAAACTGTAAATATGGTATAATGATCTGACAGCAGCAACTAAGTCTCCTCAAAATGGCAATCAGAGCTGCTGAGATGAAAGCCACAAGACGCCTGCTAGTTACTTAGTAATCAGAAAACCATCAATCAAAAGCATATTCCTTTAAGATCTTTAGTTTTTGAGAGAGTACATGCACATACATACAAAAGATGTGCTTTCAAGAGAACTAGGACATATTTTTCGGACAGAATTTTAATTGGATAACAATCACTATGCTTATTCAAGAAGCTTTGCTATACCTATTTATTTTCTCCAGTTCGCACATCAACTAGGTCATTTTCTCTTTTTGTTTTGCTATTCCTCTTGGTTAAATTACTTCCACCTCTCTTGCCTTTTTCAGCACATCTGAATCACCTCCACAGCTTACTTTCAACCAGTGAGAAGGGGAAGGAGAAGGAGGTTCTCACTCACATTTCTCCTCTTTCCAAAAAAACAGATTCAGAAATCAGAAAATCACTACTTTGTATAAACTCATGATTAGTAGAAGTATAGCTTGTTCTCAATGAATTTAACAAACCAAGTTTCACCATATTATTTTGGAATATAGTGCTAGGACACTGTTCAGTGATAGAGCAAGAGACAACAAGCACAAATGACAATGTGGGAAATTACAATTAGATTAAAGGAAAAACTTTTTCACCATGACAATGGTCAAATACTGGAACAGGTTGCCCACAGAGGTTATGGAATATCCATCCTTGGAAATATTCAAAACTTGCCTGGAAAAGGCCCAAAGCAGCTTGATAAAAGTCAGCCTTACTTTGAAAGGGGGAGGGGGACATTGGACCTGTTAACCTCCAGAGCTCCCTTCCAACACATATTTTTCCATTTATGCCCATGGAACCAATAACATGATAGGGTTTTGGCACTAGAATTCTAAACTGCTGAACTGAAAGCCTTGGCCAGCTGCGAGGAAGAATAAATGACATTTGATCAGATGGACATGCAATTAGGATAATACAATCAAGTGTTGTAGCATCTGGTTTTCAATTTATTATGCCCGTGGGAATGACAGAAAACATTAAAAAGGTCTTGCCCCAACTTTGAAAGAGCTGTAAACACAAACGGAGATATAAGTATTGTCAAATTTAGATCTTCAGTAGCATTTTTATTAGGATGCCCTATCTCTCCTGAGTAATTGTGATTTTGAAACTGCCTGTCCTTTTTTGTATAAAGAGAAACTAACTGTAGGTTCTCCAGTCATAAAACTATTATTTTATCATTAGGACTTTTCTAATTTCATCTTAACTGAGGCAGTTTTCATTAAAGCCTTTTTGAGTCAAGGGCTGACTTATGATCTCAGCTAGATTATCTCCTCGTGATGCAACATAACCTGGGCAAAGGAGTTGGCAGAGACAACAGAAAACTTTCTGGAGGTCATCTTCTAGACTTTGCTACAAATAATCTCGCCAATATAGGAGATACTCACTGGACATGAAGAATGGTGTCCTACCCCCATAATGACTAGGAAGGCTACCTAAAAGTACTGTCTMTATATACTAGAGGACTCTATCTGGGTCACCATTGACTCTTGACTATGTAGCCACCAGGCCAAGGAAAAACGTGGCCACGGGAAATAATTGGTTGTTAGCTTCATTGCCTAATGTTTCTAGCAGAAATTCCAAACAGTGGAAATGACTTTCAAGGTGCGTTCCAAAATGGACCTCTTAAGTGTCTCTGTCAGGGGACAGGGCTGGCCTGAAGCACAGACCAGTGCACCTGCAATTACTGAGGGAAGCGCTTAATAACATCAGATGCTCTGACAGACTTTTCCAGTGGTTCTTTTGCTTTTGAGGATTTACAACATCCTTTTTAGTATTTTAGTCCTGAATAAGAACTCTCAGCAATATGAAAAAATACCAGACTACTTTGGTCATGTCGTGACCATGCAAAACTGTAATCACTCATATTATTTCTGTTCCTAGTACCTTGTGTTAGGAGTTTCCTTGCAATGTGAATTCACATTCCTCCCTTAGGAGAAGAAAAAGATCTCTTTAATACTATGCAAGAGCTGCCCTGAACATGTGGTCTATGCCAACAAGAGAATCCTCTGAAGAATTATTTTTTCTGAGAATTTTGGGTTTTTTTTTAATGTGCATTATATAGGTCTTTAGTATATACTATGTGAAACCACTCACCAATCTGTTTCATCTCAACTATCAACAGTCAGGGTGGTTTACAATTGCTTTTTTTCCAATGTTTTGCATAGTTACGTCCAAAGGAAACTACAATTACTCGAATGCTGGAGTTTTTAGAAGGCAGGAATAGAGAAAATGGTAAACATTACTTGTAAGTGACACTAAAGCCTTAAAATAAAGCACCATAAAGTTTAAAATAAAATACAGCAGTTTCCCATAAAAGGATAGGCGATAACTGTGATCTGTATTTATTTAGGCAGCCTAAATGTTTTTAATAGGTATGTTTTTATTCTATGATAGCTGATGAAGTGATTTCTAGAAAATATAAAGATCATTACCTAATGACATTCTCATTTTTAATTTCATTACTTTTATTTTGCCAAAAATATTGACGATTTAATTCATTTTTTATTTCTTGTATGTGAATGAAATGTCCTAACCTGGATGCTATTAACAGTCAATAGTAATAGCCTTATCTTATTTTTCATCATTCCTGCCATTTGTTTAGAAGCATTCAATGGAAGTGCTAGCCTTCTGTATATTCTCCCGCAAGTATTTCACTGGAGCCTGATAACAGGATGAGATAAGAGTTGCACTCTCTTTGCTGACAGTTCACACCTATTTATTTTCCTGCTATTCTGTTTGCAATTTTAATTTAAAGAGGAAAGCTTTAATAACCAACTGTTGTATTCACAGATTTTTCATATCATCAAAAAAAATTCTACTCAATGGATGTAAATGTAATATGCACACCATAACAAAATATGAAATAAGGTGGTGCACAGGTATGTATGCAAACATATCAAAAAGTTTCATATTAAAGACATTGTCATATATAATATTTTCAATATGAAAATTCATATTTAGGACTTTTCACTTTTGGGTTGTTCTTTTCACCTCACCTGCACTTAACTAGCATCTAGTCCATTTGCATGCAGTGGTGAGAACTCCTTCTAAGAGGTTATCAGTGGTATCAAGAAAAATACCAGGTGTTTCTGGATGTTCAGCAAGAGACACTATTTGACTTATATCTAACTGCACAGTCGCTATTTTTATTGCTCCTTATGATGTAACACCATTTGAAAAAATGCAGTGTACAAGCTTCAGATTACACCTGCCATTTTATAAAATGAATTTGGCAAAAGAAAAATGTTCAGTCAGAAATTCTAGCTTTAATTATCTCATTCTATTCACCAGGGCTGAACAGGAAAGCATTTTCTGCAAGACAGAARTGACTACAATAGCCCACCAACTATACGAATTTTTTAGCCATTTCAACATATGTTCAAAACAATAAAAAATTAGGAGTCACACAGACACACACAAAATGAGCTGGTGAAATAGCCAGAAGGTAAACAATTTTTGACAGAAATGTTATTAAAGTAAACCAAACAAATACATTTACCTTTGGATTTATTTTTGTGAGCTGCTTACACACAAAAAGTCAGAAGCTGGTCTTTTCTTTGTTTTATATTACCTAATTTTGCTGTATTATTCTTTAATTCTCATTGTAGTAATTACAGACAAGCTTGGTATTATTAGATATTTAGAATCCCCCAGTAATATCCTCTGATCTCTCCCTTTCCCTAGATAACCACCTCACAGCTAAGCAAATTTTATTCTTTTAATGACTTCCTTTCTAATAACCCAGCAGTAAGTGACTGAATAGAGTCACTATGGCTTTTGCGGAATAGGCGGACGCACACATTCCCCAAACACATGCCAACACATTACACGTTACAGCCCTTTCTAATACCACCTTGGCAGTTCCACTTTTTTCTTCTGTTTTGCATACACAGGACACACCAGCCCAGTGGGTATTTGCTGTTGTCCAGTTATCCTCCAGCTTTTACCAATTGCCAAAGGAACATAAAGGAGGAAAATATTTCCAAAATTTCCCTTATGTGTTGTAATCTTTGCAATCAGTTGTGTCTCCAGTTTACACCTTTCTCTTGACTTGCTTCACCTAGATCTTCCCAAGATCAGTATTATAAAACTGCATGATTTTTTACAGCATGCTTCTTTTTAACGTCTTTCTTTTGCTATTACCGCAGTTAATAGCTGTTTGTTCTTCTACTGTCTTCCCAACATCTTCCATGATCTATCTGCATCTACATTCTGTCTACTTTAATGCTAGAGATGTGATAAACCAAAGAAAAAAATAGCAAAGAAATAGCTTATAGAATTACAACTCCTTTAAAAACCTCACTTGACCTTGAAAACAATTTATCTTACAAGAATCTGTTCTCTAATTTTTGTGTTCCCAGGTAGAAAAAGGCTCAAGAGAGTAGCCTTTTACCATCTCAGAAATCATTTTGCACACAGCTATACCCTTGACTGATTTTAATCGGAATTTTTCTGTGGCCATCATAAGGAAATTGCTCTCCTCCACTGACTTGATGACTTCCTCATTTCAGTTGCTAATGGTTTCTTCTCCTTGACCTTGGAGATGTCCTCAATTTTGGGGACCTTTCCACACTCCTGGGCCATTGCTGCAGCTGTGTTTGTCAGACTGTTGTTATGATACCAGTGCCAGTAACCTCATTTCATCTATCTTGTGTCATCTGCCTACTATCAGTGTCTCTACTGCTTCAGAAACAACCTTTCTTTGATCTTAGATCTCACTTATTATCAGATATTAATATGCCCTGAGCTTTATCCACTGTGTCTTCTGAGACACATCTTAAATATTATAGATGAAGAAAAACCTCTACCATACTTACATGCCAAACAAATAAACAAGGAAGATCACTTACACTAATAAAATTTCAGAAAAAGCTAAATGTCACTGCAAAGGATTCATTGTCTAAGCACAGCATGTTAAAAATCACATGCTTAAACCTCTGGAAAGTTAAGACGGAGAGACTAGATTTCACTGTTAGTATCCTAAAATTACATAGTAATAAAAAGAAACTGAAATATTCTTTGCCTTTCAACAGTACAGTGAATAAAAGAGTAAGACATTTACATTTCAATAACATCAGACAAATTTCAAAGTTCCCGAGCATTTAATGTTATATGCAAATACCAAAACTATGATGTACATTAACCTACAGGAAAATTCCGGGTATCATGGAGATATTAGGAGCACCCGCACAATAGCAGCTCACATTCTATGGCAGCAGGTAGAATTAGAGGTAGAATTACAAGAAACAAAGAATCGCGTGTATGTGTGTGTGTGTGTGGGGGGGGGGGTGTATAAATCCTAGAAGCGAAGGGGATGAGGCAGGAGAGCTCTAGAAAACACCCATCTTTGCCCTGAGTGCCAGTGGCACTTTTATTATCAGAAGCTTGTAACTGCTACCTGGCTGTGGCAGGACATTTTGGAAATTAGTAATGTTCAGGACATTTTGGAAATTAGGCTCTTCCTTGACTCTTATTAATTCTGAAGGCTTAGAATAAACAAATAACCTTTTAAACAGTAAATAAACAGAATAATGTCAAAGTGTTTTGCTTTGTTTGGTTGTTTGACTGCTTGACAGTACTAATTAATAAAATGGAGTATATGGCTTTTCCTCCTCACACTTAAACAAGTGTGTGAAGAAAGCCTTACCTATCTATCATACTCTTAATATCATCAAATTCAGATTTGACCTTTGTAGCTATCCCTTCCATTATATATTCATGCCAAGTCATAATTTTTCTAGAGTTCAGAGGGAAGCTTTGGATTTCAAGACCATTTATTCTTTTTACAAGCATAAGTTTCAAAACTGCAATTTAAACCAGATTCAGTGCTCTCCTATGACTCTAGAAGACTGCATTACATAGCTACAGATTTGAAGAGTAGTAGTTACCAATAAGGACCTTTTCCAATAAAGTTCTACTTTGCATTTTTCCTCACTTTTCATACAAGTGTTCCAAAGTTTAGAGAGCCTGCTTCTTAACTGACATCCTTGTCGAGGTGATCATAGCTTCCTCTATTATAAAACATGTAACACGTACTCTCTCTAACATAGATTGTTGTCAGCGGGCAGATGTGACCCGGATATTCATTCTTTTGCAAATTCCTACTTTAAGATTCTGCTCTACTCAAATAGTTATCATTAAAAGGGACTGCCACATGCAATTAAAGAGGAAAAAAAAACAAAATAAAACAGTTTTATCTATAATGAAAAATGCCATTATCATAGAAATTACAGAGAAAAGATGTTTACATGAAATGATAGGAAGCACAAATGCCATTTGTCCTCCCTCTAAAAGTTTCTGCATTTTCCTTATCTAATTAGAATGTCACACTTCAAAAGTCAGTGCTTCTTTAATGCTTTCCATACTACAGTTGTGACTCTATAAAGACATTTATTATATAGTAAGCTACCATTGATGACTGTCATTAGTTCCCCATTCTGTAGTTCAATTGCATACTCTCACGAAGCATTAACACACAAGTCTTGAGCAGCACTGTAATTTCCTCAAAATTACCAGGAATTTTGGGCAAGACTGTTTAGAGTGAAGTGATATCATTCAAACAAACGTACTCATATTATTGACACCATCTCTTCTCTCCTCTCAGACCTATTAGTTCCAGTCATTTATTTCCTCCACTTACTATATCTTGCCGTTACCAAAGGCTCTCATCCATCAGTATGTACAATGCTGTACATGGCAGGGTAGTTTTCTAAAGTAAGGACATTTTCTTTATTACTTCTCTAACTTGTGAAAGTGCTTTCTAAGGCAGCTACAGATAGCTATCTTACAAATGATAGCAACGSGCACAGATTTTAAAGACAGTTACAATGGCTTTGGCAATGCACAGCGTTATTAGTGAGATCACCTTCCCTGTATTTCAAGATTGAGACACTCAGTGCCACAGATGAGGAGAAAGGATGCATATGTCAGTGGTAAACAATAAAGAAGGATTTAGAGAACTCATTAATTGATATGCGTGTAGTCACAGCAATTTCTATAAATGATAGACTGAACCATAGATCTGGGCAACACACTGTGAAAATAATAAATAACCTACTGCCATCTGCTGCTCATAAGTCTTATGCTGTCATTTGGTCATTTGGGTTTGATTTACTTATGTGTTGCATTTGGAAGAAACAGTAGATCTMCAATCCCAATATATTTCCACAGCATATACATAAAAATTATATGAAACAGTTCAGAATCAGAATTTTTGACATAAAGATAATTTTCCCACAGCATATCAATTGTGCTCCAGTAAAGAATTAAGATTGCACTACTAAGGTTATAATTCTTACTGCTGAGCTTTAGAGAAATGGATTCTAACTTCTGATAATCATTTATTCAAGAACTAAGACACAGATGCTGTAGTAGCTCTGTTAGAAAAGGATGATTTCTATTGTGAAAGACATGGTCTACAATGTACAGTTTTAGCAAGAACATTATATTAGGCTTTGGTAAATCACTAGACTTGATCTTTTCCCTGTGTATGAATAATTCCTAAAATTTTTCAATTTTGCTAGTGATTTACTTCGACCTATATAAACCTAGATTATTAAGAGGTAAATATTTAAAATATTGCCTATTCATTTGCATGACTAGATGGAATAACCTGATGAAAAATATCCCTGGAAACAAAAAAATATTAAATAAATGGTAAAATTATGTTACAGTTAATATTGTTTATCCTAGAAGCTCTACACTTTGCGTGGCTTCTATCTGCTACATTTTTAATTAGGGAATTCTTCCATAGGAACACAGATAACATCATTATTAAACGATTCGTGCTGACATCTTATTAATTATATTCTTGAATATAGCCCATATCTCCGACCAGATGAACATTATGCTCTTCTTTAGTTAGTGGATTGTGAATTGTTTGCTGATCTCACTTTCTAACAGCCTTGCTTAGCCATGGTGTACGATAGTGTCCTTCATCATGATGCTGTTTAATACAGTATCACATCTTTTGAACAGACATTTTTATTAATTATAGGTTGGCTTTTTCTATAAAATGGTGATAGCAAAGAAATTGCTTTGGGAGAATTTTACGTTTGTATGCCTAAAGCTAGCACTTATTGTAGTATGAAATAACTGCACAAACCTTTATATTATATGGAAAGATGTGCACAATTGTAAGTTTAAACAGGTAGCATACAGTGCGCTTCAGAAAATGGTTGTTTATTAAATAWCATTATAATCCGGATTCTGAAATCTGATTCACATAACAGATATCTTTACACCTGGCTGAAAGGTAATCAAATTCCACATAGGTATGGAGGTCATCCTGTGTGGAGCAGATTATAGCACTGGTGAGTAAAGACAGATGCCATTACAGCTATTCACACCTACTTTAAGCACATCTATAACCGTAAGTAGGATGAACTAGAAATCTTACATACCTCAGCTGCGTACTTAGAAGGGATTTTTGAAAGTGTTCAACATGGACCAAGCCTGGCTACTGTCTGCCTCAATACCTTTGCTAGAATGAGAACAATGTTAGGTCAATGCTTTTGAAAATCCAAGTTAAGTGTTTTTATTTGTGACAGTATGTGAAAATACCACCCCAGATCATGCCCTAAAATAAACACAAAAAGAAGTATTCTATAAAAAACATCATCTGTGTTTCTGCTGGCCCAGCCTTCAGCAGATGTGATTGCTCCTTAACAATGCAAGGGAAAGTTGACAGAATGGATTATTTAAAAAAAAGATATTTTGAAGCTGTATTGATCATCAGAGTTTCCTACCTTAAACATGAAACAAAACAAAAAAAGCAAAAAAAACAAACAAACCCCAAACCATCAAAAAACTGTTTTGCTCAAAGTCATTACAGAAATTTGTATTACAGCCTTATTACAAAACTAATTAAACTTTCTGTTTACTGGGAATCTTGTTTTGGTAAGAAAAAGCACCAGTACCTCTACTGATTCAAATTCAAGAATTCAAAGAAAAATTTAAAGGCTTCTACAATGCCAAGTCTTGTCCATTTATTTTTTCCATAGCTATATTATATATATATATAGTATCCAAAACCCTTCATTCAAAATTGCAACTCTGAAAAATGTTTATCAAGTGGAGATGAGAAATTTCTGTTCTCTTCAGTGACATTTGCACCTGCACCATTTTGAGATAACTGATTTTTGAGATAACTGATTTCTCAGAAATGTTTGTTCCTCTCCCTTACCTTCATGGAATACTACTGAATAATTAATGGCATAAACTTTAAATTGATTGTTTAGAGATCCAGTACTTGATGTTTTCTTAAGTTGTTCATCTGATGTCATGATGGTAACATGACATTAAATAACTTCCTGATCCTGCAAACACTTACACTATTTAAACTTAAAGTATGTGAAGGTTTCTCTGCAGGCAAGGAACTGAGTATAGAGAAGTTAACCACTTATGCAAACACTTATGTAGCTGTAACCTAATAAAAGAAAGAAACCTTCATTTTTAACCTCACAGAAGTTTAAGAACTTCACAATCAAAAGTGAAAATTTTGGATACTGTAAATATATTAACATATGGGATAATCTGCACATTTGTTTCAGTCTTTAAAGTGATGCAAATTAAGGGCATGAAAATTTCTCAAAAGGCCAAGCTAAGCACATAGTTAGGCTCCAGAGTTAACATCTGATTCTTTAAAAGTACAGCTTCTTCTACTATCTGTAGTAAACATTAGTGGGTTTAAAAAAAGTTCCCATAAAATTGACCTAATGAATTTTCCTTCTCATTTGACATTTAAAACCAAGAACTTGATAAATTTGGTCCTGCTATTGGTGGAAGAGTTAAAGTAACAAAAGGCTGATAGTTTTTGTCAAAAATAACCAAAAACGTTACCATGGTTTTGCTGGATGAATATTCTAATGTGTAAGTTTGGCGACACTCAAAAGGCAGAGATTTTTGTAGCTAAACCTGCAGAAATATTCCCCACTTTTAATTAAGAATACAACACCATGGTTAAGTTATATCAATTTTAAATGTATAACAAGTATTTAGAAATTCCTGAATACTGGACTTATATGGATGTCTTTGAAAGTCCTTTATAAACTAATGCTTTTGAAAAAGGCTAAGATCAGTTTTTCAACTTTTAACAGATGTCAGTGGCTACATTCTGAGATTAGAAAGTCTGCAGCCCAGAGAAAATATCAAGCCTGGATTGCTGCTTTATAATATACATTTTAGAAATACTRTCAGAAATCTCTACAGTTAAAAAAAAATCATCAAATTAATTCAGTGAAATAGTTTTGGAAATTACAGAATATTTAAGGTTTCACCTGGAAAGAAATTTTATAAGCATTATTTATTTATTTATTTTATTTAATCATGTGTTTAAGTACCTCTGACGCCTTTTTTCATAAATGTATGGGTAGATAACTACTGTCTAAATTAATGGCAAGAAACTTTGGAAACTTTCATTAAAGATCAGATTTAAAAAGTCATTTAAATAAACCCAGTCAGGAGTTACTATTTTTTTTCTGAGACAAAGACAGTTATAATTTAAATGAATCTTGCAACAAAAAAGTTTCAGGGAACTGTAAGAAATAAAGTGTTCCATTTTATTTTGCACTACTATTTTGTTTCATTTCAACATTAGGATTTCAATCTAAATTTTTCATTCTTGGTGCCAGCTTTCTGTTCATTCTTTTGATTTCTGTTAGTCCTCTTGTCATCAAAATTCATATCCCCCAACTGGATTTTGCACGGCCATTGAAGTCTGCGAGAAGCCCATTCTACTTAAACACAGGAAGTACTGTGTGATTTTGAAAACTGGAAGAGAGAGAGAATGAAAACTATAAATGAAAAACAATTTAATAGGGGATTAATACCAAAAAAAGTACTACAAACCTATAAACCAAAAACACCAGAGGAAAAGAGAGGTTTATTCATCATTCACATGTTAGTAACAGGCCTCTAATTAGATGCATTTGCACAGGATCTAGGAAAAACCTGGAACACTGTATACAGCTCTGGTCGCAGGTTTAGGGAAAAGAAGTTCAAACTCTAAAGGATGTAAAAAAAAGCTATTAGGATGACCAGGGGACTTAGATCACAGGATATGGGAGGAGACTGAGAAAATCTTTGCTTGTCCATAATTGGAAAATTGAGATGAAACTACACAAAAATCCTCTGTACAGGTACCTGTGAAAGCAAAAATCAAGAGAAGCGTGACATAAACTACAGAATAATATCTGTATAAGGACAAAGGAGAATAAACTGATGATGGGATTTAAGCTTGGAATTAGGAAAATGTTTCTAACACAACAGGGATGTTCTAAGCATAGAGGAAAACTCCCAAATCAAGAGATTTATTCCAGCCCTATGTTTTTATATAGAGTATATTCTAAAGTTCAGTTTACTACACTGTCTTCGCATTTACCTGCTAGCCCATTATCAAAGCCAACACCATCCTCTGAACTGTTCAGGCAAAGGGAGATGACTAGACACAGAGTGTCCAAATATGGGCAACCTGTTACCGTTCTCGTTCTTACCGAGGAGGCACGGGGCCTTCTCCCCAGGCCCCGGACCATCACCACACAGACACCAATATGAGGAGTGGCAAAATGGCGTTTAATGAAGCGYGTCCTRCTCTWTTATAAWGCTGTAAAGCCCCGCCTTCTTTTCCGGCAGCAGTGCTCCGCCCGTTATGACCTTCCCATGTTCCGCCCCGCAGTGCCTCCCTGCTCATCCTTTTTCCTCCACAGCAACCAGACTGGGTTCCGCCAAAAGTGGGGGCCGGTTGACTCTGAAAACTGACCTTCAAGAAACCAGTGAATTTCTTTCTCAGGTACAGGACAACATCCACTTTATTTCAAGGTATGAAAAGTATTACGTTTTGTATTGGATTTCATTTTGACAACTATGGCTATTGTCATAGTGACTCGGTGCTTATCCTAAAAGACAGATAGTTATTTAATGAGTAGTTTGTGATCCCATATTTTAGACCAAATGTTAAAGCTGGATAAAGGTACAAGCATAAGGTGTCAATCTTTATTCAAAGCTCTACTATTCAAATTAAGCAAGTTGATTTAATTAATTAATTAGTCATTGATTCAACATGAACGTGATCAAGTCCTTTGTCACAGTCATCTGGAGTACCTAAATTTTAAACATAAGGTATAATAAATTGAAACTAATACAGCGCATCAGGGGTGGCATGTAGGAATTACTGTGTACATGTAATGACTTTTCCTGCAGGAATATTCCCTTCTATAGTCTGTGAAGGAGACCATGACATGTGACCTTGAAATCCTGAAGTCATGCTTTCTACCAATATTTTGGAATGTACTTTTTCTATTTGTTTTATAGCATGTTTATTTTACTAGAGTCCTGTCACATTGTTTAGAAAAGTAAACAAAATATCTGAGCATCTCGCTTGCAACTTTGCATTACTCATACCCGTTTTACTGCTTCATGCTTATTGTACCCTGAAGCCTGTTGGATCATTTACTACAGAATTTTTTCATCACTTGACATCTTTGAGGTGTTCTTTTGAGAACTGCTTGATAGTCCAAGACTTTAATATTTACATTGATGACCCATCTGCTTGGGGAGTTTGCAGTTGTCTCTCTCGCAGCACTGGAATACTTAGCTTTTTCCCAGCTCATTAACTTTTCTGCTCACAGGCACAGTGCGATACAGAATAGCACCATCATATTAGGTTTCACAACTTTCCCTCCCCACACCTTTTTTTTTTTGCTAGAAATTGCAAACCAGTCACTTTTTATTTCTTTCTATAACACTTTAACTGATTTCTATTCCCCTATACATTTTAACTGCCTTTTGGATCAGTAGGTAATGACCACCTCTGCTGCTGTGCACATGCTTCTCACTGCTTTCCTGAAGGTGCTGATTCATAAATACTGGATTGTAATTCATTTCTCTCTCAGATTGTTATGACTTAATATAGCCAATGTGTATTAACCATTTTTGTTTCTTTCTTCTAGTGTTATTCTCTTTTATATGTATAAACTTTCATAATTTTGGGGACTTGGGAGCTGATATTGTATCATCTGATTTCAGTGGAGCTCCTTAAAGTCTTAAGAGATGCATTTATGTCAAGATTAATTCTGATTGGGTCATGTGATTGATCTTTGGAATAAGATTATTATAAAAACAAAATACTATTTTCATTTTTCCCTTGACTTCATAGAAAAAAAGATTTAGACCTTGTAAAATAGTATGGTGTCCTTGGGAATATATTTCTCTTAGAGTTCTCAGATTGGAGTTATTTAGATATTGTTATGAATTTATGAACTGATTATACTGACTTTATGTTCACTCTCAAGCTGAAATTCTYCAGTTATCTGCAATGAGCATATGTTAGCTCATCCTGTGGCTCAAGCAAGCCAACTGATTCCTCTAATGGAGAATCTCAGGCATAAAAGTGGTGTCCGGTTTACACTGGAGCTCTGACTCAAGGGAGGATCCAATCTGCTCTGAGAACTTGAGAAGAGTTATCAAAAAGTAGTACATAAATATATGCATATACACACACATTTGTATATTAAAATACATATATACAAGTTGCTTCAGTGACACAAAGATCCCATCCACTCGCCAAAAGGCAGTCCTAAATGACTTAAGGGAAGGGAGATAGATCCTGGAATTCGTAAGTAAGTGTTGTATAATATATCCTCAGTTTAGGTATCACCATGGATAATAGTTGCGCTTTGCCCAAAGCTCTGAAGCATGACATTCAGCACCTTTTTTCAAAACATTGCTTCTGATAAAATGTAACAGTTGATAGTTTTGACAACCACAGCAGTACACAATTTATAAGATCTTTGCTTTAATTTCCATTAATGACGTGCTTTTACAATATGCCTGACATAACACACAAACTCTTCTTAATAATTACTTGCAAAATAAAATCATAAAACCAAAGACAAAACAGTATTGCTATGCTGTTTCCGAGTGAAAAGTATTACAATGCTTGTCACTTATGACTTTTTCAAACTATATCTTTGCTCATTATTGGCAAGAATTAGCATCTGTATGGAGACTGATCAAAAGTTTCATATGCTTCATATTTTTTGGTTTCATCAATCCATCTGCCTTATGTGGCCTTCTGGAGATATTACTAAAGATACAAACTGAACTCAGTGAGGGCTTAATCTGTCTTGAAGAATTTTGAGAGCTGATCATAAATAATAATAAACAGGAATAAACAGAGAACAAACAGGAAGAACTAGAGATATGTGTGCGGTCGCAGGGCCATGATCTCATTGCCATTACAAAGACATGGTGGGATAGCTCGCATGACTGGAGTGCTGTCATGGATGGCTACGTGCTTTTTAGGAAAGACAGGCCAGGAAGGCGAGGTGGTGGAGTTGCTCTTTATGTGAGAGAGCAACTGGAATGTATKGAGCTGTGCCTAGGGGTGGATGAAGAGCGAGTCGAGAGCTTATGGGTAAGGATCAAAGGGCAGGCTAGCATGGGTGACACTGTTGTGGGTGTTTACTACAGGCCACCTGATCAGGAAGAGGAAGTCGATGAGGCCTTCTACAGACAGATGAAAGTAGCCTCACGATCCCAGGCCCTGGTTCTCATGGGGGACTTCAACCACCCCGATATCTGCTGGAAAGACAACACAGCTAGGCACAAACAGTCCTGGAGGTTCCTGCAGAGCATTGGTGACAACTTCTTGACACAGGTGGTGGAGGAGCCAAGGAGGAGAGGTGTGCTGCTGGACCTYGTACTAACAAACAAAGAAGGCCTGGTTGAAGATGTGAAGGTCGGGGGCAGCCTTGGCTGCAGTGACCATGAGATGGTGGAGTTCAGGATCCTGCGAGGAGGCAGCAGGGCACTAAGTAGGATCGCAACCCTAGACTTCAGGAGAGCAAACTTTGGCCTCTTCAGGGACCTACTTGGAGGAATCCCATGGGTGAGGGCCCTAGAAGGAAGGGGTGTTCAAGAGAGCTGGTTAATATTCAAACATCACTTCCTCCAAGCTCAAGAGCGGTGCATCCCTATGAGTAGGAAATCAAGCAAAGGAGGTAGGAGACCTGCACGGATGAGCAAGGAGCTCCTGGCAAAACTCAACCAGAAGAAGGAAGTATACAGAAGTGGAAAGGGGGACAGGCCACTTGGGAGGAACATAGGAACGTTGTCAGAGTATGCAGGGATGTGACGAGGAAGGCTAAGGCCCGTTTGGAATTAAATCTGGTGAGAGATGTCAAGGACAACAAGAAGGGCTTCTTCAAATACATCGGTAGCAAGAGGAAGACTAGGGAAAATGTGGGCCCTTTGCTGAATGGGGTGGGTGGCCTGGTGACGAAGGATGCAGAGAAGGCAGAGTTACTGAATGCCTTCTTTGCTTCGCTCTTTACTGCTCAGGCCAGCCCTCAGGAACCCCAGACCCTGGAGGCAAGAGGGAAAGTCTGGAGAAAGGAAGACTTTCCCTTGGTGGAGGAGGAGTGGGTTAGAGATCATTTAAGCAAACTTGACACCCACAAATCCATGGGCCCTGATGGGATGCACCCACGAGTGCTGAGGGAGCTGGCGGATGTCATTGCTAAGCCACTCTCCATCATCTTTGAAAGGTCATGGAGAACAGCAGAGGTGCCTGAGGACTGGAAGAAAGCCAATGTCACCCCAGTCTTCACAAAGGGCAAGAAGGAGGACCCAGGGAACTACAGGCCAGTCAGCCTCACCTCCATCCCTGGAAAGGTGATGGAGCAGCTCATCCTGGAAGCCATCTCCAAGCATGTGGAGGAAAAGAAAGTGATCAGGAGTAGTCAGCATGGCTTCACCAAGGGGAAACCATGCTTAACCAATCTGATAGTCTTCTATGATGGAATGACTGGCTGGGTAGATGAGGGGAGAGCAGTGGATGCTGTCTACCTAGACTTCAGCAAGGCTTTTGACACTGTCTCCCATAACATCCTCACAGACAAGCTCAGGAAGTGYGGGCTAGATGAGTGGACAGTGAGGTGGATTGAGAACTGGCTGAATGGCAGAGCTCAGAGRGTTGTGATCAGTGGCGCAGAGTCTAGTTGGAGGCCTGTAGCTAGCGGTGTCCCCCAGGGGTCAGTACTGGGTCCAGTCTTGTTCAACTTCTTCATCAGTGACCTGGATGAAGGGACAGAGTGCACCCTCAGCAAGTTTGCTGACGATACAAAACTGGGAGGAGTGGCTGATACGCCAGAGGGCTGTGCTGCCATTCAGAGAGACCTGGACAGGCTGGAGAGGTGGGCGGAGAGGAACCTCATGAAGTTCAACAAAGGCAAGTGCAGGGTCCTGCACCTGGGGAGGAAGGAATAACCCCATGCACCAGTACAGGTTGGGGGCTGACCTGCTGGAAAGCAGCTCTGCGGAGAAGGACCTGGGAGTGCTGGTGGACACCAAGTTAAGCATGAGGCAGCAATGGGCCCTTGTGGCCAAGAAGGCCAATGGTATCCTGGGGTGCATCAGGAAGAGTGTTGCCAGCAGGTCGAGGGAGGTGATCCTCCCCCTCTACTCAGCCCTGCTGAGGCCACATCTGGAGTACTGCGTCCAGTTCTGGGCTCCCCAGTACAAGAGGGATGTGGCACTACTGGAGCAAGTCCAGCGAAGGGCTACAAAGATGATTAGGGGACTGGAGCATCTCTCTTATGAGGAAAGGCTGAGAGAGCTTGGCCTGTTTAGCTTGGAGAAGAGAAGGCTGAGAGGAGATCTTATCAACGTGTACAAGTATCTGAAGGGAGGGTGTTAAGAGGATGGGGCCAGACTCTTTTCAGTGGTGCTGAGCGACAGGACGCGAGGCAACGGGCACAAACTGAAACACAGACGCTTCCATCTGAACATGAGGAAAAACTTCTTCACTGTGAGGGTGACAGAGCACTGGAACAGGTTGCCCAGAGAGGTGGTGGAGTCTCCTTCTCTGGAGATATTCAAAACGCGCCTGGATGCAATCCTGTGCAACGTGCTCTAGGTGACCCTGCTTGAGCAGGGGGGTTGGACTAGATGATCTCCAGAGGTCCCTTCCAACCTCAACCATTCTGTGATTCTGTGATTCTGTGATCATAAAAAATGAAGAGGAAATAACTTCACTTTCAGTGTTGATGGTTAATTTTCAGAGCTATCAACTAGAAAAGGAAATAAAACACTCCGGGGCTAAATTGCCTGGCTTACTTGGACCTCAGTGCTTTCTTTCCAGACACACTCCATATTCATTTGCCCACTGGCTGAAGCACAGAAAACAGGTGCTGCTCACCCATGAGGCAATGAGGCATGTCCCCCAATAGTCCCAAATTTAACTAAAAGGCCTTGTGGTTACAAACAGAGAAGAGATAAACRAAATTGCTTTACATAAACTTCCTCTCAGTCACTGAGAAGTAGAAACAAGAGGAGAATTAGTAATTTGAATTAATTTGATCTCAGGTGTGTTCCCAGTGTGGTGTAACTACCACAAACATTCACAGTATCTGACTTAGGAAGCTAGTCTTGCTAGGCTCTCTCTCGAGATGTAGTGATAAAAGATAAGCTCCTCCAAAGGTAATTTCAAATACTGTGCTCTAAATAGCACTCTAGAGAATCATCGTTCTCTCTTTGACTACTTATGGTTTGATACCAACTACCTTTTGTTGCTCTTTTCTCACGGCAGATGAAATACTATAAGCAAACCTTTACTTGTTATGACTCAGTGAGACGAATCATTTTGCAAGACCATATTTCTAGCACAGAGTCACATATTAATGACATTGCTATATATCTGTATCAGAATTAGATCTTTGGGGAAAAAAGACAGCTTTGGGAAATGAAGAAATTGAAGCAGAGCCAGTTCTTTCTTACTGTCTTAGTTATGAAGATACCACAATTACACCAATCATCTGACTTTCACCACCACTCTTATAAAGTCAGCCCTCACGCTCAGCTTTCTCCATTGCCGTTTAAGACAAGGGGTTACAAATCTATCCTCTTCTGTACTGTTGTGGAAAATACTCCTTTTAGTACTTCTCTTCATCCTTTTTCTTGACAAGCAAAAGCAAAGCCAAGTAAAGCCAAGCAAAGCCAAGCAAAACAACTCCAAAAAGCTCCTAGAAGACCATTACTGTAGTTCTTGTCCTTTGGGGTCTTTCTGAGTTTTTTTGCGGGGGGGGAGGGAAAAGGGAAGGTAGGTCAACCATTATTTAAAAGGACAGCAGCATTATCCTTTCAGTTTGGAATTCAGAGAGGAAAGGGAAGAACAGCAGTGAGTGTTGACACTGGCAGTCTGGAGTACCACCTGCCTCCCTTGTGTGTACTCAGAGAGTGTGTTCAAAGCAGGTTATGACCGCATGCTGGCATACGGGTCAGACTAAGTAGTGCCTTGGCTGTGCATTAACAACAAGGGAAAGAGATAAGAATTCTGCTGGGAATGCAGACAGAAGGTCTGACTGCTGTTCTTCCTGCCTTTCTTTTACTATTTTCATTAAGGATCACATGACTCTGATTGGGTGCAGAGTTCATAACAACACTTTAGGTTCACTGAAGGTTCCTGATGGGAAACAGAATTTTCTATTAGTTGTAGAGGATGTTCAATGAATGCAATTGTACTTTCTCTCTTATAACTTGGCCATCTATTTTCAGTCTTTTTCATGCTTTCAGCATTCAAAAAGGCCCTGAAGATATGACCTTGATCCATACATTTTGGCACACCTAGGGAAAACCTGTCTATTTAAATCCTGATTTTACTGAGTGAAGAAATAGTTGGTTGGAAATCCAAAATTATCCTGTCTCCTAGCTTTAAAGTAATTTCTTTGCTAGTCTGCCATATGTGAATCATTATTGTATTTATTTATGCACTTCTACAATAATCGCTAAAAACAAAGCAGCAAAACAAAGAAATGACCAGGCTTATATGGTCTCACTAAACAGCATCTCGTATTGCTACCTCTGTTAATAGGTTGCTAGGCTCGATGGACCACTGATCTCACCAAGACAGAGATTTCTTATGTTCTTCAATTCTTTGGGTTTTTATGGACTCTAAGGGAGAAGTAGTGTTGGGAGTTATATTCAAAAACCTGTATAAAAAATAATTCCTGACAAACAAGTTTGAAAAGTCTGCAATACATATTTTCACAATCAAATTACTCACACATTATTCAAATGTTTATTTCTATATATACTGACATGGAGTATCCCCATAGCAGGAGAAAGAAATGGAAACATCTATCCTGAAAATAGAAATAAATTTAACTCAAACTCCAATAGCAATATGACGGAACAAACCTAGAAAAGAGTTTTCCTAAAACACAACTATCAGTTCACAGGACAAGCCTGACCATGACCCAGATGATCTCTTGTAAACTCCTGAGTATGTCAAAACACAGTTAAGCACTTCATGAACCACTACCTTGTTACTCCAGCAAACTGCATGCCTCAAGTTAGACAGCCCTGTTGTAAGATATCTCACTTGGAAATTTTTTTCTTGCTCCTTTGAACAAAATGGCTATCAAATTGGACTATTAACACAGTGCTTCTATTTATGTAATAGAATGTGTATTACTGTAATAACTATAATGAACACTCTACTAAACCTAAATGAATAACTGCCTTTGATCCAACTTAACGGTCATTTTGCTTTATCACAGTTTGGAGAGGATTCTATTTGGTGTTGTTGATTGTGACCGTCAACAAGAGTCACACACTAGGAACATTTGGAACTCTGTGTGTACAAACTGTGCAACCATCTGCTTCTTTAACTGATATGAGAAGACACTAATTATATGAGAAAAGAGCCAGTTTGCTTGTCATTTGCTTTAGAGATCTTGAAAATGCATGCATACAGTAGATACACAAATGCAAGCTCACATTTTGGAAAAGCATTTTAGACAGCATGTGTTTGAAGTGGTAGATATGCCCCAGGTCCACTTAAATATGAGGGGTCATTCATCAGTCTTGCTTTTTACTATCTATGACATCAGCAAACAACTCATTCATATTTTTTTCACCCTCACATTCCTTTGTATAAGGCTCTTTTCCCTTCCTCCACCCTATAGTCTGCTCCCTCACTACATAAACCAGCAGCACAAGTCATAATTTTGTGTTTCTTGATGTTTTGGTGCTTGACATTCATTTACTTTAAACCCTTCCTAAGTCATGTAGAGAAGCACTCATTGCTCCATCTACCTTGGAAGATGGCACCATATTCAGATCCTAGCAGAGAAAGAAGGGATCTGAGATCCTCCTAAGCTGGATGTGCTTGCATATACTTAGTAATCTTCAACAAATATTTCTTCACCAACATTTCCATCCTCCTCTTAAATGCATGTAGATCTTTTTTTTCATAAATACTGATAGATCTTTAAAACTTTTCTCATTCAAAAGACTTAAGAGGTTATTTCTGATGAGAAGAAGTTAATTTGCAAGGATGTGATGCTGCATATAATCTTTAAGATATAGATTGCTTTGAGATAGGCAGAGTTAGGAACGCATGTTTACCAGGTTGCCTTTTAACCATCCTAAAAACCAAAAGCAACATCTCCCTTTCCTTTTCAGACAGTAGATACAATCATACAACCCACCTCTGGTAATATTTTTAGACTCTGTGTTTTATTCTTTGAACAGCATTGAAGACATGTTATTTTCTTCCAAAGAATGTCAGATTTACAAGCTGCCTCATACTTGCTGTTTCAGGCAGTATCTGCCTTTTGTTTTTTTGATTTCCAGACTTGATCATCATCAAGGCTGTGAGAATACCAGATGATGAATTACCTCAGAAGAGTAGCAAAGTTTCTGAAGAAAGAACTGTTTCTAGTGATTTTTATGACTTATTTCTAGCAATCAATCATTTTAATGGATAACTAATCAGCTGTTTTAGGTGATTATCTCATATTTCAGATATCAGACACTCTCTGTTCAGTGCAGACTACATTTCTGCCTGAAAGGACAGGACTGGAGTGGACTCTGTTTCCACAGAACACATAGGAACATATAGACTTTGGCCTCTGTGTGAGTATGTATGTGTCTATATAGCATATACTTTTATTAGCGTGTTAGCCTAGGCAAAAGACGAACTGTGAAACTGTATCAGGGCCAGACTTATAGGGTCTACAGCAGTATCCTACACTGGACTCCTAAACAAGATGATCATCTTAATTATTTTGTGAAGTATAGGGGCAAATTCTCTCCTCTAATCCAATGCAGAAATGCACTTCAACTTGGAAAATCGTAAGAAGCTAGCAAGGCATTGTTTCGGTGCTGGGAAGATGTTCTAGCTCTAGCTTTTATAATTCAGTTTGTGAATAGCAAACAGGCAGAGTTTGAGACAGTGTCAGGAACAAGCTTATAGCTTATTGCTCTGCTCAAATGACTGTGGAGGACTGCTCATATATGTTGGATGCAGACAAGGAACAATGGAATTGCAAGTGCAGTCTAAAACAGCAGCAAAGACAACATTTGCTTAGCAGCAGCTCTGAAAAACATCAAGCAGCAAAGAATGGTGAGACTATACCATCTTGCAGTGCTGTGGTCACCAGCAGTGGCTTCACATGAGGTATGAACCACCTCCCCAAAAGAAAACTTGCCCCATTCCTTCATTTCAGTCACACCCATGAAAGAGATTACGCCCAAACAGAATGCTATTAGAAATACGACTAATTCTCCCTCTTACAGTTTGCGACATTTGTTGATCAGCTATGAGTATTGCTGCAGAGGGGGTCTGTCAGACAGTTCTGAAGCAGATTGCCCACGGTAGTGAAGATTGATGGTGTACCCGAAATAAGTTGTGGGCTGTATGTGGCAAGGTTTCATGAATTATGCAGGGAGTATTATGGCATATATGCGCCCATGATGTCTCCTCTAATGGTGCTGATGGGGAATATGCCAACAAAAGCAGATATCTGTTGACTGCCATGATCAGCTGTGAGCAGGATGTGAGATGCCAGATAATTCCAGAAACCTGGCTGATCCGCCTGCGCCCTGGCTTATGAAGTATAGCCCTGATGTGAGAGCACCTGGCAGAAGGAGGTTTAATTGCACACTAAGCTGCAATTAATTGCAGGATAGTTGTAAAATGTGCATTTGGGCAATTACAGACAACTTGAGGCTGCTTACAAAATTGTCTGAATGCAAAAGGGTAGAATTGCCATGTGTTACAAGGGAGCCCTTTGCACTGCATAACATTTGCAAGGAAGGGGCGGGGAGCTTTTCCCAGGGGTGGGTTGATGCCAGTGTTCGTTTATACAGAAAGAGCAGGCAGCCAGCAAATGCACCTGTGATAACAGGGTCTGACTCCAAGAGAGCAAAGGAAATAATGGGATGCCGTATGTGCCCACATGCCTGTTTTGCAGAGCAAATTATCATAACAATGTGAAATGCTGGCCAGGGAGAAACCGTCATTATGGATAATGCAACTTCAGCAATGTACCTGTGACTTGACAGATTGCTTTTAGGGTTTTTTTTGCTTGGATTTGTTGTTTTTTGCTTGTGGGTTTTTTTAACACTGAAGTAGTCAAATGTATAAGAGAATTTATTAGCGTTTGATTTTATTTAATGTTTCTTTAGCATTCCTGAACTATGAATCACTATGGCACTGCCAACAGTTTACATTCACACAGAAAAAACGAGAAGGAAATAAAGCAAAGAACACAATTTTCATTTGAATGCCTTACTATCCCATCCTGAAAAATAAAACTAAGTAAACACATAAAATAGGATAGGAAGTTGACAGAAAGCTTGTAACCAGCTGAGCAAAGGGCAGCAACAGACTGGAGAAGGGGAAGAGAGGGAATATCATTTGCAAAACTAGTATACTATAACAATTACATGTTTGTCCAAGTATCAGTCTTACAAGATACCTTCATGCTGTTATGCCTCATGAAATGTATTTGATTCTACATGTGTTCTTCCTCCCTTTTTGCTGCACTTGCTTATAACTGAAGGTATACCTGTGTTTCATGTTCAGTGAGTAGCTGAATTCCTAACCAGCCTTGCCCACTGCCTGCACAGAGCGGAGCAGAGGCTGCTAATGCAGATTCTGCCTTCACCAGTTCCCTGCCTCCAACCTGGTGTTTACCTTGCAGCTTTCAGTCCTGCTCCCTCATGGCAACAATGTGCTAATAATAGCTCACCTTTTTCATCCGCCTCATGTTCTCCAGGAACTTGTTTTGCCGCGGAACTCTCTCTCATGTCGCAGCAGCTCATTTCTGGCTGTCTTCCTTTCTGCCTGATGATTCCTGTACCTCTTGCTTGCAGCTGATAGGGCTCCCCCTGGGAATGAGGTCCCTGAAAGCAATGAGATAGCATTTATTTTTTGTGTCTACAAAGAAGAAAATATTTTTCATATATCTTAAGCAATACTTCTTAAGCAATGCTTCTTAAGCTCCCTTAGAGAATGTTTCTGGGTTAGTTTTAGTGTGAGAAAAGGCATTTGGCAAAAAGAGAAATGTTACTTCGTCACCCATATTTGCATACATATTTGCATAATCATACCTTTAGTAACAATCTTTGCTTTTATGGACTTCCGGGGCATGTCAAAATAAGCTGTTTTTTCATTCGTTAGAAAGCCGTTGTTTTGCACAGAGACATCAGAAAGCCACAGGTTACCTCTCCACTGAACATCATGGATCCTACTGCCTGGAATTAAAGAATAKATATTTGACTAGCAAGCCTTCCATGGCTTCCCTCTAACCCTTGAGCCTGCGTTTTCTTTCCATGAAAACCAGACAACAGGGGAAGAGAGCATACATTTCCTTTCCGCTTCCCAACATAGAGCCACCAGCCCCAACACCAGGTTCTAGAAAAAACTTGCAGGTCTCATTATTTAAATGGCTCTTCCCTCCTACATCATGAGTAGGAAAAGTCTTGTATCCTATTTCATACTTCTAGGACTTTTTACACATCACTGGGTTGATGCAAAAAACCACCCAGAGGCCTGGTAATGAATCCTGGGAATTAAGCTCCCAGGTAAGTGATCTGACCACTTGATATAAGAGTATTTATAATCAAGTGGTCACATAAAATGACTTTGTTCTTGAACAGGACCTTGTTATAAAAGCTTTGTTCATGAAACACATAGTGAACCTTGCCCCCAGGATTATGGAGGCATTTGCTGGAGCCCTCAGTAGCAGCTTTCAGCTTTCAAAAAAGGTACAATTGCACTCCCAGGCCCGTGATCAGCACTTATTCTTGCTTAAATAGGGGTGGCTTCTTGCCAGCCTTTCGTTATTAGCGCCTCTGAATTCCATGTTACTACATTTCTCAGACGGTGATAGTGTGTGCTACAGGGGTATCACAAGGTGGACATCAGCCTCTGGGAGGCAAGCAGGGGCTGCATAAGCAGCTTTCTTGTCGCTGAGGAGACAGCCTCCGAGGGAGAAAACCTTAGCTCAGGACTGTAGGCTCAGTTCCACCTCCTTGGGCAATATTTAAATACCCGCTGACCTGGATTTTGCTGTATGGAAGGAGGAAGGTTTAGAGACAAAATCTGATGAAATTTCTTTGTTCTTTCTGAATTTAGTCTTGGTCATTCTGAGCCACCTGAGAATTACAAATTAGTAGATTTTAGCTAAAAATTGCTATAGATTGTTTTAAAAAAAGTAGTTAAACACATATTTTTGGGGTGTCATTTTTTTGTATCAGTATTTTTGTTACCTTTTGTTACCTTACTATTATGTCTTAATTTAAAAGACGTACATTTCTCATTGGCAGTATTCTGATCAGATTATCTGAGTCACACAGCACATAGCATGTTTCTGCTAGCTTAGTTCATTTCTGTCCTTTAACTTCTGGAACGTGTTACAGTTCCACAAGTACAATGAACCCTTTTTTCCCCACCAGAGTGTTTATTGAACTCTGTCATGAACAGCCACATGTTGTAGCTGTGTATGAATGAATTTCATTTTTCCACCCTCTCTTCTGCAATATTTTTGACAAGCAATTCATTATTTGATCTCCAACTTGGACCCCAAATCTGTTATTTTGGTAGAATACCTGTCTGCTTCTAAAGCAGGAAAAAAAATCACTTTGAAATGTACTACTATTTGGACATTATTTGCAGATATGGAAGTAATATACATTCTATTTTAAGAAACTTAAAAATCATTTTCTGACTTGCCTTATGTAGTAAGAATAAACTCATGTTATAGTTTTCACATGTACAAACAAAACACTTTTTCCACATACAAATATCACCTAACATTCATTCTTGACATTTGCCTGTTTGGAGCAATTTGAATAGTACCTTTTGGAACAAACTGACTAAATAAAAATATACAGTATTAAAAAAAAAAAAAGGCCATCCCAGAGAAGGCACCTTATAAAGACATAGCAAGGATTAGGATCCAGTGTGAATGAATAACGGCATCCCTTACGTGATTCAGAAGAGAACAGTTCTCTCTCCAGATCTCCCTACTGTGTGAATGGGAAAGCTTACTCTGCTTTTCCATGCATCGGTTTCTGCTCCTACAACCCTTCTCTATTGCCCCTTTCAATTGTATTCTTTGGAACAGGGCTCGTCTAATTATCCATAGAGGACCTAGAGTATTTAAGGATATTTAAAGAGTATTTAGAAATTTAAGGATATTATAAACCTCAGTCAGACAGTTCTTTAAGGAAAAGTTTTGACTTTTTCCATAACCAATTGGAAGTAGTCAGAGAAACATACTTGTAAGTCTTGCCTGAAGTCTTAAGGGGAAGAATTTAAGCATCCAAGAAATGTGTGTTATTGAGACAACATAAGACACCTAATTCAAGACACCTGTTTATAAACCAAAGTGATTTAAACTAGTAACTGTAGGAATCGCAGTGGGCAACTGACTGACTCAGGGAGTCTGTAGCATTACCAGTGAGGGATATATAGTGAAGGAAAAAGTGGGTTTTAAGCACCAGAGATGCTTTCAGGGATTTAGATACAAGTCCCAAGAAGAGAGAAACATCCCTGAGCTTTCCTCCACAGATAGGTATCTAAATTTCTTCTTCAAGAGAAAAAAGTGCCTGTCCTTTCTTTCAAAAGGATTTGTGCTGTCCCTTTACTATATAAAACACAATTTACACAATGAATGGGAAAAATTATGTTCAGCTGAGAGAAGAACTATGTGGCTTCTCAGGCTAATACATAACTGGCACTAAAAAGTAGAAAGACCTTCCCAGGGGAAAATAGAGCACAGCTTCCCAGAAAATAGTCTAGTGCTTCCATACAGGTGGCATTTAAACCCATAATTCTTGTGTCTGAGTGTTCTAGCACCRGGCTATTGAGTAAAAGGAAGACTCTTCTCCTGTCTAACTTTCACATAGAATTAAACACCCACTGAGCATTTCTATTAGATCAGGGTTTGCAAGTAACACAAGGAAGGAAATGCTTATTTCAAAATTCCTATACAAGTTTAAGTATAAATTGAGTTTTTAAGTGCTCACTAAGGATGAGACTTAAGTTTTGTTGGTGTGTAATTATCTTCCTGACCGTAACATCACTGTATCAAGCACAGAGCTATGTCTGAACCAGTTAGTCTTGTTAAGAGGCAGAGTACGCTACCTTCAGAAGGGGAGCTAATGTTGTTGCTTGACATGCTATTACACAACGGAGATGCACTAGATCCCTGAGCTGGTTGATCACTACACCATTGTCCACTAAACATAAACATATCCCAAGCTCTCCTTGGGAAACTAGCCCAAGAAACTAGTCCACTTTGCTTAATTTAAATTACCTGCTGTGTAAGAAACAGAGGAAGAAGTATCTAACATCTCTAGGGAGACTGTAGTCAGCTATTTTAAAGACGACTAAAATGCACAAGTATGAACCACATCCCACCCAATCAACATACATATGATTGCTGTAGATGCTCTTGAAGAGAAGAAAGGGAATACGCTGGCAAAGTTACAGAAGAATTTTCTTAAAAAATGCAATAGTACTCTTTATTTCATTCAGATAATTAAGCTAAGATTATCTTTAGGAAAGAAATATCCACAATCATGTGGAAAGCAACGTAATCAGAGGTAATTCATTCTACCATGCAGATTCAGTGAAAACAATACTCTAAAATGAAATAAGGTTGTACACATCAAATAAGCAGAAATCTTTCTAAATGAAAATTTTCTGAATATTGGAGGACTGACTTAGTTTCTTTGTTATCTATCATCAAATGTGCTTTGCAACACAGATAAGTTCCACTACTCAGAACCTTAAAGCCATAGACTCAGAGTTCAGTAATATTTACACACATGCTTAGTCTAAATTTCTTTAAATTTTATTTCAAAATTCACTTTTATAATAGAACCTATTATAGCTATTCTGCCTCCAACAGCTTTAACAGAAATATTTATAATTCTAATCAATATAAAACTTTTTCATAACATGACTATGCAGATTTTTTGAGATTTATTTTTCTCTAATGCTTCTCCACAGCTGAGTCTCTTAATATATTTATTTCAATTCTTTTTCATTCTTTGATGGAAAGGTATTCAATAGCATTGAGTAAATGCTGCAGAAGTCACCACTAGCAGAGGAATGCCACACTTGGCTGGGGATTTAGAGCAATGCAAGACAGAATGCTGCCAGCCACAGCATCAGTCAGGTCAGCATATGGCACCCCTGGTGCTTGCCAGATGTGGTCACAGTATTAACACTGAGAACAATTGCATCATGAGAAAAGCAGCAGTTGGTGTCAATATGACCTAACTCAAAGGCGATTTATCTTGAGATGACCAATAAGGCTGAGCTGGCTAGAAGGTTACTAAAGCTCTGGCTCTTCACAGGAAGAGAGCCAGATAGGCCAGCAAGGCTGCAAAGGTTTCATCAACTTCCCAAGTGTGACAGAGCACAGAGTAGAGACACAGCACCTCTAGCAAGGTGTAGTTTGATGAAAAAAAATGAGCTGAACATATTTGCTTAAATTTTAAGTTTAAGCTATATTTGATAAATCTTAGAAGGATGTATCTCTTAATCATGTTATTTACTTCCTATAAATAGCAGAGAAGTTCCTTTCTGATGGATTTTACCATTATGACATTTAGAAATCAGTCTCTATATTCACAAGATGCAACTTAACTGATACCATAAGTCAAATGTTGAAGTTACATAACTTGACAGAAATCAGTAGCTATGGTTTTACAGAGATTAGATCCAATAGTATTTAAATAATGAAACCTAATAATTATCAGTATACTAAAATATGCTCAGAAAAAGTCTCCTCTTCTGTTCCCTGTGCAGAAACCAGTAAAAGCAGATATGGTCTACAGTCAACCCTGCAGATCAATAAATTAGTATTTCAGTTTGTGAGGGGAGAGCCATTTCTGAAACTAGTGACCCACAGAGGATGATCTACCACCTTCCCCAGAGTAAAACAGGATTGAGCTCAAATGCATCTTCAACACAGCTGAGGCCGAGGCCCACCGGAATGAAGAAAATGGCAGTCTCTATTCCCTGGTTAGCATTTCACAAGACCCAAACCAGAGTTCATAAAATGAGCAACCATTGAAATACAGCTATTGATTGACCTGGAATACAGTAGCCTGCCTATTTATATTTCTCAAATAACTTCAAGTTTAAAAGCACGCAGAGTAAATTGTTGTAGTCTGTTCCTGAGAGACTGAGAAATGCATCCTTGGAAACCAGGTTTACATCTAAGGTACATCTCACTGCATCTGCCTGGCCAGATGCATCTGCTAGAAAGCTTTACCATACTGCAGTCACTGGTACTGCATGATTAACTAATAGGATCTACAGAGGTGATGGCCATCATACTACCAATGTCAGTAATCTAGGACAAGCACTCACCTCTCTCTCCCACCTCTCCCCACTTTTTTTTTTTTTTTTTTTTTGCTTTTATTTATCCAGGTCAATAAATAAGATAGAAATTCAGAAAGATTCCTATTTTTTCCACAACAGTCTCTGTCAGATGTTAAGCTAACAGTACCTCAGTATTGGGTGCAACAATTCAAAAGATGGGAAACCAAAAGTTACTAGTTTAGTGGAATTACTGCAGTCAGTATCTCTTTAGTAATCCTCATACCATGACCTTTTACACAGACTTCAACTCCTCCTTGCAACTCTAGTAGAGTCAATATGGAACTCCTGTACAAGACAACGGAGCTACACCTGCTTACGCAACAGAAGACCAATGTCCTCCCCAGTAAGGATACAAATGTCTCAAGAGATATTGTAGGTTATACACAGAGCATCTTTCTGCAAAACGTTGGTTACCACATTCAGAATATGTAGGGGTCTCTTCTAGGAAATGAATCATGAGAATAAAGCAGTCGCATAAGATTACATTGAGAAGAAATGTAACCTTCTCAATTTTTTCCACAACTAAAATTCTTAACTGCTTGTGACAAGTTTCAATCTGCAGGTATTTTGCATTGGAACAGCTGCCCATCATAGTCTCGCCCTAAAATACAGAAGCCAGTTTGCTTCAAACCACAATGTCAGTGTCCTTGCAGTAGATCAGTTTGTCTACTAATCCATCTCCTCACTGATCATCCATGAGTCTTAAATTCTAATCCAATTTGCACTGAAGTCCAAGAGACTTACAACTTTTGACACCATCTCCCATAAAAACCTCATAGGCAAGGTCAGGAAGTGCAGGATAGATGAGCAGACAGTGAGGTGGATTAAGAACTGGCTGAATGGCAAGGCTCTGAGGGTTGTGATCAGTGGCACAAAGTCTAGTTGGAGGCCTGTAGCTAGCGGTGTCCCCCAGGGGTCAGTACTGGGTCCAGTCTTGTTCAACTTACTCATCAGTGACCTGGATGAAGGGACAGAGTGCATCCTCAGCAAGTTTGCCGATGATACAAAACTGGGAGGAGTGGCTGATACGCCAGAGGGCTGTGCTGCCATTCAGAGAGACCTGGACAGGTTGGAGAGGTGGGCGGAGAGGAACCTCATGAAGTTCAACAAAGGCAAGTGCAGGGTCCTGCACCTGGGGAGGAATAACCCCATGCACCAGTACAGGTTGGGGGCTGACCTGCTGGAAAGCAGCTCTGCTGAGAAGGACCTGGGAGTGCTGGTGGACACCAAGTTGACCATGAGGCAGCAATGTGCCCTTATGGCCAAGAAAGCCAATGGTATTCTGGGATGCATCAGGAAGAGTGTTGCCAGCAGGTTGAGGGAGGTGATTCTCCCCCTCCACTTAGCCCTGCTGAGGCCATATCTGGAGCACTGTGTTCAAACGTGGGCTCCCCAATACAAGAGAGACATGGAGCTACTGCAGCGAGTCCAGCAGAGAGCTACTAAGATGATTAGGGGACTGGAGCATCTCTCTTATGAGGAAAGGCTGAGAGAGCTGGGCCTGTTCAGCCTGGAGAAGAGAAGGCTGAGAGGAGATCTTATCAATGTGTACAAGTATCTGAAGGGAGGGTGTCGAGAGGATGGGACCAGACTCTTTTCAGTGGTACCCAGCGACAGGACAAGAGGCAACAGGCACAAACTGAAACACAGGAAGTTCTGTCTGAACATGAGGAAAAACTTCTTTACTGTGAGGGTGACAGAGCACTGGAACAGGTTGCCCAGAGAAGTTGTGGAGTCTCCTTCCTTGGAGATATTCAAAAGCTGTCTAGACAGGATCCTGTGCAACGTGCTCTAGGTGACCCTGCTTGAGCAGGGGGGTTGGACTAGATGATCTCCAGAGGTCCCTTCCAACCTCAACCATTCTGTGATTCTGTGAATTGTTCCACAGCAACCTAAACTCTGAAGTTGGAGAGATATAAAAAGTATTTTTTTTTAATCTTGCTCTTGTAAAGGTAACCCTGACTGAACCCTGTCATGTGCTCAGCTGCTCCCGTTGAATATACCCTGAAAATGCCTACTGGCAGGGACCCATCAAGAGCAATACCAGACTGACTAATCTATTAGAAACGTAACTGGCTGGTCCAACTGGGACAGTTCTGGAAAAGTAGGACATTTTCAAGTTAAAGAAACCAAATCACAGGCTTTCAGAGGTTAACAGGCCATACTCTTGAACTTTTTACAGCAGATTAGATTTTCAGATAACACTGTACACTGCCTTAGTCATAAATATGTTATTGAATCGATTTAAAAATAGGTAGCTGCTGACCTACTGAACTAAAACAAAAAGCTTTGAAAAACAATTTAAAACACATTCTTGCTAGTGATCAGTCCACAAAAGTCTTCCAGAATGTTCACACATGAACTACAGAAAAAAATAAACAAAAATCTTCAAAACAGCTTTGAAATTAAGACTAAAAATGGACAAAGAAGAAAAAACATATATAACAAAGTCTAACAGTTTTGCCTATCATTAGCCATTCCACATTAAGACACATTAACACCTTTAGTTTTTCTCCCTCAGAGTTAAATAGCCATTTTTAGGGCTCAGTGTTAAGACCTGACTGGTGTCACTCAGGATTGCCTCATCTTCTCAGAGAATTCAGTCAGTGCTGGTACAAACCAAGGAGTTAACTCTTTCTGCCACATTTAACAGAGTCTCTGTGCTGTTTGATGAAGCTGCAGTAAGATAAATCCTAAATAAAGGTATTTCTCAGTATTTAATTTGTATACATATACTCAGCTTTGTTGTTTGTTCACGATATAAATCTATCCAAAAGAATAGATGTAGCTAAAAATGTATTTTTTAAAAAAGTTAATTTTGATAAAGCAGGTCAGGAAACTATCTACTGACTCAAAAAAGCAGGAGCTGGTACTTGCAAAGGGACAGTCTATTTAGATCAATATTCTTTTTGTCTTTACAGTTATACACTATAATTATTTATAATGACAGGGTAATAACCATGCAGCCATTTTAGAGAGAGTTATATTTAATCCTAGGTATAGGAAAAAGAAATCAAGCACTTGACAATATTAAAAAAAACACCCTAGTGACCAGATGTATGACAAAAACATTATTGTTAAATCACACAGTAATTATAATATACCTGTAGACAACATTTTTCTATAAAAAAGCCCTTCATGACTTTCATGGAATATGTGCTGCTAAGATAATTATCTTAAATCTTTGAGCAGTATTATCTGCTGTATCACCAAAATAAGCAGCATATTAGTTAAATATTAGCTATGGCTGTAGAAGATACTATAAATTAGCAGTTGCAATATTGTATCCAAGTTATTGTCCCAGGTACTTTTAGCCAAAAAAAAGTAACCTCATATGAGCTTTAGTTTTTCCATTTTTATGTATACTCCCATATGTACTTATGTTGACCATAAGCAAGCATATATCCACACATATAATACATGCCTTACAAAAACAAATTATCAAATGAATAGCGAATGATAAAAAATGCCATATCTTGCTCCAAAACTCAGTTAAGTAAAAGAAGACTCTCAATCTTAATTCTCAAAATTTCTCATGCTATTAACTGAAGTGCCCATATTCTCATGTTTGTTAAAATATAAACTAAAGAATGACTTAGCGAAATTCTTGCTCTCCTCTCAAACATTCCTTCAAATAAACAGTTGTGCTTTAAGCCAATATTCTCCTGGAATTTATTTAAGGAATTCTGGAATTAACTTACATTTCTTACAGGTACCTATTAATTGGTGCGTGATTTTAGATTTCCAAAATATATTGCATTTATTAGTCTGAGTAACTGTATGTAGGTTACCAAAGTGAGTTAGCATTCAACTAATGGAGCATTACAAAGAAGTGGTTTAGCATCTGAAGACATATATGATTCATATTGCAGCCCAAACTCTGTCCCAAACCCCATTATTCTAGCAAAAAATGATTTCCCCGCCTTATACAGTTCATTGGCATTTAATGATGGCTTAGAGATCAGCTGATTTGGATGTGATCATATTAAAACAAGGTTTGGAAGTCAGGAAGCTCTAGTGGTTATTAAAATTGACCTGCATAGGCCATTAAATTTCAGTGCCGCAAAAGATGGTGAAAGTTAGTGAAGTTACTCTGCCGACCAAAAATGGAATTTCTAGTGCAAATCATTCCGCTAGTGAGATGAAAAATGAAGCAAAATACTTTCCAAAAAGTTAATTCAGGTTTAGCTACTCCCTTAAATCTTTGCTTAGGATAAATTTTTTTCTGCAAGACTTCATTTTAAGATATTTTGCTGAAAGCAGGACATATTGTCGATAGCATCATCAAAAGAGAAAGTTTAACCTCTATCTCTGCCTTTGTTATAAACTGCTGCAAAAATTGCAAAATTTCTGCTTTTTTCTTTTTTCCTAGCTTCTGTGTCTCTCTTATTTTACATATTCTTATGGCCCTTATAATGTGTGTTTCCTACCAATTGCTAAATGGATTCTATTCTAACTGTTAAAAAAGCAATACTGTAGTCTGTTTTGAATTAGTTTGTATTTTGAGCAAATACGAAATGCAATGCGCAAACTTTGGGCATATTTGCACTATCAACTACTATAGTAGTTGATACTGTATGTGAATGAAATTGTGTTAATGCAGGATTTATGCTACAAAATCATTTGATTTTTCCGTTTGTGGTGGTTAGCTTAATTTAAGGTATCTCCTTTCGCTACAAATGTTGACTTCCCAAATTTACATACTGCCCATATTCAGAAGTTTTTGTTCTGCTAAAAGAATTGATGTTACTCTTCTATTCTGGATCTAGCCAGTGTTTCTAGTTTGTTCACCACAGTAAATCTGGCAAATTGAAATGGATTTTAGAAGAAAACTTTGATGTTACAAGTTTATACTGGAAAACTTGAGAATCTGCCAAACAATGCCAAAAAACTTGTGAAATAGATATCTAGGGTGAAGAACTGATTTGAATTCTGTACAGGTAAATAAGTCAAAAAAGCATGATGGTTTTGCTTCAGTAATTTAATGCAATACTGGATCCATTTTTGATTTTATTTGGAAAGCCAAAGAAATGAAAGTTCAGTGTACGGCAACACACAGTTTGTAAAATAAAGAATGTATAAAATACGAAGTATGTTTTATGGAGAAGTAGAACAGTATCACAAAAGCTTTTATAAAGTATGTAGAAACTTCCTCTGCTGTTAACAAAACACTGAATAAAAAGCAACTTCTGAATAGGAAGGTTTTGGTTGTAAAATGGTTAAAAAGAGACCAGATTAAATCTAAGTTTAACTGTTTTGTTGTTTACTGCATATTTCATCATTATCTTTTTTTTTTTTTTTTTTTGCCCCCTTTCCCCCCCCACTCCCTTTCTTTAGTTGTAACTGGAATCAAGAGGTAGGAAACACAGAAAAAAAAAAGAGTTTCCTTGAATAGATAAGATGAAGTTCTAAACCTTTCACTAAGAATAGGGTCCACTCATGTAACAGTTTGTTAGTCTTAGGAATTCATACCACAAAAACCTAATCTCCATCTTCTTACTGAAACAGAATAATCTGTAAATACATATTTAATTCTGAGTGTGCAGTTATTTGTTGAAGGTTAAATGCTTATAAATGTGCATACCATTCTGCCAAGTGTAAAATCTACAGTGGGATATTGTTAGAGTCTCTTGGTACAGAGGATAAGACCAGAGCTATGAAATTCATTCTTCATGGGTAAAAAACACTCCATATTTGATAGGCTATAAGACAAATTCAAGGCCATCTCCTCCACCAACTCCTGAAACAGAGAAATATCACCTGTTTCCAAAGCTAAGTCTTGTGCTCAATAATACAGTTTACAGTTACAATACCACTCTAGAAAGAGAGAAAAACTACTGAAATGATCTTCTGTCTAGTAGAAAAATATTTACAAGATTGAAGCCAAAGTCAAAATTATGCAAATTTAAAAGTTAGGAACATTATTTTTAATAGTGGAGCAAACCCATGGAATCAAGAGTGGTAAATTCTTCATTTCCCTTTTTTCCCCTTCATATTAGGGCAGTAAAAATGATTAGCTTTGGTTTGCTCTTCATTTAATATGTGAATGAAACAAGACAAAATGCTTATTTTCTGGAGGCACATATTAAAATACAAAAATTAGACTCACTAAACAAGAGCAGACATAGTACCCACCTTATACCATCTAGTCAATGGTTACCTCCCTCTCTTGAAATACGGAGGGCCTAAAACCAAATGTTCTCTCTACTTGATACAAGTCTACTCAACAAAACTTACAGAGGAGTCTAGGGTGTATTTCTACCAAAAGCTGAAGATAAAGTTGTTCCAGAAACAAAATAAGCATTGCCAGTTAAGGCAATAAAACTACATGTATATAAAATTAAAGCTATGCAGTCATATAACTTTAAGCATGTTTTGTTTCAGTCAGTCACAAATTACGAGTCTCAGGATAGAAGTAACTGGACAAAATTCAATAATTTCTCAAATACAGGCAGTCAGATCAGAGGATACAGACCTTTAGCCTTATACAATAAGGATTATGTAGAGATCAAAATCTAGTAATCTAGACTCCCATATTGGCATTGAAGAAAAATTCTCATTGCTAGGTAGGAATTTAAAATAAGCCAGATGCTGCTGAAGAACTGTCTGCTTTTGTCTCTTGACTACAAAGAGAATCAAAATGACTAGGTCAGAGTCCACATCTATACTATAGATGGCTAAAGTTAGGTGAAATAAATCCCACCCAATCTGAGGCACTTCAGCCTCTCTACAAGGTCTAGATATTCAGCTCAGGGTCCTAATACTGCATTCTACTTGAGGGAGCAGATATCTAGCACTCAGTGATGGAGCTAGTTTACAACTACATAATTCTTTATATTTTCCTTGTCAAAAGTTATACAAGTGAACACCACAAACATGTAAAACATGCATCATTTCTTCTTTGTAATTCTGGTAATCAGAAAACCATACTTGCTCAATTACTGGACTACAGACTTTATGACAAAATGTGGTTCTGATCCGACCTACTCTAACATCATTCATTTCAATTAAGCCATTCAAATGTAACTATATCATCTCCACAGCAACCAAGCCCTGAAGTGACTGTTTAAGTCAACCCACCCTCAGGACGGACACTGAGGTCACACTCGTGCATGAGCATACCTTGATTTTCTAACCTGTCTTTAATTTCTGTTTAAAATACACCATATATATACTTTGGCACCTTACCAATTAATCCTTTTAAAATGAAATCCACTTCTTGGTGAGTGTCAAATGACAACAATAGTACATAGTCCATATTTTTACGTATTCCTGAAAACAAAATCATAAGCTTTTATTTAAAATGCTTAAAGTGAAAGAAATTGCCCATCTTTATTGTAATAAAATTTTTAAAATCTCCTTTCTGAGGTGAGATCTCTAAAATACTAGCCACTATCCAAAGCACAGACAATTTCTCAGGCTGTTCAGAAACTGACTTTAGAAAGTGGAGTGAAGGCAGCTAGAATGCCTGAAAAACATCAGCTACGTAGACCTCAGACAAGATTTTGGGGCAGAGTACTGGCTGAAAAAGAACAGCAGCTTGTGAACAGCAACAAAAATTTTATTTTTCTGCAGTGCTAAACAACATTTGCTTAGCACTCTTCTGGTGCTACACAGGAGCTGACCACTCTGAATAAATTCAGAACTAACAAAGACATCGGAAGGAACTTCTCTTGTTCTTTCTTTCATTTTTTCAACCAAGGTTACTGTAGAGCTAAAATGAACAGAGTTAAATCCAAGAAAACAGTATTATCTCAAAGTCCCTGGTTTTAGCTGAGAATGGCTTTCAACACATTAATATGTTCAATATAATTTTTATATATATGTATTTATATCCCTTAAAAGACTGTTTCAAATGCAGTGCACATGTCTTTGCATATGTAAATTGATGCGGTAGTTTCTTTGGGACTTCCACATATTTTTAGCAAAAGAAAGTTCTGGGTTATTGAATAGAAAAGAGTATTGAATGTCATGTGGCATAAATGTGTCTTGGAAAAACATTAGACATAGATATTCCTGAGCAATTTAGGGGTTTGTCTTTTGTTTAAATCTTGTAACTAAAGCCAGAGAAGACTTGTATAGTTCTCTATGAATTCTTGCAGAGAAGAATCTCTGCTTTTTCAGTAAGTATCTGGACATGATCAAGATTTCTTTTATAATTCTATATTCATAAAAGGAGATAAGCAAGCATCTGAACTGTTGTAGTTTTTAAATGCCTGTGAAGGAAATGTTCCTTCATAACTTGAATATGCTGTAGCTTTTCCTTTGATGGAAGGTTCCAAATGAAAAAAACACATTCAAGTCAACTACACTCTGGAAAGAATACACACAATTTTTTTTTTTATATATAATTCATCTCTTCGTTTTTACTACAAAGAAAAGAATAACAAGCCCAGTAAATCAATTATAGCAATTTTGCAGTTCTCTGCTTTCACTGGAAGTGGTTTTATTCTTGATTCTCTTTATTCTTCTTTTATTCTTTTATTCCTTGGTCTAGTTTTAGGAGAGGAGAAAGAATTACTGCTATGGGATAGCCAAAGACAACCAAATTTCACTGGATTTTGGTACGTCATTTATAAACAGGATCTTGATACAGTTATATTTAGACCATGAGTGTTTTATTTTAACAACACACTTGAATTATTTCTAGAAATTAACATTCCACAAGGAGAAATTCAGTATTCTGTTTTGAAAGATAAGTAGTGGCTATTGAAATTGGATATTGAGTAATATTCTTGGTTCTCTGAAAATATTTTTGCTGAAAATATTTTTGCTTATCAAATAAATACCTTCAGTATTAATATGCTCTTTCTCTATGCAATTTTAATTGCCTTGGTCAGAATTAATAACTTCATACTGTGCATCCTTTACCCAAGCTAACTCAATCAGAACCTAAGACATTATACAATGTAGACACATTCTGAGTTGGAAAATGGGGTGGAGGGTGGATTTATAATTCCATATACTAACATTTCAATCTCCAAAATGGCAAAAGCCACTAAAATAAACTCTTCTAAGAYAAGATTGAGTTTTTAGATTGAAATGGAAAAAAAAAAGAAACTGTGCAGAAGACCATTCTATTCCAATAAAAATGGAAACAAATTAGGTCAGAGGACACCAGAAAACAAAAATCTTAAAACGTACAACCAGTAGTTTATGATTTGCAATTGTTCTTATTGTAATCCTCTTAATAGCTCTAGACAGCCACATTCAAAAGTATTCATTTTTCCTTATTGTTCATCTGATCATTTCCACAAACTCTTACACCATAGCTGTTTGGGTTAGCAACAGGGATTTCACACAGTATTTGCCTTTCATTACTGGCAGCAGTTATCTCAGATTCCAGTTTGCAGTGCAAATAGAGGTGACTACAGATTCATTTTTAAAAACTCACTGAACTTTTCAGAGATAATAACTTTTTTAAATAGTTGCAAATAAGAGGATGACAGACAAAGATCTATAGAAGTTATTTTATTTAAAACACAGAAGATTGTGGGACTTTTTTTGAATAGCTATGCATTTTTCACTGACAATACATGACAATAGCTATGCATATAATGAGCTTGTCCCACAGTTTAATCTATAGAATGGACTTTAGACTGCTTAACTAACTTGAATAGATGTTTTACAGACAATTAGATTATCTCACCTGAATCAGACTAGAAAGAAGGAGAGAAGCATTGCAATGATATAATCCAAATAATTTCAAATAATTAGCAGGTAAAATAAAGGAATTGTAATATCACATTATTCTAGCGAAGGGTAAGGAATATTTGAGAATTAGACACATTGAAAAAGCGCCCTGAAGATGAGAAAAACAATGATTTAAAAGTTCACATCTAATTATAAGATGCAACAGAATATATCACTGTAAAATCTCTAACAGAAAGATTCATTTAAAGATTAAAGATATTAAAAGATATTAATATCCTTAAATTAAGAAAGATCTTTTTAAAGATACTAAAACTTGAGAAGCTTGGCTACAGTTTGTGTTCAAGTCAGAGAGGAAAAAGTCTGCAGAGCATACTGATCTACTTTGTTACTTCCAGGAGGTAATGTATTTTTAAAAGTTTTCAACCAGCTAGAGTTACATATGGTCAGTTAAGCTGGTTAGGAGAGTATACCTTGCTGGACCAATCTGAGATTTAACAAAACTTCTTTCATAATGAGTAGTTCAGTGACCCTGAATGTTTTCTCTGTTTTTCCTTCAATGATCTCAAATAGATTTGTCTTCAGTGGGCTGCCCAGACTGAAACCCAGAGAATATGCTAAAAGAATGGATCAACAAAGAATTTCTTACAGCCACAAAACAAACAAACAAACAAACAAACAAACAAAAAAACATAATTAAGGCCAAAAATATCTTTCCCAATGATATTTAAAGGACTCCTGTTATGGAAACATGTTGCTTTCAACAATGGATTTCAACAATGGAGGAGATTTGACATTTAGACATAACTCTTCAAACCTGCTAGTAAGAGCAACCCTCTATTGTATGGTGATTAGAAGAAGGAAAAACACTTATCAAACCTATCCCTAAGAAATTGCAGCCATGGGTCACAGAAGAATTATTATGAAATAAGAAACACTGATTTATTGTGAAGTTACAGAGTCTAATACATCCCATTTATCTCAGTCTGCAGACCACACCAACTCATTTGTATTGGCTTCCACAGGGAAAACGAGCAAGTAATGCTTTAAGTAGAGAATTTGTTGAATTTAATGGTCTTTTGACAAGCTTGAGCCACCCTTCCCCCCACCTCAAAATTGAGAATGTCAACTTATGGAAAAACTGAGGAGTTTTATGCACTAATAGGGATTGGCAGCATTATAACGAAAAACTTGGTCACTATTCTTTTGCAAATAAGTCTTTAGATGAGAACAAGCAGAAATCAATATTTCTCTATTTTGGTGTCAGTAAACCTATTCTCTCTTTGGAAAAGTGTGTAACTATCACAGAAACAAAATAAAAGTTTAGGATCCTGCAAAAAGCCTAACACTACCAATTTACACATAAATTTTAAATTTTTACAGTTGGAAGGCGCAGCAGTACAATCTGTAGAAAGGCATATATATCGCTGAGCTCAGAAAACATGTGAATATTAATCAATTAGTGTTTCATGCTAACATTGAAATAATTTAAAACAACCTAAATTCAAAGAAGTATTGGCTACATCTGTACTAAGCAAGCTATACAAGGCACCAACTTACCTAGCTACTGGTGTGTGATTGTCCAAATTATACAATTCTTATCATGCACCCTGATATGATATTGGCCCATGGCAGGCAGCAGTGCCCCAGTGCTAGGCATGATTCTGGAAACTGCTCTTGCCAAGGGCCATTCCCAGTAGGTAGTACAGATGAAGACACTTAGTTTTAGAGTGAGGGGGACAGGAGTTTGATCATTTGTGAGCCTTACTGTACTACTTGCCTTCAAGGACAGATAATGAGCCCTGCTGAGTAGTTCATTAGCACAGATGTTAAACTGTGCTCAGATAAAATAGGAAATCCAGCTCCACACTACTGCCAAGGGTTACAAAAGGTCACTGATGCAAACAGTTGAATTGTGGAAGGTGTGTCTGTCAGAAAACTTGATCCTCATTTAATTTACTGTGCTTTGAGATCAGCCAGTAACACTCTGGTGGTTTGTCTGATTGGCCCTCTACTGCTCTAACAGGTGTCCCATTGGCATTTCTGTTCTTTTGCTTTCTAGTCAGGGTCATGGTTTTTATGGTAACACCATAACAAGACTACAATCTGTCCTCCGGTAATTGTCTGATGGAAATAGGACTCCGGACACTTTTATGAGTTCTCTAAGTCCACAAAACCAATACCACTTTCTCTTTCCTTTCTTTTCATTTAGAAATTCCTGTCTGGGACTGGGACCAGACTGCAGCTATCCTATATCTGGGATTCTCTTGTCTTGGTACTTTCCTTCACTGGGAGACTTGCCAAATCAGATAATTCTATCTGAAACCCATTCTGAAATTTCTCTGAAACTTTCTCCACAAATATTTTGAACCTGTTTGTAAAAATATAGTGGCAGTTACTTAGCTCATGTTTCTCCTCAACTCCTTCCCATTGCAACCCATTTGGTCCCAAATCTTGCCTCAGTTGGTCTACATATGCTCCAACTCTGTAATGAAATACTGTAGTTCCGAAAAGGGCAGTCAGTGGTCATGAAAAAACTCTTAGTACCTAATAGTCCGTAACTCTTTCTACCCGAAACTATGCAAAGAAAAGAAAATACTTCTGTAAAATTATCAGGCCAGAATGACTGCTTTGAAGCAGCTGAATCATACAAATTCAAGAAACTATGCTATATGCTATCCTGAGATATAGACATTCTTTCCCATACAGTAATTGAAGGAAGAGTGAGAACCTGGAGTGTTATCTCAGAAACTATAGCAAGACAATAGATTTTGTCTCATGAACTCATAAGAACAATCCACATTTCTGGTTTACATGAAGGGCTATTCTTACCTTCAGACAAAGTCTATCACTCATGGTCAGGGTTGTGGTTGGCAGTTCACCTGCACAAAAAGAGAATATGCCACCAAGGAGGGATTAAGAACTGTTTGAGAATTGTTAAAGAAGCACAGAGTGGTACAACTGGTGGGAAGTGAAGGTGAGAGAGATGCTATACTTCTGTGAGGGTAATGCTATACAAATATTGCAGAGGGGGACTTACTGTAAAAAGAAACTGCTTGAGAGCATGCTTGTGAGCTGATATATTCAAGATTGTTCTGCAAAAAGTCCAGGGCATCACTGACTCTTTTTAAATATCAGTCTCTTCTGCTGCACCAAATGACTCTTCAGTCATCCCAGCCCTCATAGTTTTGGTATTCCCCTTTCCTCTGTAGCAGTCATAAAGACTCCGATAGGAAGTAGTGAAGGAGGCAACTCACAGATATTCCCAGGTCTCTGGGAACAGTTTATATTCCACTCAGGAGCCATACAGTTTTGATTATTTTTCTCTAAATGAAGGAGGACTGCTTCAGCCTACCAAAGACAAAACTAGCATTTCTCTAAATATGGCATCTTCCTTCCTTAGCTTTGACACTATGAGAAGTCACAAAATGAAACTTTTTTTTTATTGCATCCATTTTTTCTTCCTTAGGGAAATGGAAGAAGCATCAGTAATTATTGTAGTAACAATGGCTTCTCAGCTTCTAAGAAATGCAGACACGGTCGTGACTCAGTTGAGGGCAAATAAAATAAAGGGAACACAACACAAAGAGCTCCAAAGAACTCCAAATTTTGCCAGAAAGTTAAAACCCAGAATGGACAGGAATTCCAAAGAATAATAATTCCATGAGCTGTACTAGATAATGTCTGCAATGGATAAAGCCTAAATGCTTTAAATATTCAGTGGTTCAGGCATGGTGATCTGGCATTGCTATGCTCAAATAATTGTCTGACTATGGTATTAATAACATCAAGAAAGCCAGAAAGAATTTACATGAATTCCACACAGAACTCGGAAACAATAAGAAATGTGATGACTTAGTCTATATACAAAGATCACTAAAAGGGACAACTTGAGAACAAAAGGCAAGAGAGCACTGTGGAGGAATTAATTTTATATTGGCTCTGTATCATAAATGCAGCAAAATCAATCTTCCTACTAAAGACAAAATTCAGACTGATTTTTTCAGCTGCCAATGTTTAGAAAAACATTCACTCTGTGAATTCTGAAGACACTTAGTTGGGAGACAGAAACAGGGATAACTATTTCTAGGCATACAGTCTAGCAGAAACTTTAGCACAGATAAACTTGGAGGCAAAACTTAGGTCCTTATAGAGTGTCAGAGATTTTAGCATTTATGCAAGTGTTTTATTAATCATTCTGTTAGACTTAGTTACCTATGTTCCATATAGGTTCTTTATTGATTTGGTTGTATCTGAATTAGTGCATCTGGTTTGCTGATCAGGATGTGCACCTAGTCCATCTCAGGGTGCAATGTGGGTATAAAGCAATCATTCCCCTTTTTAACACGCTTGTTTCCAAGCAAAGGAATTCAGACACTCCCTGGGCAGCTTCGGCATGCCTTACAAGAAGTGCAGGCTAGTGTGCATAATCAAGTGACAAGACTTCAGGGTGGACTGAAACATGCATCAAGAGGAAAACTAAAACCCAGCTTCTTTTATCCAGCCTTTTATCTATCTATAATAGAAATTTCCATATACAGTAGACAATATAGTTTTGCTATACAGTCAAACCAGCGTTTTTCTTAAAGTCCATTTAATTATATCAACAAGAATATTTTACCTTTTATAGTAACATACAATAACATGCAATTCCAGAAACTTTTATCTTTGATGACCACTGAAACATTTCGAAGCACATTGTGGGCTTGAGAGTAGCAACATGGTGTCCTAGAAAACTGCAGGATGAGGAGACTGAGTGAGATGGCCAAGTTTCTGTCATTAGTCTCAGCTATCAAAGGAAGTTAATAAAAAACAAAGAGCTTTAAATTGAAAGTGCCACACTTGGGCTGCAAATTAGGAGGGGTAAAACAGAGCAAAGGGCTCTCAGCTGGATTATAAGTACTACCTGTATTATGGAATGTCTTTTATTCCATCTCTAACTTATTTCCTCTGTAATAAACAGAATTACTTTTCCAAGGTAATATTCTTAAATATAGCATCTGTTACTTACTTTTGGTTCTAAGAATGGAGAGTTTACTTTCTCTCAGGGAACAGAGCATTCTCTGAACAAAAGTTAGATTTCTATAAACCGATCCTACAGGAAAAAAAAATCTGAATTTCATGTGAACCATTCCCCAAAATTCTGTTAGAGAACAGACAGCATATTTCAGTAAGCTTTGACAAAACCACAGGGAAAAGTAAACATGATGAATGTTTTTTAGACAACACAAAGCAGCATTCTTTTAACAACATTAATAAAAAGGAAGCTGCATCGAGGGAAAGGAAGTTAGTTTAGAATTTTTTTCCCCCTCCTTTTTTTTTTCCTAGGACCAATTTAATGATTCCACAGTGTGCAATTTCTCCATGAAACAGTGAACTATGTTCTGACTGAGTTCAAGCTTGAAAGGCAATGGAAATATGCACGTTTTAAAAGAACAAACTAATGCTTTGTTTCTAATACTGTCTCATGTTATGTTCTTTGCAATTCAGTCTAAAATTAAGGTATAAAGGGTAAAAGGTTACACAAGGTTAAAAGAATACAGAATAACAGAGAATAATATATAGAATAACAACCAATATAGAATTTTGTGTTTATTTCTATTGACACTATTTTAAATTAAAAAATCAGGACATTTTAACACCTCAATAGCTAAACTGCACTGTAATGGAGTAAAAGACTTCATAGAAGACTGTGGTTTCCTAATTTGCATTCTGGAATTCTTGGCATTAAATTTAGTCTTTTTCAGACAACACTTGTATCAAAGCTAACTGAAAAAAAAGCAAAAGTAGGATAGCAAAAATAAATACTTAATTTGTAATGCTCTTCCATTTTCCTTTGCAATTTTATTATGATTGAGATTTATTTAATATTTTATCCAAAATGTATGACTGGCGGAACAGCCTGGAATACCTATTAGAGATAACTACTTTTCTCAAATTGCATGTGGATACTTATTCTGTGACCTTCTGTGCCTTCTCTGACCATTAGCAGACGAAATCAGCTACACTGGAAAGAAGCTTGCCATTTAATTCCAAATTTGGAGGAAAGAATATTGCAATACTGCAGCAACAGCATAGCAAATATGATACCTGGTAGGAGGTGAAGGTGATTTTTACTTCGAAACAAAACTGACTTCACCCATTTGCACTTTCACAGGGACATACTCACAAGCACCATGATGTCTGTGTCCCTCCTGGTAGCCTGGCCAGCATGCCGGAACAAGACACTTGGATCCAGGAGGGCTGTCACAAGATGGGAGGCAAGGGGAGCCAGCTACCAAGTCTTCTTCGCCTCTCCTGGGTTCTTCTTAGGTGGGCAGTTATGCGATGTTTTAGGATATGTCTTTTGTACACTTTAGGAGTTAACAGTCATCAGTCTCTCCATCCTGTCCCACATTTGCAAGTCATCTGTGAGGATTTACTCACTGTCCTCTGTCTCCCCTCATAGGTATCCTGAGAAGCAGCACAGAGAGATATGTTAGTATCTCGATGACCTGCTAATCTAGGTGCCATGAACACTCTGTAGCCCTTCTCCTGCCTTCTTTCTTCCTTCTGCTACTCTCACATCCAAACATTGCCTTTCATTCTCTGTTGATACCAATATGAACTTCAAAAYTCCTATTACAATTCTCTACGTATTCAGACTCAGGAAGTTCTATTTCAAAAGGTTCAAATTAGGAGTTTGGTTTTGAAACAAATTTTCTGATTGTTCCCACTTACTGTGTCTGTGTAAGTTCACATTAAGGAGCCTCTCAGAGTGCACTAACTGGAGTCCTTTAAGACTGAAGTGCTTAAGAGTAACTTCCTAGCCCTGAGTGGCAAGTTGGACTGATAGAGTTAGCAGTCCTTCTTGGTTGTCRAAAGAGTCCACGAGGCTGGCAGGCATTTCTGTTTTCCCTTATAGGACAGGTCAGGCAGGAGTAGCTCATTAAAGCTCCCAGAACACATAAAACTACAGTCAAAAAATGGAGTGCATGCAAATGTAATGCAATGGTTATCAACTTGCAATCTGTAGGCCCTCAGGATCCCTCCTGATTATTCCAAAAGTATCCACAAAAACTGACAAGGAAAAATCAGAACATATCTGTTATGCATCTATTTATATGGGAGCCCACACCCTGACATGAAGGATTTTAGAGGTCCAGAAACTGACAGAGGTTGAAAACTACTGCATCAAAGCTGTCACAAGCCATAGCAGCTTTTTCTTGTTTTCCCAATTTCTGTTTATATAGCCTCTCCTCCTAAGTCACAGAACACTATGATTATGCCCAGCTCGTTACAGCTGCAAGTGCCAGACTATTCTTTAAAAGGCTATTACATCTGTTGCAGTGTGGAATAATGGTCTTTATTTGAAGTCACCACACCTACTGTGATTTAAATATACATCTTATTTAACTTTCTTGAAAATTTTGTTGTGCAGATAAGTCCTTTACAAAAAATGAATCTGCAAGGTAAACTACAGCATTTGCTTGACCAGCACATCCTTATTTGTCTTCAAAAGATGACATTTGTTACATCAGAGAAAACTCCTTTTCTTTTAAGAGGGATGTAGAACAACTATTTTGGTAAAACATAAGATGAAAATAATTCAGCACAATCCATAGAGCACAGGTTAAGCCTGAAGTAATGACAGAATGAAACAGAGAAAGAAAAAATATACATTATTCTATCACGCAACTTTGACAAATTATCCATAAAATAACAAACATGAGACATTTTAAGGATTGTGTTATACAAAAATCATGCAAGTGCTCCATTTTAAAATGGAAAACCCCCATAGAAGGGGGTGGGGGTGGGGCAGCCGGGGAAGGGGAGGGAAAACAGGGGAAAAAAAGAGCAAAAAATATGGGAATCATAGGATTGCTTTTTGTTCTTCCCCTGAAGGAACTTTGAATATATTTCATCATGTTCCCCCAAAACATACTGAGAGAAAGCTGAACATATATCACAGTAGAAAGCTGTATATCAAATCTGTGCCCTACAAGAGCCACTGAAAAGACTCATCAGGTTTTTTAGCACAGCATCGTTCTGCCTCATTAATTGTAAACCCTTCTTTGATTCTGCTGACCATGAGAGTCTCTAGTGAAGCACTGAAATGACTGGATATCCATATCAGAACACTGAAAAGCTTTTCAGTAAAACTAAAAGCCACGAATCTGTCAGTCAAAATACGTATGCATATATATTACTGTCTCAAACTGTCTTTAGTGCTTATGAGGCTGGGTAGCTATGCCACAGCCTTCCACCATATAACTGCATTATTTGCAGGACACATATTCATTTCACTGCCTATGATGATAAGCTCCTGAAAGCAAAAATACTTTGTTGTACAAACGTCAGTCTCTGCATTTGAAGAGCCACTAATAAGCTCACTACACCGTGAGTCTGGAGGTGTCTTTTGGAGTATGACTACTAATTAACTAGCGTAACATGGAATCTGCTATCACTAGAAGCAGGGAGAATCTGGTGATTATGATGTGCAGGAACAATATAATTTGCAGATTCATCCTCTGTCAAATTTTACAGTTGTTTGAAACTTCAAGAAGAAAGCACCTCTCAAGGCTTTTTATTGTGATGCATCTTCCAGGCTTATAGATACTCTACATGCTATTTCATTATGAAGCAATATATAAAAATCCTCCGACTGATATCACAGCATTGCAGGATGACTGTACTGAGCTTCAGCATCTTTACTCCTTAGCATAGGTTTTCATTTCAGAAAGGGTATTGATATCTTTCAGTGATGTAGCTTTTTTTTTTTAATAGGAAAAAGAGTATATGTGTCATTTTTCACATACTCTTACTACTACTCTTGTATTCTGCCTCATTTTTAGTTGATATAAGCTTCTCTTTCTCAAATCATGTCATGTTTTCTTCCTCTTTCCTGCACATCAGAATGTGTATAACAGACTACAGACTGTGTTCTTTTCATTTTAATTCTTTTGGTCTGTAAGTAATTTTACCAAATAAAATAAAAAAGTAATGAGAGTTCAGGGAAAACAAATACCCTTTTTATATCACAGAGCATTTACTGCTAGAATCTCACTGCCCCAAAAATTAACTGAGGAGAAAATATTGCATAGATGAAATTATGTACCTGAAAAGCCTATGTAATTTTAATAATTTTAGGACATTTTATTGTAAGACATTTCTCCTGGATGACTTAGGATGGATGATTAAAAATCAACACAGAATTTTATTCTCCTGGTTTTCAAATTATACAGCAGGTGGTGGGGATGGAGAGTCACAAGGAGAAAAATATGCCTTATGAAATGTACTGTGAAGTTTTGCATGCTTATGAAATTAATTGACATGATTCCCTACAAGGCTTTATAAGCCAATTTAGATAAACACTTAAATAATATTTCTTTAGCATTTTGACACACATTAGAAAAAATTCAACACAGGTGTAGATCTAAGTCTTCTTTATTTTTCTACCTTAGGCAATTCTACCTGTATTCGTGACTTGTTTAAATATCTAAAAACCGATTGCCATCGTGCCTCAAGTAGGAGGCTAAGAAAAAGTTGAGCAGCCAGATATGTTTGACAAACAGTTCAACCTTGAAAAAGAAACTGCTTATGACCAGTTCCAATCATTAACTCTCTGACATTTCTAATGTGAGTTCTTCTAGGGATGACATCCAGAGGTGTCAAAGTGGCATCTAAAATGTCGCAAACAATGTAGCCCTACCTCAGAAGTGGAGGCAGAAGGAAAACTTAAACAGCATCAAATAGCTGTAAGAAAAGCACTTGTCTCAGCTCTCCCTGAATGTGAGTAGTTTGTCTTTGCTGCAGACATTAATAACAACACAAGAAACCCATTACACCTACAGTGCATTAAAAAGGCAGATAAAGAATGATATAGCTTAGAGATTTGGACTCAGTGGACTCTCAGAAGCCACTGGACTGTATTCAGAAGACCACTTACAATTATCATAGCTGAGATTATCACGTATACAAGATGGGCAAAGGCATTATTTAGCAGGCCAGTTTTGCACAAAGGTTACATTTTTTGTACTATTATTTGTTTGACAGGCTACAGTTTGTATAGACTACCTCCTCGTGTATTGCCTTGCTATTTTCTCAGCTGTAATATGTTTGATTTATGTAACTAATAAGTGACAATTGCTAGATAAACACATTCTTTTGTTACATTAATGATTTCATTTGAAAATATGCTGATGCAATTAAGATTCACTTTCCCCACACAGAATAATTGTGATGGCTTCAGCATAGTTCGCAGCAGACTAACAAGACATGTTTATACTGCTAAAAACACTCAAAACTATATACTAATGAAATAAATTCTATTTTTAAAAAGCAATTCTCTCCATGTGAAATGTTAATTGGCAATGCAAAAAAAAATTCTTCATTTCAAAAATGTACTGAATTGACATTGTTATGTTAATTTATCCAATTAAAAATGGTCAAATGCATTCACACGGTTTAGGGTTAATAGGTGGGAGTTACATTTCACACAGCCATTTAGAAATTTGACAGTCTGGTTCAAGGTTATTTTATACAGTCTTTATATGTGAATGTCTATTGCCTAAAATCAAATTTACTTTGATGGCTGTTTTCTTTGGCTGAACTTACAAAAGAGAAGTCTACATCAGTCTGCTGGTAACATAATTGCAGTACCTTGCCATAAAAACATGACTAATACAGAAACATTTTACCAAATGAAACTGCTGCAAAATGATTCAAATTCTTATTCTAGTACATGGACAAATATTTAGTGTTGAGAAAGCATACTTTCTTTCCACTGCCATCAGGATAGAGGAGGCTATATGACCAGTAAATCACTTGCTGTCTTCTTTAGTCTCTCCAAGAGCTTTTGTTCATTGGGCAAATTAATTTATACTATTAAACCCCCCCCCCCACAGATGAATAACAAATATCATAAACTCCCATTAACCATTTTTACTAAATAAATACAATATGGAGGGCTTCCTAACATAAATGCTCAGATGTTAGATTTTAAAGGCTTCTGAAACAAAATAAAACAAAACATAATTGGGACTCAGTAGAACACTTGCAAATGAATAAGGGTTACCAACTCTCTTCTTCTATTTTACACTGGCTGAATAATGACAATTTGTGAATCATTTCTTGCTTCCAGAAGAGCAGTCACTGCAGTTCAGAAGATATGCATCAATGGAAGACTGTAAGCTGCTTATACCAACTTCTGTACAATAACTGATGTTTACAAATAATCAAAAAGCACCAGTCAGCTGCAGACAGAAAGCAAAGACTGTTTAGATATTCACAGAAATTAATTTTGAATCCTATTTCATTTTTACTATCTGAAGTGCAGTGTTTGTGTTCTGTTACGAAGTCATTTAATCAATGGAAAGAGACAATAGCAACTTGCAAAGCAGTACCTAACAAGTTGAATTTCAACAGCTGACTGAAATAGTCACAAAAATCCCTTTAAATGTAGAAAAAAAAATGTTAAATATAATTTACACAGAAATTTTAATAATGAATCAATCAGAACTGGTTAACTTGATCAATATAATAAACACACTAAAAGAACATTCATCTCACTGAATTTCTCACAGTTTTTCCCACTTTTTTCAGCTGGATTTCCTACTTCTAAGCCACAACAGGTAAATGTAAGCTGTCTCAAATGGTTTCTTCCAAATGCATTCCTTTTTTCTGGAGGATTAAGTTTGCCCTGGAATTTGTGGAGCAGTTGATATCCCTCTACATCTGAACACCTGCAGCTCAGCCGCAGCAAATGTGCATTACGCCGGGCAGTGCAGCCGTGGGACATGAGACCTAATGCACATATGCGCATGGCTGCAGTGAGCCCACACCTTTGAGCTGAAGCTTCCAGAGGCATCAGCCAGACTCACTGCATCTGCGACATGCAGCAATCCTGTGCCAGCACACTAAGCCCAATCTTTCCTTTAGCAGCTGAATTCACCATTTGTTTCCAAAGTAACTGTACATAAACGTGTAAACCAGCCTGTCCAAGACAAAAATGTGGAATGTCACCTTTCTGCACTCCAGTCTAAGAACCGGTTGGGTAAACACCTAGAAACAAATACTATTAATCTACTGGGACTTCTGATGAAAAATCAGACACCTACAACCAGGAATTATTTTCCAAGATCTGGGGGGTTTCGAGCCACTTCAGAGAATTACTGAGATGAAGGTGTTCAAGACGCTCAGCACCTTTTATAAGCAGGCTTAAACATTAAATATAAATATTACTAAAGAGGATTAAATACTTTAATGAGATCTAAACTTTATTCACTTTAGTTTTCCATGTGAAGTAGTGACTGGAGATCAGTTTTGAATTAAACAACTGAGCAAAGTACAGAAGACTTATGTGATCTAAGTAGTTAGGTATATGTAAGTTTTTAAACCTCTTTAAAGTACACCAAAAACATTTTTGATTGTCATCTGTACAAAGTATGTCTCATAAATAATCAAGCCTAAGTTTTATTCATAATTAGTCCGTTCCAAAATATTGATGCATTTAAGTAAGCAGGAATAAAACATACTCAGTCATAAAGGATGAAGACAAAATATTTTACAGATTCTTCTTCTGAACTACAGTATTCTTTTAAATCTCTATGACTTTAAGAATACCTCCATGACAGCAGAAAGACATGACATCAGAAAGTTAAATACAGTTTCTATATATCAAGTACAATCCTTTGTTCCCAGTGCTTACACTGTCAAAAGACTAATGTTATAAAAACCTACTGAAATATGCAGTGAGTGGGCTAAAATTATTCCTTCTAAAGAGCATTTTTTCTCTCTGCTTGTTAAAGAAAGAACGGGAGTTCTTAAAAAAGTGAATATAATTGTGATAGATACCAGTAAAAAAGTATTCCAAAAATGTTCCTTGCATCATGGACTATTATTTCAAATGAATTCCACTTATATACAGCTGAAACTGCACATAGGAAAGAATGAACAATGCTTAGATAATGAGACATTTGCAACTAGTTCCTATATATACATATGTATGCACATATGTTATTTATAAATACAATTAACAAGCTGCATCAATCATCAAAGAAAACATTCTGGTTATATTGACTCCATTTTGCTGTCTTCCCTTTTGCTCCCTCTGCCTGTATAGACAGAACGGTATATAATATTCCCCTCACACCAGATACATCACTCCCCCTCTTCCCCAAAGTCACTGCATGATCTGCCACAGACCAAGGACAATGCATAGCACTCCAACTGAAAAGCGGAAGCAATGTAATACTGTTTCCACACAGTTAATTTAAGTATCAACTGAATGTTATTTAAAACTATATTCTGTACAAAGGTAAAGGACCTAACCAATTTCAAACCAAATAATAATTTAAATCATGCAGCAAGGGCCCTTTTCACATTTGAAAACAAACTCTTCAGAAACAAACATTCACAATAAAATGTTAGGCTGTATATCACCAAGAAGGTAAAAAACAAATGTTTCACATTCTTTCTAATACAGAGAAAAACAATTTGAAAGAACAGAACACACAATAATGGTAGATGGTTTAATTATTTGCTTAAATTTATGTCATTTCAATGAGGAGATGTAGTAAATACCCTATGTTGTTATACTGCCATATACTGAAAAACTGATTTCAGAGGCTGCATCTAAAATACTAAACTGCAGGGCATTTTTAAGGTCCATGTCAGGGAAAGACCCCAAGCTTACAAGCTTCTCTCCATACTCCTTGGATCTCGGTTTCTGAGAATACAGACTGAAAGACAGTCACAGGATACTTCTTTGCTTCTTCTTTTCATAAAAAGACCAGTCAAAAAGACCAGACTAGCTTGTTCCAAAGAAACACGAGTTCATCAGAAGCCGGAATCAAATCTGGACAAGACCTTTGTTGTGAGAAGGAATTCAGAAAGTTTTGTCTTTTTATTAGAAAACCTGAGACTTCATTATTTGATTTTACCTTGGGTTGTAAATAGAAGTACCAAAATACAAATCACTTTTCTGAAATGGATATTGCTGCATATAGACATTTTATTTACAAGTTAAGATACTGCTCCCAGAACTCCACAATGAGCTTGCAGTATGACTTACGCACACGTTTTTTAGAGAAATGGCTCTTCAGCATCAGGCTTGTTATTCTGTATTTTTACCTCTCCCATTCACTGGATGGGTTCACTGGCACACATTCCCTACCCTTTTCCAAGTTGCTATAATTCTGCACACACAACCATAGCAGCAGGATTACAAAGCAAACCAGAGCCCTGAGTGGGGACAGTCACCCAAATGGTTGTTAATAGGGATCTCCACAGATGCAGAGGACCCAATGTGAAAAGCACTGTAATATCAGCTTAGACACAGAGGACAACCTCCCTCCCATGAAGCAAATGGAACTAACATGGGGGAAATGCTGACTTTCATAAGTAAGTTTTCCATAACTACCAGTTATTCTTCAGGTCTTAATCAGAATTCAAACAGATGAACAGCACTTTTCCATATGTGCATCATTAAATCATTTAAATTAAATCCTCAAAACAGACCAAAGGAGAAGAACACGCTAATTGCATTTCATATTTTATCCCAAATTATGACAATCAGTCAAAATAGAGTTGCCTATAATGTTTAATTCAGAAAAGCACAAATTTATTGTACTGAGTAAATGCTGATCTTAGGACAATTTTAAATTTATTGTACCGAGTAAATGCTGATCTTAGGATAATTTTGTATGTATTCATCTCAGGTACAACTTCAGTTCCTCATTTTTCTCCTGTTTCTCATCATATAAGAACTATATTTTCATACACTGCAATAATTCCATTTTCATACTTTGCATTTTTTAAATCTTCTTTCCAAATTTACATTTTGCCCTGCTCTGAAACTTAAATTAAATAAACTTTAAAATATGCTTCGTATTTTCTTTTGTGTGATTCCAACACATATTGTTAAGATGTTTCTAAAACRTACGTAGAAATCTAATTTATATATATATTTAAATCTAATGTTGCATATAATCTTGTAAATTGAAGTTAATGGTGCCAGAATCTATTACCCTTGAGCATTAAAAATAATTAAGAAAATTAGTCAGGCTTTGAGATATTTGCTTGCCTGATTTGTTATTGTTTTTACATACATTTCTGAGCTATATTCTCTGCTTTCTCAGGAAAAAAATTCTCACACAACCTTCTGGACTTTAGAAACAGATGGACTTTCATTACTGTCTATTTTTGTCCTTCTGTGTCAATTTTTTGTCTTTTGATGGGAAGCGGAATGGACTACCTAAATATTTATGACTATATGATGAGGTCTCCAGCTAGCGCTCCATTTACCCTTTAGCTCTTAATCAGGATGGACATATTTAAAGCATCAAGTCTGAATCTTGGCCTTCCTGTAGTCAAAAGATATTTTGCCATAGATTTAAGCAAGTTCATCACGTCATCCTCTTAGGCTAGTTTCTTAGGAAAATGCTCTCTCCTGTTACTTGCTAGCTACTTGCTCCAGTTAGCTGTTATCAAGCACTTCGGATACATCAGGGTTAGCAAGGATAGTGTAAATAACTCCAAGAAGTACTGCTAACAGGACTTTTGTATTAATTTTCAGGCAGTCTTACRCCTCATTAGAACTTTGAGTTTTAATGTATTTTTTAATTTTTGTCAATCTATATAGAATGGCTCACAGTAAATTTAAAATAGTCACTATCATGTTATTCAAATACAGATCTACCTCTTAATCTTTCCTTAAATTTTCTTACAAAAAACACTCTCCTTTATCTCTTTCATTTCATTCTTATAATCTTGTCTGCACATAATCACAAACTTCTACATAAATGAGGGAGAGGTGAGCTAGTGAGAAATGTTATTTTTGTTAAATTCATTCCAATTGTAGCTTTTAGAGATATTTACAAATGTCTTCTGTTTTTATTAGCAGTATGTAATTCTAACCATGGAATACAGTGCAAAGCAGCACAGATAAGCAAAAAGCAGGAACCTCATTCATTCATTCATACTGTTGAATTCCAGTTTTGTTCAAATTCTAGTTTAGATCTTCAGTCTAGACCAGAAAGAGTGAACTAGCTTCCTGGACTAGATCTTAAATTAGAAAGGCTCTATTTACTGTTTCCCGTTTGCATGTATCAATGGGATTTGATGGGAGCATGGCCAAGAGCACTATCTGAATATAGTTTAATGAATTTATCATCCATAAAGACAAAAAAATCTCAGCGTATTTCAAATTACTTCCTTATCCATTTGGCAAGCTTTTTATTTCCAAATTCATGTTCTGTTTTTTTTTCCTAAAGAATTTCATATAGAATTCCTATAGAATTATTTTAGCATATACAGAGTAGTAAACCATTGTAATATGCATCATCACTTCTACTTTAAAATGTTCGTGTGCTCCCATTTTTCATTTCATCTTTTAATGAAAATTTCAGATCTACCCTCTTTAGATCAGTGTAGTTCTGGATTTTAGAAAACTTGGTATCAAGGAAAAAGAAGTTAGTGGCAGGAAAAATCACAGTGTGATATAGAGAGGTGACATAAACTATGTAGGTACCAGGATAGAAAACTGTAATTTGTACATGAAAACTGTCCTTTGTAAATGGAAACAACACTAATCTAATGACAAGACTTATTGATCAGTGTAATTAATAGAATTGTTGGCTAACTCTGTATAATCTGATGTTGCTTTTCACTTAAAGTTATACAAAAAGGTCAAAAGTTAAATTTTAATTTAGCCATAATTAAATAAGCAAAAAACAGAACATTAATGACAAAAAAAAAAAAAAAACAGAAGTGACTACTGCAATATGTTCATACACTTTTGTAGCTCTGTTTTAAAAAGCAGACACATCAGGTTACATACTGTTGTCACAGCACACACACAGCACTTGTAAAATAAGCAATTATAGAAACCTATATCTATAATATCCAGTGAATAACTAACAAATTTTATGTCCACAAAGGCTTTATATTGCAGAATTTGACATTTTTGGCCCAAAGGAAGATGAAAGGAAGGAGATATAGGATTTCTTCATGGTCTCTGTGTACCAATTGTGGAGATTGGGAATGCTGGAGAGAAACGTCCAGGAAGGTCTGAAAAAAAGTTGCACTAGTTATTAGCATGCTCACTATAAAACATAAACAGTATAGAACATTTTCCATATAGTCAATCTGCCTGCATGTCTTGCAGTTCACTGCAAGACCTCAGCTACATGCAGAAGGAATTTATAAGTTCAAGGCAGACTTGTGGACCCAGCAGCTAATTATTTAATGTAAGATATAGCCCCCAGTTTCTGTATGATGTTAAGGGCAGACTTCTGTCTGCTAGTAGCTGAGGAGACCAAACACTAATTAAACAAAGAGCTGAAATGTTAATGACTCTGCTGAACTTCAGACTGTTTGTTTGGTGACCAGATTCAGACATATTTTTGTCCAAGTGCTGACTACTGAAAATGATGACACCGCCCACCATGAAACTGGCATCCTCTCTGAACAGAGGACCAAGAGGAATATATTTATGTATTTGTGTTAAATTTTGCAAGTATAAAATTATGTTGAAGCCTTATTGAAATAAGGCTCTTAAAAAGAGAAATATCATCAGATTTATTATTAAATAAATGGTTAATATTATTTACACTATTAAAAATATTAGTTACAATATTTATGATTTTTATGAGTGCATTAAATATTCAAAGTGTGCATGGGAACTATTAATGTCTTCTCCCTACAGCATTACATAAATAATTCTGTGTAATACTTCCTGAAAAATTCTGAGAAGACAGCTATTAACACAGTACATCAATGAAGAGTTAAACTGAGATGAAGACTGAATGGGAGTAAAAGAGTTATACATAACATTATTTCTGCATAGGTAACATTCATTAGAAATTTGTCAGACAAAGCAGGTTTTAGAAGAACTCGCCAAAGTGTGAATGCATGATTATTTTTCCTGGTCTCCATTTCTGGTCACCCTTTGCTTTTAAACACATTAATAGTCCCAGAGGGAATAATTACTATTACTATGCAAAGAGTGAAATCACAGAAGTCTGCACTGGAGAACAGGCATGCCCTGTTACACTCCATCAGGAACCCCCGAGCTACCACATCTCCCAGCTTGTACTTCCGAATTTCCCTTTGATAAAGGGCAAAAGGGTGGGAGGGTGGACCTAGACATCATCCTCACACGGAGTCCCATAACTGCAACACGCAGTCAGACCTAAGAGCTGAGAAATGCTCTCAGGTTCCCCAGAACTGATGCTGACAGAGTTGTTAATTCAACTGGGTGTTGATAGACAGATGAGGATATGTTGCTGGAGATAAGACAGGGAGGTAAAGATCACTTTTTGAAACTCATCCACTCAGTATTTCAGCTAATACAGTATTGYAATGGGGGATTCTATTTCATTATTAATGTTTGTTTCCTTGTTTAATGCTGCTGTATATATTTTGTAATATATGAAAAAGGTTAGTTGCACTATATCATATAGGTCTCACTTTTTATTACTATACAAACTTTAAAAAGTACTTCCAAAATAAATACATGCAGTTGTACACATACATATAGTGGAAGTGTTATACCTTCATATGTATATACTGAAACAAATACCGGTATCTACTCATAGGCATCCCTCATGCAGAGAGCCTAACAGAATTTGAATAATGCAGTACTTGCTGAAACATATATAAAACCTCAGCTTCTTGCAAATGTAGTGGGAATTTTAATTCCTTCTTTATATCCCCATTTCATAAGTGGCACCCTATTGTTCAAAATTTTACTACAAGACCAAATGCTAAAATAAGCTGATGAATTTTTATGTTACTTTTTCTCATTTAAAAATTCACATTCAGAAATGTGTTCTCTCTCTTTACTCTTCTCCTTTTTTATTTCCTACACAAATGTCTCAGAAAAGAGAACAAGTCATTACACTTTTAAACTCAGCTTCTCCTACGCTGTCATATTGAACAGATAAATTGCAAAAGTCTATGGCAAAAAAACGTTACTGATTTGGGTTAGCACCTTCCTCAATTTTTTAGTAGCAACCTTTTTTTAATTTATCATATGCATTGACCGACTGCATGTATTGTTCCCCCAAAACATAATCATGTCTTTTGTAGCAAAAGTAACGAAAAACAGCAACATGCTGGAAAACTTTTTATAATCACTTGCTCTATTCATTACAAACAGCACATCAAAGAAAATTCTTGTGGACCAAATATATTTTAGCTAGGTTTTATAAAATAATAAAATGAGTCACCTTTAGTAATACAGAGATAAGTAAATATTATTCTCTATTTTTAATTACACTTTACTAATCCCTAAAATTTATTTTAAAACTTCCTTTATATTTCACAGTAGTATCATCAAACAGCACCTTTTTTTTTTCAGGATTTGCAGATTGTACAGATTGTTATGCTTAAATGAGAAATTCAGACCACCTTTCAGTCCTGGTAAGAAACTATTACTACTACAGATAATGAATAGCTTGGCATTCAGTTGCCTCCAAGACCCTACTGAACACTTGATTATAACACAGAGTGTTTCTGTGAGAAATTTTTAGTTTTCCAAGCCTGGCCAAAAAAGCACCCTCTTTCTTTCCTGGCTCTTTCCCAGCCATTTACTGCTTTTTGCTGTTTTCAAAATAAAATTATCTTTGAATTTCTACCTTGTGAGAAATTTAAAACAAATGCTTTCATCCCAAATAAAATTTCTCATGGAAATCATGTGTTTTGGCCAGCTCTTTCAGCAGAATGACCAGGCAAAAAGGCTACAGAGCCACGCAAGAGCAAGTTGGAAGGATAAGTGTTCGAACTCAAGTTTCCTCATGCTTGTGTGCTCTAAAAATTTGTTAGCTTCCACCACATTATCCAGGCTTTATTTGCACTCTAACATCCATCAATTGCCTCAATCATTTCCAGATTACCACATGTTCAAAGCTACCAATAACCTGGCAAGTGCTAGAAAGCCTGATGACAAAAGAGAGAACTGCCAGCAGCAGAGACTTCCACCACAACAGCCCTAGGCAGCAACACTGGTCACTAACCAGATGTAACCAGATAGCTTCCCTGCTATGACTCTGTCCTTCTGCACTGAGCAGTGGGCTGCCTTGGCAACACTGCAGTAAGATTCACGCAGAGCTCCAGAAAAGTAATATTTGCAATGTGCTGGCTTCCCCTGCTGGTCATGCAGGTCTGCATAACAGTCCTTTGAAACCCTTATGAATGGTCCTGCTCTGACCAAAAAGGAAACTTAAGACAAATTTCTCCACAAGCACTTACTCACTTTCTCCAACTAACCTCCTGCTGCTGTACATACAGTAATTGTCTTTCTCCCTTCGGCTGTCATACCAGGCAAACTGACCTCATCACTGATCTTGCTGGGATCTCCTGTTGCATTGATGTTAGCTGTTGCCTTTCTGTCTAACGATCAGTAGTATTTGGAGGCTAGCTAGTCATGCCTGGCATGAAGAGATCCACTAGAAGTTAGTAGTTTGACTGCAGGCCCTATTGATTCCAGCTAGCTGTGCCATGCATCCTACAACTGGGCACCAGGAAAAGGAATTATCTTTCAATAAACTGCACCCAGAAGAAATACTAAGGATCATCGAGTACCAGCCTGTAATGTCACGCACTAAATCTACAGAGGCTTAAATCATGTGGACGGGTTCAGAAGGAAGCAGCTTTCTACACGGATATGACTATAGCAAGTCATCTAATTAGCAGTGGCTGAGCAACCACAGCAACCATGTACCATATCTAGTGTGAATTAGCACCAGTGGTACGTAGATAAAGCCCAAATTACTGCTATCATTCCTTAAATGGATGCCAAGCATTGATCTAGAATAGCATTTGAGATGAACTCTTTGTGTCCTGTCAACTCATGCACAAAATTCCCAGTGGCATCCAGTGGATCAAGGACATAATGTGACATTTTGTATTTGTTTTCAAAGAAAACTAAAATTTACTTTCAAGGTTTTCATTTAGAGTCTTAATAGAACAAGACTAGGTTTCAGAGCAGAGGCAAAGTCTTCATCTGAGACTAAATGCATTCTCATTTCAATAACTTTATTTTCTGCCTAGGTTATTTATTATTATTTTATTTATTATCCTATCTTATTAAATTTGCTTCCTGTTTTGTTCTCCTTCTTTCTTTATCATAGTTGTAATTAAATACTCTCAGTGACCTACAGCTGTCTAGTCACATCAGCTAGAATAAACTTAATTAATTAATTAACTGTGTTCTAGAAATGCCTTTTTCTCTCCATTGACTAGATCAGATATATATGTCTACAATATAATTATCTAAACGTGAACTGATAAATCCCACCTTTCTGCACCTATTCCTCTCAACCTTTTTTCACAACTACCCATCTAAATTGTAAGCTTTCTGAAGTTACTTCCAGGTTTGCATAGGAATTAACATAATGGGGTCTTGAATCAGATAAGGGACTAGTACAGCAGTGTCTTGAACCAATCAAAACCTCCTCCTACTTTTGACATATCAGCATTGTTGACTGTTTTGAAAATACTTTTTGCCCTCCCAGAGTTAGGATAATTTTATGTCTATAACCCAATATGCAGTTTTGCACCTTGGAACTTTGTGTGCAGGAGGAGACCCACTTGATATCATATGTTGTTTGCCCGCACAAACCATTTGTAGCTTGCTTAGTCGTACCACTAGCACTAACCAGTATTAATCTGAACAGTTCTACAACTGTTGCAAAAGTATTTGGATTTTTCAGATCCCCCTTTTCTAAAACTCCACTGATTTTTTTTTTTTAAACACAGGGTTATTATTACATGACATAGCTTTTTCATATTAGAAAAATGTAATCACAAAAATTCTAGCCTTATTATTGCTATGTAAAATAACTTAAACAACAGGTTCATACCTTTAGCTCAGGCATGTGGCTTTGCAGAAAAAGACACACTCAGAAGGTGAAAGAAATCTCAACATGAACATAATTTTGAAAAACAAATGAAGAAACATTTCTGATTTGCAATATTAGCTTTAATGTTTGGTTTTATTACTTACCCCCTCCTCTCATAAGGTAATTTTATTGATTCAGTAAAAATTATTTTGGCTTCAGTGCAACTTTCCTTTTCCTCCAAAGAAAGAAAAGAACTTTTGAGGCTTGCTCAGGCTACTGTGACATGACAGCTGGATGATGTTTTTATTAGACTCAGGTAAAATCAAAAAAGTAAAATGATTTCTACTTCTACCTAGGGACTATTTAAAATAATGTTATTTTGCAGCTCTGTAAGTATCTCAGTTTTATATACTATGGGAATGTAAACTGCCTTGAGAGTTAGCTGTCAGCCTTAAGATATATTTTAGAATTTTCTTGCTAATGTGATTGGATTAGAAACTCTGATACTGGTTGAGATATGTGGGGGGAAAAAAAAAGTTTTTCAGTTCTTCAGTTTTACAGTTCTGTTGCTGTCTGCCATTTACAGTTTACACTTTATTGGCAAGACTCTCTTGCCTTCCAGAGGAATACCCCACTCTCAGAGCTTAGTTATGTTTTATAGTCTCCRTATTTTGCAGAATTTGGTATTGGATTTGTACAATGCTGCTCTCCACCCCCACCTCCATCCCTCCCACACTTCCTTCCCCTGCTTGTCCATGAAAAGACTTAATGACTATGTCCTTGAAATGATTCTATATTGAAAATAAATAGAGCCTAAACTTTGCCCTCAGATGAGCATGCAGTCTTTGCTGATAGAATTAATAAATATGACTCACAGCCTCTTTACATCAGTGAGCTCTGCAGAGAATGCTCAGGAAAAGCAGATGCTATCCTCTTTGCAGAAGTGGTTCTGCCAGGCACAGTGACATTTCCTTGTTAAGATGAAAATAATGAAAAATTAATCCTGTTGCCATTAGTGGCAAAAGGAAAGAAAAAAAAAAGCAACCCTCTTAAACAGATGGGTCCTGGTACACTTAAAAAAATTGCACTTGTGTTCTGACAGAAGGGAAACCTACAGGCACTTGAAAATATCAGGCTGTGTCAACCCAGGTTACAATGAGGTGTTGTTTTCTCCCAATATGTTAATTTCCCCTTAGCATGGTCCCCTTAGCATCTGTGAAATGGGGATAATGATGTAACCTTTTCCTGTAAATCTCTGGTGATCTGTAATTAAAGATGATATAGAAGAGTGAGAGATTACTTTCCCACTTGGATCAAAACGGAATAGATACAATAATTAATATTTATTAATTGTTTATTAGTATTTTTATGTATTACTATAGAACCTATAATCCTTAAATACAAGCTACAAGGCTTCTCTGCTAGGAACTAAAAAAAGTCCTTGATCCAGCTGTTTAAGTGATAACACAAAAAGCAGATGAATGAGTAGAAAAAGAGTAAATCTCTGCACCCTAACTAGCGGAGAGCCTTGTATAGACATTATGGATAAAGAGATTTTAAAAGAATTTTAATGAGAGAAAGAGGTAACTTCAGATGTGTAGGAAGGATCTGTTCAAGCATGATGGATAACCAAGAAAAAAAGCAGAGATGAAAATTAAAAAATAGTTGATGGAGTCTGGCAATATAATTGTGTGATCAGATGTGACTATCAGTTGGAATATAAATGCTGAATAAAAGACGATAGGTAGAGAAAGAAAAGGCCATAAAGAACTTTGAAAGTGAAACCTAGTAGATGATGTTTGGTAAGATAGATGAAAGGATTAAATAGAAGGATGCAAAAAAGAAAGGCAGGTAATCAAAGAGACAGGTATAAGGAGCCTTAGCAATGGTGACAGAGGACAAAGAAAGTGCCTATGCTAGAGCTGCTTGGAGGGAATTCGGAAAGTCCTGTGTCATTGCATACCTGTACTCAAGCACTGAATTTTATCTTTGATGAATACATGGTTCAATCAACTTCCAAAACAGTTCAAGAACCGTTGCTCGCTGACTTTGCAGATGACACTAACACGTCTACCAAACCAACATTTTCTCCTAAACATTATAGCACTTTTGCTCAGGCTCCCTGCACTGCTGACCTGAGCTGTAAATGAGAAATGTACGTGCAGCATAAGCAGGAATACCATGATTCTGAAATGTGCTATATTTTGATTACCTATTATTACATTTTATCATTTGTAATACATTTGAATGCAACTGCTGGCAATACAGGCTACGTAAAAGAAAGGTAGGTTTCTGCCAGTACATTTAATACTAAGTCCCTAAGCAAACACAAAGCTATCTGCTGGTTCTGGCCTGTTGAAAAATGTCTACAGAACCTAGGATGAGACCGTCAAGGTCATTTCCCCTCTGATAAGATCAAAACTCTTCTGTTAAGTTTTATACCTTACAGCTTTTAAATTTCTACGGGCAGGTCTATACTTTTTCATGGACAGAATCTCTAGAAGAAAGGAACCCTGCAGAGCATTGGTGACAACTTCTTGACACAGGTGGTGGAGGAGCCAACAAGGAGAGGTGTGCTGCTGGACCTCGTACTAACAAACAAAGAAGGVCTGGTGGAAGATGTGAAGGTCGGGGGCAGCCTTGGCTGCAGTGACCATGAGATGGTGGAGTTCAGGATCCTGCGAGGAGGCAGCAGGGCACCAAGTAGGATCGCAACCCTGGACTTTAGGAGAGCAAACTTTGGCCTCTTCAGGGACCTACTTGGAGGAATCCCATGGGTGAGGGCCCTAGAAGGAAGGGGTGTTCAAGAGAGCTGGTTAATATTCAAACATCACTTCCTCCAAGCTCAAGAGCGGTGCATCCCTATGAGTAGGAAATCAAGCAAAGGAGGTAGGAGACCTGCACGGATGAGCAAGGAGCTCCTGGCAAAACTCAACCAGAAGAAGGAAGTATACAGAAGTGGAAAGGGGGACAGGCCACTTGGGAGGAACATAGGAACGTTGTCAGAGTATGCAGGGATGTGACGAGGAAGGCTAAGGCCCGTTTGGAATTAAATCTGGCAAGGCATGTCAAGGACAGCAATAAGGGCTTCTTCAAATACATCGGTAGCAAGAGGAAGACTAGGGAAAATGTGGGCCCTTTGCTGAATGGGGTGGGTGGCCTGGTGACGAAGGATGCAGAGAAGGCAGAGTTACTGAATGCCTTCTTTGCTTCAGTCTTTACTGCTCAGGCCAGCCCTCAGGAACCCCAGACCCTGGAGACCCTGGGCTCCCCAGTACAAGAGGGATGTGGCACTACTGGAGCAAGTCCAGTGAAGGGCCACAAAGATGGTTAGGGGCCTGGAGCATCTCTCTTATGAGGAAAGGCTGAGAGAGCTTGGCCTGTTTAGCCTGGAGAAGAGAAGACTGAGAGGAGATCTTATCAATGTGTACAAGTATCTGAAGGGAGGGTGTCGAGAGGATGGGACCAGACTCTTTTCAGTGGTGCCGAGTGACAGGACGCGAGGCAACGGGCACAAACTGAAACACAGACACTTCCATCTGAACATGAGGAAAAACTTCTTCACTGTGAGGGTGACAGAGCACTGGAACAGGTTGCCCAGAGAGGTGGTGGAGTCTCCTTCTCTGGAGATATTCAAAACATGCCTGGATGCAATCCTGTGCAACGTGCTCTAGGTGACCCTGCTTGAGCAGGGGGGTTGGACTAGATGATCTCCAGAGGTCCCTTCCAACCTCAGCGATTCTGTGATTCTGTGATTCTGTAACCCTATGTAAACAGAATGTAAATTACCCCCGAGGGTATTACCCACCAAAGGGTAATTCCTAAGATAATTTATAACAACAACAAAAAATATATTTTCAAATCATAATAATTTCAAGACCGGTCATTGTGCCGTAACAATAGTAGAATTGTGCTTCTATAGTGACTCATTTCAAAATGATAAATGACCTAGAACGCACATCACATATTGATAAATTCTCTTTCAGCAAAATGGTAAATGAAAATGTTCAGTGAAAACAGAAAATCCAGACTGGCTCATAATCTCCCAGTAAAGAAAATAACTATTAAATCACTTTCTAATAACCATGAGTAATCTGAGATACATGGAAGTTAAAAGTGCTGTTGCACAACAACTTAGTGACAGAAAAGGGGATAGAAAACAAGAGAGAAGTAAAGTGCTAAGCAAACTGCTCTGAATTTCTGTCTTGCTTTCCTTCTTACAACAATTCTAGGCCTTTCTATGCTTGGCAAAGTTCATCTACTTTTAATTATTTCTGTTGCTTTATAAATATCTGTATGTGTGCAAGTGTGATCCACTGTGCTGCCTTATAACAGTGAAGCAGAAAATATGATAATGGGTCTTTTTCTGTTCAAAATTTTAATTTGGCATTAACAAGTCCTGAAAATACTTAGGGGACTTTCTAATTTTTAAGCCAGAATCAAGTAAGTTAATAAAAAATGACTATGAATTTTAAATAGGCGAAGAAGTATCTTGTGTAAAAAGAAACGAGGAAAAAAATGTTGCATTCAAAGCAAATCCTTAATCTGATCTTTTTACACATTCCTTGTGGAGAGTTTCTGAAGGGGAAAATAAATGGGTGAAGCTATTTAGAGTACGGCTTGATACACATATGTTCTTGCTGTGCAGGTACGTATATTTTTGTAAGAAATGTTGAAGCAGCAATACACATGCTCTGGGAGGACAATCCTGGCTAGGAGAGTTTTACATCCCATAGTTCAGGCCACACTTCCTGTCTTCCAAAGCAGTCATACGGCAACCAACAGGGAAATGCACTGAATTATTATTGCCAGCACTATTAATGATTGCACATCAGCTTCAGAAAGAGCAAGGATTTAGTTTGTTTTGTTTTGAGGAAGGTATATTTGAGGTGGAAACAGAAGACAGTGGAAGTGCAGTGAGGAAAGCATGTAAAAAAGTACAAACTGCACCTATGAATAGGCTGTGCAGGGCTGTTTTGCGATTATCTGGAAAATGGACCAACTTTCATTTTATAGTTATTTTAATAAAATGTCATACAGATAAAGTAGAAGGGAACAAGTATCAAGATTTATTTAATAACTTTTCCATCCACCCAGATCTCTGATAAAGTGTAGTTTTCAGTGTTGCTAAGGAAATTTCAGATGAATTGTCTGCACACAATAGCCTGCAAATGGTGATAGTAAAAGATTAAATCTGCTCTGAAGGCAGGGGGTAGCACACCAACATCTGCTCTTATGTCTCTTTTCACTCCTAACATGCAAAATGCAAAGAAACCAGAAGGCTGAAAAAATATGGTGCATTTAGTATAAATGACAAATAACATTAGGAAACAATAGTTCTTAATTTATTATCATGTTGAGATCTGATTATTTTCTGTTTATAAATGAATACAGTTTATAAATAAAAAAAGATTGCAGGGGTGTCATCAGAAAGAACAGTGCTGTACACTCACATATAATAGGAAGAAATTTTTAATTTTAATTAATTTTGAAATGTAAAATTTTTAAGTTCTTTATTAGCAACCCTACTTACTATGCAAAGAAAAAATATGAGAAGGTTCATGTGAACTTTTAGGTCTTACACTATACCTTGATGTAGTATTCATTGTTAACTCCTTTTATCGAACATGATAGCATAAAAGCCACGCACAAAAAAGGGAGTTACCTACTATATATAGAAAAGACAGATGTTAAATGAGTACTAAATGAGTATTATTATATTTCACAATGTAACTAATAATTCTACTTCCATGCAACAATGTAGTTGCTAGGTACCATAAGCTTGGGGTTTTTTACTGCATTTCTTCAATAAAGAGGTATAAACCTGAAGAGGAATGTAAGGCACTAGCAAACAGTTATAACCTGAGCTATTATTAACAGAATTATAAAGATTTGGTCAATGATGGTACTGAACTAATGATAAATGATATAAGAATTCCTATTCTTATCTGAGAGATCTTATAGTTAACTTCTGCAGCAAAAACCAGCACTTAAAACCCAAGAGTATGTGATGGATCAGAAACAGCAATGTGTTTTCTTTCTCTGTATTTCTCTTCAATAGGTATTTTTAGCAGTGAGGCTTTGGAAGGATGAAAATATCAAAATAAACCTCAGCCTGAACAGAATGAACTTCAGGGAAAGTATTCCTCCCCAGTCAATCTCACACCTCCACAGTGACTACTAAATATTTTAAGTGGAAATTAATGAATTTTGCCACATTTCCAAAACCTTTTCTTTGGAGTCAGCACCGCAGTCCAGTGTACTGTACTTTCTGCTTCGCTGACCCTCTGTGCCCTGTATTTCAGTTCCCACTTGAGGCATGATATAAATATTTGATGAGGAGTTAGTGTCTGGTTCTCAACAGCACTAACTTCAGGGTTAAAGCAGTAATAAAGGGTGTCTGAACACAAGTGTCTGTATTACACTCTGAAATTAATCATCCTTGTATATCTGAAAATATTTGCGTGATATAGAAACATGAAGGATTTAAGGAATGGGTGCCACAAGAGGAAAGAAAATTAAACATATTTTTATATAGCTCTGTTTTTTTAATCACAGGACTTGTTTATAAGAAGAATTAAATGAAAATGGTAACATTTTAAAAAATTGGAAGTTATTTGAGCTCAAACACAGTGAAGTAGATGAGATAAGAGCAGAAAGAATCAGTAATGAAGAGAGAAAAGCTAATATTATTACCTGTCAGATACAAATTCTGTGGTGAAGAAGAGGGAATTGTGTCATCTGGTGATTTGAAAGAGAAACAGTTCTTCTAAGGAGGCAGTAATGGGGAAAAGTTACTTTAAGGGCTCAGGAGAAAAAGAGAAACAAAAGAAGATAATCCAAGAGAAGGAAAGTAGGTAGATAAAGATTACCAGCAACAGCAAGTTGGAAAGACATGGTGGATTTACAGAGTTTTGAAAATAATAGGAGTACTGTTGCTGTCACATATTTGAGAGAGGAGTTAGACAGGAATTGCCCCATCTGCCATGGACAGGAACTGAAAGAGGCAGTCTGCTATTACCTCTTACAGATAAATGATTACCACAGGATTCATAGAATAATGGTGCACATAAAGAGAACTAGAAGTGGATGCTTACCGTGAGACACTGTCCTGATCTCACTGTCATCATGGAATCTTGCTGTAGAGGTATTTATTTTGCTGTTGAGCTCATTTCCATTGGGTTGGACATATCCGTTAATCATGTGGAAAGTCCATCTTTCCCATACTGGTTTCTGAGAACAGTTTGGAGAAGCCTGGAAAACCACTTGGCATTTTTTTCCCATTTGTTAATCTGCATCATATGTACATACGCAGCTGATTAATGATGGTGTTACTATACATGTTAATTCACACAGTGGGCATCTAAAACAGGAGATATACACAAATAATTAAAAAAATGAAATAAATATGTTTTTTCTTATATTATTCATGCCATTGTGGGGAAGAGAGTTTAATTTAACTAAGTCACATCTCCATAAAAACATTATTTCTACCTGCAGATCAAAAGGTTTATCACAATAAATATAATTAAAACTGCCAAGACACAACAGAGTATAGAAGAATGGGTATCTTTCTGGACGAAATCACCTTCACATTACCCAAAAGACACATCATCCTTGTGTTCACCGGTTGATCATTAAGTTTTTTCTACAGCAAAAAGCATTAAATAATGTATTAGACTATGCATTGAAAGCTTCTAAATTTGCCCTTACAAGTAGGAGTGAATGGTGTGGCTAATTCTTGGGCAGGCCAATGTGTTTATACTAAGAATGAACCTATGCTTTCTGAGTCCATAAATCATGATCTATACCGTACTGCTGTAGAGAAACTGGGAAAAGAAATGCTTTGTTTTAAACTCTTCTCAATCTTCTGCAAGGTGGTTAAAACTAAATTATCTGTTTGAATAGCTCCACCTGAGTAAAGCATGGAAGCATTTTCTTTTTTGTTATGTTTTTCTCACCAAGGATATTTTGTGAAAAAGTTAACAATTCTCAGCTAGAATGCTGACTTCATGCAAGCTCCTGACTCTCAATTATTTCCATCCTGCCATTTCTAGATGTAACAGAAAAGAAAGAAGAAAACAACATGGCTCTCCCTTTTTCTTTCACCTTCTGCTACCCAACCCTAAGAAAAGGAAGCATTTTCTCATGCACCCAAGGCTGAGACCTCTCACAGCTGTGGGCTCAACTCACTCCCATTTGAACAGATGGAACAGACTCTTACTACTTGAACAGGATTTGTTATAATTATATAAGGTTACCTTTTTTTCTACTAGAAGCTCCTGAAGATATTTCCCCTTCACCTCTCTGAATTATTTAAATCTACTTTTCTCAGAAAAATAAGTTAGTGTAGATATTCCTTAAAACAACTAACCTCTGCAGGGAAGCTTTAATCAAGAAAATTAAACGTAATACAAACTCCAAGATCTTACTCTGATTTTTATTTCAAAGTGATTTCTCATCAGGCATGATTTTTTGTTTTTCCATCCTGCTTTCTCAAATTTAACATAACTTTTTTCTCCTTTGCTGTGTGGTATGACAGGCAGTAGGATTAATGATAAAGAACAAAAGGTCCTGTTGTTATTTAACAGATAACTATATCATAACAAACTGTGTGTAAAACAATAGATCTCTCCTGCAGTGCCACACTAAACAGATAGTCTGTGGACTTCTGACACATCTGCAATTTAGCACTGAGGGTGTAACACTGCATTTTGGTCTAACTAGCATGACTGCACTTATTCACTAAGGTTCAGCGGCGGACAAATATGATGACTGTTGTGGGAAGAAACTAATAAGGGAACAGTCACTTTTCAGCTAGAATTACTAGCTGCCAAGTTTTTACACAGATAGGTTTTTAAATGCCATATTGCTCTTAGGTCAAAGATAAACAATACTGTTCAGCATTGTTTGAATTCTTCAGCTGCTTCCACAGTCAAGTACAAGTTATGAATTTCAAAATTCATCCTCATTAAAATGGTAGGAAAATATTGTATTGTATTGCTATGATTCATGTTACTGAGATTAAAATTAGCACTCTACTAGCTTCATGGGAACAGTAAGCGTGCATACATGTCATATCGATTGCAAGCCTACTTCTAATTATCTGTGCTGTCAATAAAATAATGCATCAGCTGTCTGTCAACAATGGATCAAAACATAGTATTCAGTAAACTGTTTTTTTTTCCTATCAAAATGAATAAATTGAGTTTGTTAATCCAAGTCCTTCCTCCCCACCTCCAAAAAAATGTCTAGATTTATTTCTTTAGAAGGAAGGAAATACATCCTAAAATATCTGCCATGGAGACAGCTGCCACCATTTTTTTCCCTGTAATTTCCTATTTGCTTTACATGAGAGTCATTAAAATAAGAATAATTATTTGCTTTAAATTTATGGGAGGTCCCTCTTTCACGGGGATTGTATGTAGCAATGATTTGTGTCGAGGTAGAAATACCAACATAATGCTACTGACCTTTGGCTTTCTATTACAAGTAAAGCACCACTAATGACCCAATAAGTGTTTGTCCCCTTCAGAAATGAATTTGAGCAGAAATTCCACTAAAAATGCGTACAAGCGCACCAAAAGCTGTTTGGAATGTGGAGATGGTGGGAAATAAGCTTGTCAGTCACTCTCACAGTAGGCTTCTCAAGTTTCCCCCATAACTGATATACATCTCCATTTATACATGTTTTTTTCCGAAGTGCCAGTAATCTATCCAGTGGGAATTAAAGAGTGAAAAAAATGCTAAAAGGTAGGTTGCTGTCAGTGACTGGAAACAGACCAGTTTATTGTTGTATGAACATCAATCCATCCACCCAGGGCATAGTATCAGGGGATTACAAGTGCTACTGATATTTGTCAAAATGCGTTTCCTCTTTTTACGCGTAGCTTTACTCTGTCTCAGTCCAAAATAATAACTCTGCTGATCCAAGTCTTTTGCTGTGATGAAATAGTACTTGGCAGTCAGGAGGCTATTGGGGAAAGGGCTGTACATGTGGAAGTGCTTGCAAGAAGTTTGCCTCACAAACAGGCTATTACTACAGATGGAAAGAGAGACATGACCATAGCCCCTTTCTTCCCACCTACATTTTTATAACAAAAGATAGAAAGAGGGTTTCATAGAGTTACTAAGTTGACAATATTTGTCTTGACGATCCCCGCAGAAAAATATAGTACTTCAATGGGCAAAATCATCAAGCAATCTCTTACATTTCCCATTTCCCCAACACTTTTTCTCATAGCTTGTAAATACAAAGAACTACTGATTAAAAAAAAAAAAMCACAAGATAGCAAAAACTGCACATGATCCTTTCAGGTTTCATACCTCTCAGGAGAGACAAGTAGAAGTCTGAAAAACAGAGCTCTGGTTACTGATGCCACCAAACAAATCTTTCTTTAACCTGGCTGAGGATTTACCTAAGGTTTCATTCTAGAGTGCAGTTGAGCAGGTCTGGCAAAGAGCAAGGAGAGATAACAACATAAGGTTAGTTAGGAATACAAAACTTTGTATATCTTTCTAATTGTCTTAGTCACATATGATTATAGGATTTTATTTGGTTTTATTTGTTTTTTGAATTACTATTTTAAAAGATTTATAGGGTGGTAATAAACGTTGGTATTCATCGTAAGCAGAACAGTAAATCACTATTTCAGCAATGCATGTACCTCAGTGATCAAGTGGTAAAACAAGAAAATGGGTTTCAGCAACCCTGGATGTTTGATAGCATCAGGTGGAATCATAGAATCAAAAGAAGCAAAGCTCTTGCAAAAGGTTGCCTGTTGGTTTCTGTGTTGTAGAATTTGCAATTTAATACAGTTAAATTGCTACTTGAGACTGCAAAAATTTATACATTCCACTATGATTTTGAAAAGTGGATATTTAAAGAGACATACTTAAAAGAAATGCACTAAATCAATTTACTCTAGCTTTAGAAGTTACAACATAGATGCGTATATCTGGTCTGTGGCTCCTTCCAGAGTCAATGGAGAGAAACTGGCACACTCATTTGATCAACTTGTGAACTTCAGAATGAGACAAATTATGCTATAGGAATACCTGTTCATGACATTTTGACTCTTTTGTCAGAGAGAGCCAACTAGCTTCAGATGCCTAGACTACAGATGTCTAGATTTGGCCAAATTAATCCTATTCTAAGGTTATTTCTAAACCGATAAATAAAAAACAGGTCCAGGGAGCAACCTTGACATTTACACCACTTTTCACCCATGCTTTATAATTGTTAGCATGATCTTTGGCAGCATTTTGGGCCATTATAGCTAGTGGTCTCTAAGACAATGCCTTAGAGCAGACTGGTATAAGAGAAACACCACAAATAATTCCTTGTAGGCAGTAGACTCCCTCTATCCTTCACAGTCCTCCCATACTATTTAAAAGCAAGCCTTTTATCATGTGCTTCTCTTTACTATAGCTTAAGTCCTACAGCATATAACTTCATTTTCATGCTATAAAAATACCATTTTGATGGACTAGAGCACAGTCCTAATCTCATTTCAGACAATCTGAATGAAAAAAAAAAAAGTTACATTTCAAGGTACAGTGGAGTCACATGAAGCCTTGCAGAACACTAGGACCAAGCTCCATGTGGTGGGGATGCAGTCAGGTTGGTGTTAGACCAGAAAGCAGTGCCTGGACCTGTTTTATTTAGTAGAATATAATCTACAAAACCATTTAGAGTGTTGAATGTTTATTTTGCATAATTATTTTGAAAAACAGTTAAATATCCAAAACAAATGTAGAAATGGCAAGATGACTGAGTTGCAAGAGTAGAGCTATTTAGCATACTGGTTAAACAAAAAGTATTTTCTTTAGTTCTTCTCCCAAAAAGTTCAAAGTGTCTCAGTTGCATTACTGGTAGCAGCAGACAAAATAGAAAGAAAATGCTGAAGAGCAAGAAAAAGAGCCAGCTGTGTTAGAAGCTCTGCAAAAAGATGAGGCATTCTACAACCTTTTCATAACCCTTGAAAAGAGAGGGTGGTAATCAACAACTGCTAGATACGAGATCTCATTTTCAGAGACAACAGAGAAAGTTTACATAGGAATAAAGTTTAAAAACAGAGCAAAAGCAAATTTCCTTCAAATTGTCAGCAACCACCTCTACATTTGTATGTCACTAATGAATTGCTGACTAAGCAATTGCCAAGGCAATCTGCCATGGTCACAGCAAGAAATGTAAGATAAAGATCACAGTTTCATTGCTAATTTGAGTGCAGGCATACAAGAGTGTGTGCGCTGTAAAAAGCTTAATTTTACAAGAAAGAGACTAACCTGACAGGATGTACAGAATAGGTGCCAGAAATTAATAAAACTAAATATTCAGTCAGTGCCAGAAAATAGGGGTTCTGGAGGTAACCTCAGAAGGGATTTCCAGCCTTCTACTTAGCATTACCGTGTCTCAACAGGCATGCAGTACATAGCCTTCCAGATCAATCTCCTGCATCAAACAGACCTGCTTTTATTATAAGAACATCTCTAAAAAAACAACCAAGAAAAAAAAAAAAAGCAGAAAACCTGAAATTTATGCTTAAGTTCCAAGACAAGTTTGCAATACACAGAGGAAAGGGACCAAAGTCCAAAGTAACAGGCTAACTTCAGAGCTGTTGCAAGTACAAATATCTATCTGAAGATATTTCACAAGCAATTAAATCGTAACACTTGCATCATGTCTACATTTGACAATATACCTATACGCACAAAAACCACACTTCTATTTATGTATCTATTTTTAAACTAGCCAACTTCATTGTGGTATTTAAGGTCTTGATAAGATATGATTTTTTCTAGAGAAGTCCTTAACACCTGAAGATTTTAGAAGTGAAAGTATTGTAAAAGAAATGAAAGTGTCAGCCATGTTAAAATTATGTTAAAGAAAGAAAGGCTTTTTTTTTTAGGGAAAGTTTGCTGTCATAAAATGAGATCTGCATATTTTGCAAGGATCATGAACAGATGAACCCTTGAAGCTATAGCTACAGATTAGCTTTATAACCAGCTGACATTTCTGCAGATTAGAAATTGTAACCTTTAGTAAGTACTTATGGGCCAGGATTAAATGGAAAAAAAGATGAAATATAGATGTAAATAGCTTACGCAGCCAAATCAGTTTCTGGAAATCGTCCCTCTACTATGATGTTCAGAGGTTTAATGCAAGCATTAGCAGAGTCAGTATATAACAAAGTTTGGACTGATCAGAATTTAAGGATATGACAGAAGAAATTTATTTGGATTCCTGATAGCAATGGGTGACACATACTGCGAATGTAACCAAAGTCAATTTCATTAGAGAGTCAATATGCAGTTATTCATAGTTAATTAATGTTATTAAATTAACAGCATAGGAGTAACTATGCAAATTAAATGGTATTTCAACACAGTTGTTGTTTTATCTATTGTATGTAATAAATACATGGAATCTCACCACAGAATATTGATAACTCATCTCCTGGGAGGAAAACTGATCAGATTCACTGCAGGAGTAAATCACTGAACTTCCCATGCAGCTGCTGAAAACTGGTCACCTGGTCCATTTTGTAAATCATAATGCAACTCTGTAGAAAATTATTCATAGGATTCTGTAATTACAATAGCCACTGTTGTGAATTAACAGTTAACAGATTTCTAATATTCAAGATAAATTTCAATTCAGGCCTTGGATTATCAGCCTTCTTAGCATCCACCCATCCATCCGAACAGACTCAGAGCTAGAGCTGGTCAAAAAAACTTCAGAACTGTCCCATCAGAAAATACTGTTCTATAAACATGAAAGTACTTCCAGAAACTGGGCAATTTCACAAAAACTTCAATTCAGACTACATTTAGGGAACAATATTTAGGCAACATGAAAACATTTCCAGTTCAATATTTTAATACTGAACACTTTGATTCTCTTTCTGAAATAAGTTTTCATTTAGATTTTTTTTAATCACATATATATCAAAAAGAAAACTCAACGCTGAAATGAAATGTTTTGAGTCAAACACTTTTTTTTGAAAAGACATTTTTCTTTGGGAAAAGGGTGAAAATTTATATAATACAAATTGGTTTGAACTAGAAGAAAACATCTGATATTTACAAATTCTCCCATGAATATAATTTCTGTCCCCCACAGAATCTCCACTGGCGTGATTTTTAAAAGGGACCTTCGTCTGTCACTTGTCTTCTCCTCCCATTGTGTGCACCTTCCTCTTACTTCCCTACCTTAGACTTCCAAAGAACGTCTCCTGGACCCTATCATCCTGTCCATCTCCTCTTTTGGAGAAGCTTGGCAAACAAGGTCTGATTCTTGCTCCTCATCTTCATCCTTAAAACTCTGCAAGAAACAGGACTAGAAAGAGTCCTGCTCAAGCAATCCTTAACTGTAATGCTTTAGAGATCACACAAGTCTGACGGAAATCTATTATTCTGCTACTCAGGAAATATTTGCTTTGCTTAGAAGTATTTTCCTATGGCAGAAATGCTATTTAGAAAATACACTACTCGGTTTGCCTATCCCAGAAGTCATCCTGAGGGAAAGTTTAGAACATTGATGATACAACTGTGTAGCCACTCATCTCCTACTCACTACTGCGATTATTAGGTCTCTCTGGAGACCATCTGTTCAGTTTTAGTAAATGCAGCAGAGTATTAATAAATGACTTAAACCAGTAACATTTTATTTTAGTGGTATATTAAATTAACTCTGCATTACAATGGAACTATTATGGCTGTATGCAWGACATCCAAATTAATTCTAAATGAATTCATTATTATTAGTGCAATTACACTGAATACCAATGAGTTAAGGACATGACACTCAAAAAAACCATTTCCATTAAAACTTAAGTACACTTACTGCATTGTGTTTTAAACCTATTTTTTCCTTTGCTGTAGCTTTTAGTTAGTAAATCCACATAACTCGCATACATGAATATTTAAAGCTCAGGAAAAGCCTTACCAACCACAAATCCTTAATAACTGTTTGACCTGTCTTTTTCTTCTTCTCTTTTGTTTTCAAAAGCCATTTTAGCCTATCTTTACAAGGGTTTGTGGGCAGCCTTCTACATCAGTTATCCTGTTTAAATTTATAAATTGCAGAGACTAGCTTGGACAATAAAATACAGTTTTCCTGACATGTCAGGCAGGTGAACACTGCCACATTAGGCTGCCGCTCTTGAGCAACCACCAAAAGCAAGCTGTTAGGAGCACGATTTCAGAAGGCTCTTACTACCTCTGCTGTGCACAGCTCCTTAAATGCTGTATTTCACATGTGAATGATTCATGCAACAATTTTGTTTTGCCTCCTCAGTCTATAGTTATCCCAGATTTCATACAAATCTTGGGATTCCCCTAAGACGTAGCGGTTTATACATATATACAATCGCTGTGAATCAACTTGGTTTTCTCTTGCATCATATCAATCTGATTTTTCTTTGAATCATCAAACACTGCAGGCGATGTTTGCAGTTTCCCAGGAAGAACTGGTGCAGACTCCGAGTGAGAAAGCAGTGCCCTGTATATTAAAAATTTCCCTGTTCAAGTTTAGCTTCACCCAATGCACAACTCATGAAATCTGAAGGCGCTTGAGAAGGCGCTAATACAACGAAGCTGTTGCTTTGCATATCTTCTTCTGTGCAGCCCTGGATGGCAAAATACTTTTGTCTAGCAAAGATCTGTATACTGATAACATTTCTCCTATCTTGAAAATTCAAAATCTTGAAAAGTTATACAATTTGAGAATTGGAAGAGGGTAGTATTAATCTTTAGAAACATGTTGGTGTTGATATTGTATATGTATAGTTATAAGTAACCTTCATTTTTAAGTGTTAACGTAGGAAAAATTAACATTTTGTTTTCAAAATTGAAACATTATTTTGACAATGTTGAAATTTCTTCAAATTTTAAATAGGAAATTATTCAAAACTGATCCTTCTCTGGGGATGACTTTTACATTAGTCAAAAACCAAAATGAAAAGCTTTTACTGGAAACTTTTAAAACTAACTCTAATAATTTGTCATATTCAAATTAACTAAGTAGAGGGCTGTATGGATTGCAGAGCTAACAGTAAATGAATGCTTTCTCATTTCATCTCAATTTTTAGAAGCAACACCTCCAAACAGGTTGCTCTTCAAGGTGCTACATTGACTATCATTCAGAAATCAAATAAATTACAGCGAATTATCCAAACTATTTTCATTCTGACCTGTGCTTCATTGCAGGTATAGAGTGATCACCAGACTGGCCAACTAATTCCTCAATACAAAAAACAGAGAAAATCATTTGAACAAATATTATAATTGAGAACAAGCAATTCTTTGTTTCAAGAGCTTCTGAAATACTCTAGCAGTGGGTTGTTGTTTATCTGGTAATTTATTCCCATTTTCTTGTCATTTACTCTTTGACATCTTTTAAAATCAAGCTAAAAACATCTTTGCACTAAAGTTCTGTTGTTTGAGTCCCTGCACAACATTTCAACCTATTTCTTTTACAGACTTAAAATGAATTGAGTCACAGACATTAAAATTCAATGATGAGCAACAATACTCCAAGCCAAAAGATCACTTCCATCCCAGCTGGCAATAATTTTCTATTAAGAAGAAAGAATTTCTTGCTCTTTCTTTATTCAAGTTAGGCAAATTCATGCCCTAGAGAAAACTTCATTATTCTGGAGCTATATTTTGATGGGTCTTTGTTCTAGACTCACACAACCCTTTTCTCTCTCCAGCTGGTCTTACTCTTGGTCCTAAAAGGCAATCATATTACATTACTTCTTTTTCATAGACTGCCAAAACCAAAAGGTTTTCCAGACAGTGTGACTGATACATTATAGTTAAGATATTCCCTGATGTTCACAGTCATGTTATAATTCTAATACTGATGAAAACCACTTCAGACAGCTCTGCTTCTAAGAGTCGAGACCTGAAAGTTGTTGAATGTCTCACAACATATACTTACTTTCCAAGACTGACTCAAAATCTTTAACTCTACCCTCTATGTGGCAAAAGGAATAGACAAACTGGCTTCAAGGAGAAATGAGAGTTAACACATTGCAAGAGCAGCATATAGCTTCAGAACCTGAAATTAAATAAGATAAAGCATTACCAAAAAACACATTGCAAGACTCAAAAACAAATAGGAAAAAAATATATTTTTGATAGTATTTCTTATCATCGTCAAATAAGAAGATAACAAACACAAAATACAGAAGTTATAGGCCAGTTTCTTGGCCTCATTGAAGCACTGTCCATTACATCTTGGGGTACAGCTGGACAGGTTACTATTTTAGGTTTCTAAAGTCTGGGAATGTGACGTAAAATTAATAATTAAAGACAGGATTTTTTTTTCTTTTAAGCTCTCCTACTTGCTGAAGGTAAGAGAATATCATGCTTCACACCTCTCTGGTTACAGTCCAGAAAATTACAGTATCAATATACCATATAAGCTGAGAACTACATCAGAAGAATAGATACTGAACTGCAGGGGCCTAAGCTTTTTTCTTTTCTTTATTTTCTAAGTGGGTAGGAGAGCAATAGAATAAAATAAGTAATTTGTTTCTTATTAATGTAGGAGTAGCATTAATGAAACCTTATATTTCTGTACCTGTTCCCTAAGCATTCTTTGTATTTCCTGCTTAACCTCCATAGTAAGCTCCCTAGTTTCCTATTATAAAAATTAATGCACTATGATCATATGGTGCTACATAGTTGCCACTCTTTCTCAAAGATGGAGATGGAGAATTCTTTGTGCTACAATTTCTGAAGAGCTTGGGAAGCAACAGCACTGAACAGCACTCTCATATCACTTTTATACTGCCTACTACTATTTTCACATGTAATGTCTTTCAATATCCACTTATCTTCAGTGAGACCTTTAGTGGAGAGAGCTTCTTAATTCTGTTTTGAGTATCCAGTAAGTTCAACAGTTTATTCACCAAGAGAAACTATTAGCTGTAATTATTCTGTCTTGTCATTCCCTGCAATAATCATCCACACATTGTAACAGGAGTTAGTGTCTGGCAGTAAAAAATGGGCTATCAAGTAAAGTTTTCAATGGTTGGAATATTTAAAATAAATACAGACTATGCTCTAAAAACACCTGTAAGGATCAGTCTGCTTCTCAAGACCACTRTCAAAACCAGAATGAGAATGATGGATGGATTAAAGCAGAATATCAAATAACTTTATGAAATAACTATTATTCTGATTTTTTAGAAACTGTTTCAAGTGTTAAGCAGGCATGTCAGAGGCTCAAATTCCCAAACGAGACCAGAAAAGACACAGGATTTCATTTGGATTCATTATGTGGAATATTTGCCACTTCAGATATACCTGAGTTGTCAATATCATCTAACATTTAATTCAGTGACTTTTAAAGGGCTTTTCCTAAAAGTCTCCAAAGGAAA
>NW_020450956.1:0-13157 GCF_003343035.1 Apteryx rowi | reverse complement strand
TGAAAAAAAAAAAAAAAGCAAACAAACCGCAGACTACAATTAATGCATACTTTCATTTTAAAACTGCTTTTATAGACTAACTAAACCAAAACAGTATTTTACATCCTTTTTAAGGTATACATTCTCAGTTATATTTTACTACAAAATTGATTGAGAAATAAACTCAAGGTCTTGCAGAGTAATTCTGGTTGTTAAATTTGGGGTGAAATTGCATCCTTTTAAATTTTGTTTCACCATAATAAAATACCAACAAAATTAACAAATTCCATTTCAAAGCCATATTTTATTCAGAATCAGAACCCAAAGAATTTGGGAGCAAATTGGCAGATTTAAATAGGTGGTTATGAACAACAACATATAACATTTCGGGGGAAAGAAAAAGCCAACTTTGATTCAGGGCGTGTGTGTCAGGAATATCCCTTATCGCACCGTACAAACTTACATTTTTGCTGTTTTCATCTTCTATTGTAAAAATGTTGCCCATATCAGATCTTACGGGGAAGTATATCACCTGAGATTGCAAGGATTCAGCTAATGTTACATGTTTTCAGAGCAAATACAGCTGAAAAAGGAGTACCATCTGTCCTCTAATCACTTTCCCCATGTGTGAAATCATTCTTTAAACTGATAGAAGTGAACGGTATAAATGGGTTAAGACATGATTGGACACACTCATGGAAAGTAGGTTCATCAGTAGCTATTAAACATGACCTAGATGCAGTCTTTAGCAGAGGAAGCCCTTCAACCACTGATGATGGGCAAAGGTCACCACATTTTCCCATTTGCTTATATTCTTTCCCTAAGACAGTAGTGGTCACTGTTGAAAATAGGTCTTTAAATCAGATGAAATTTTGATTTGACCCACAAGATCTGTTATCATATTCTTAAGCTTTGTTTTTCCTCACATCTTATCCCCAAGCCTGGGGAAGGGGGAGAAGAGGGGAAAGAAGGGTAGAGCACTACAGTTCAGTTCTTTAACTTCAGTGAAAATAGGTTTCCAGTATTGACTTGCTTCTCATAATGTAATACCATTTGTTTACACCTTTGGTAACAACTGTCTGTAAAAGTAATAATATAAAGAATATTAATAGTAAGCGAAAGGCTACCTCACCCTTCCCAATGTTAAAATCCACAGTAACTTTTTTTCTTTTCTTAACTGCTCAAAATCTGGACTTTTGTTTGTCTATTTAAGAAACCTGCTTCCCATTTCACTGGATTGCTAGGTCCTACCTTCCCCTCCCTAATCTGGGACAGGTGTAATATTGGCAGATAGACTTGCCAGCGGTAATATAAAGCAATATACCATATGGAAAAAAAATGATGATAGGACATAATCCTCTATATTGGTATCTCAAGTATAATCTACAAAGCATCTTTTTTTCCCCACTGAATGAAGCACGTTCAGAATTCAACTATATTAAAGATAATAAATGGAAATCGCAGACATTGCCAAAGGCAGAAGTCTCATTACTGCATACTGAAAATATTAAACTATTCTAAAAAATTTAACATTACTTGAAATAATAAACCCCTCATCATTCTTTCAGATAACTTCTGTTATTTTATTTTATTTTAACTCTGTTGGAGGTATCTCATTAGCAGACAAAATACATGAAAGCCAACAATAACATTTGCCCAAATCACCTAAGAAATTGGTCTACAATTTAAAATAGTCTGGCATTTGTTGTCATGGGTTTTATGGATAGGATTTTTCCAAAACAGTCAGGGTGAACTAGAAATCTAACTACTTATGAAAAATCTAAGAGTTAATGCTCCTAGGCTTGTTATTTTAAGTTGTTTCATGCCACTGTAACCTGCTAGTCTTAAAACTTATCACTAAGTCTGAATATATTAGAGCTTCAGCTGGCAAATATTGTCTCTTTAGCTCAGCTCTAGAGCTTTTGCTTCTAGCTCTGGTTATCTCTGGTTCAAACTTGTCTGTGTCAAACAAAGCATTATCAAATATAGCACAACTACTATATTTTTAACTTCTACATTCATTTCCTGTGACACACATCAATATGAAAGATTTCATTTGCTTTAAAAAAAAAAATTTCTTTCTTTAGAAAAGATTAGGTTGAAAGTGGCACAGGAGCAACTCTTCCAATGCTAGGATTGTTAGTAAGATCAACATCATATGAGTCACTTCTTGGTAAGTTATTTAACTGGCTCCATTTTGGTAAGCAAAGTTCATTCTTGCTCAGCTAGAGAATATTTTACTACATTCTCCTCACATTCTTCCTAACAAACAATAAATATGTATAAAGGCTGAATATTCATAAACAATTCACTTGACTGAACATGTTTGTATTCTTTATTTTACATATAGATTATGATTGTTGCTTTATCCGATTTTGCATTTTCCATTCAATTACTGATTTGTGGTCTGCTTTCAACATGAAGTCAGTAACAGACACGTTCTCTTTATTTACTTTCACCGGATGCAAGCTGAATGACTCCTCAACATACTTTGTTATTACTGAATGTTTTCTTCAGGCCCATTTGTATCTCGTTTGTGTTTCTGTGGTGATAGATTTAGAATCCTGAAATATCAGTGGCATTTATGCTTTATTGATAAATATTATTATATTTTATATGCCAAATGAACTGTTAATAGCTCATGTCACTTTATGGCCATGTTAAGATTTCAACATGAGCATGTGATTTTGATTTTATGTTTTATCATTGGATTGGAGTTGCATTCCTAGTGTAACTTGCATTTGTTTCAATTAACTATCTATTTTGAACAATGGCCTGTATTTCTACCTATCTTTTAAAGAAAATTTAAAATGATAGTCAGTTTTCAATACTTGCTATGAACTAAACCCATTAAATGTCATGAGATAATTCTGTATTTTGAAAAATTACTTTGCTGATGACAACATATGATTAAACATTCAACTGTATCATTATATACAATCACAGAACTTTTATATATCTGTTGTGTCAGCTAAAATGTCAAACAACATATGCCAATATTATTTCTCTCTCCTGTCAAAAATATAGTAATGTGCTGGAAAAAGACAAAATACCAAAACTAATGTCCAAATCTTTTCTAACTACATTAAAAGCTTGTTATAAAAGACAATAATGATTGATTAACTATGAACATCTCAATAAAAAGTTACTTTACAAATGAAAACATCCATGTCTCACAACAGGAGGATTAAAAAAAAAATYCTTCATAGCAGATATCCTCTTAGGAGGAAAGATTGGACTTCATTAAATCTCTGAGATTTGGAACAGTTCAAAAATTCAAGGATATTTTCTAGACTTCACAGTATATAACAAAATGGTGCATGTGAAAAATTTGCATCCAAATACTTGCATCCAAATCCAAAGTTTTGTGGTTGGAAATATGGATTTTTAATTATAAATACATGCTAACTGAAAGTCAAAGATAAAAAATGGTCACAGTACAAAATACTTAACAAATCCATTGTAGGATTTCATGAAACAGAGCAGATCTGTCAGAGAACCATTCACTTCTATTTATAATTGATAATACAATGACAAAAAAAATGTGGTTTGTAAAAGCAACAAAGAAACTTCATGTAATAAATCAATTGCTTTGTGATTCTTGGTATATTGAGTGACATCACATGTTATTCTATTTTTACTTCTAGGTGTATAATGTCAACAAAGCAGCACCATGGGACCTTTCTTCTGTGGTTACTCTGCTTGTTTACTCTCCTGACTGAAATGAATGTTAAAAATACTGGAGGCTGAGCAGGCCTGTAGCTTCACACAATAACATTATTTCTATTATTTTCATTATTATGAATCTTCTCCAGTTCACAGACTTACGTGATAAAATCTCTAGTGATTTTAATACAAATAGCATTTGGCTCTACATTTAGTATGTCTTAATTCACAGACATAACTTCTATCTTTTATGTTTTTCTTTTGTTTATGAAGGAACACTGTCCACACTGTGGTTAAACTTTAATGAGTAAGAGACTGTCCAGCGTAGATCTGCTTGGATGTAGTCAAGGTGAAGGTACTGAATTTTTTGACGACCTATAGCCAGGTTAGATGGTTCACAGAATCACAGAATGGTTGACGTTGGAAGAGACCTTTAGAGATCATCTAGTCCACCCCTCCTGCTCAAGCAGGGTCACCTACTACTAGGTTCCTTCTACTTATTTCTGCTATCTGGCTTGGGACATTTTTTTTAAAGAAAATAAAATTTGATGCCCAGAAACTAACTTCTCTTTTGCTACATCAATATCCAGAAAGTGTTTATAAAGCTCATTGACCAGAGAATTTATATCTAAATCAGCAAACGTGAAAGTTRGACTTATTTTATTTCTTTATGTTCTGGGCCAATGGGTTCACCATTACTCTGTAAGATTTGGATCTGATTATTACTCTGCCTTGACTAATCCCACATCTGTGATGTTCATTTGATTACTTGCCTATATATGTGCTGTCCTGTAATAAAAGGACAAACATTTCTTGCTGTATATGAGTGTTCATTCACATCTGTGAATGTTTTACACAGTCGTGATTTGAATAGTAAGATGTAAATCTGTTCAAGCTTTCCCAAAGGCTATTTTTAGCTTTCTTCCATTCTCTCTCGCTCAGTCTCTTTTCTATTAGGTATATGTGACTGGAATATTATAACTACAAAAAGATTTATGTTGCAAATAGCAAGTGTGATTTAGGAATAAGGATGCCATTATTACATTATCATTGATGGAATCTATGGTCATATAAATTTCGTAACAAGAGCAACAGAAGACATAATGAGAATATGGCTGTCCTAACTATTATGTCATTACAATGTAGGAGAGGAGGATAACTTGTGAAGAGTTATTTTCTTTTGTGGAGGTATCTGGCATGGCAAATAAAAGATATTTTAAGACCAACAGAATAAAACAAACTCACAAAATCATTTCTTTTAACTAAATAAGCCACATATTATTTTTAAGCAAATTAACTTAGAGCTCTGCCCTGGTATCTGTCCCATGGAAAGAAGTTATGCAGATATTCAGAAAATCTACTTTGTCATCTAAGGTGGGACTCGGACTTTGGTGAGGAAGTCCAAGAGAACAACTGAGAATACCAGGTCAGAACACCTGCCCTGCCATGCCACTCAGAACTTGACACTACTGAATTAAACTGTGTCTTCGCTGTAGATCAGGCACCTTAGACTTAGGCTTCCCAGCTAGGAAAACAATCTGAGTTCAGTACAGAACACAGCAGACACAGCAGATAGATGAACATTCAGAAACAGCACAGGAGGGAGAAACCACCACCAGCCCTTTGCATCACAGATTAGTAGCTGTGTATTCACAACACACATGCAAGGGCCAAAGGTGATGTCTGATCATCTGATCTTTAGGTAGGTAATAGTTATGATCATTAGGAGTGCTATTTCTATTTCAGTGCCAGCAACCAAAGGGGGCAACAAACTTCTGAGCCTGGAGGGAATAAATTGATTATCTACCACAAAAATTATCAAAGGAGTTCTTTGACACCTCTTTCATGTATCAAAAACTGCAACTGTGTCATTGTTTATATTAAAATGCAAAAATTGTTTACTAACATGTGCCTGGAAGTTTCCTCAAAGATCACCCACTACTACTGCCATCATAAGAGGAAAAATGTGTAGGTCTCCTTTATTTTTTCCCCTTGACAAATGTTCACTTTACAGCAGAAAAAAAAATCATTCTGTAACAAACTTTACTTCTCAGTTCCATACATCTTTAATATAGACAGTGGAGATTTTGGAAACACAGCTAGATAATTTTCAGGTTTTGGGAGTATAAAAACAAGACAGCTCTGTTCCATGTTCCTGATCTATACAGGAAACCAATATACATTCCCTCAGTACAGATTAAAGGGTATGCAAACTTCTTTGATGGGCAAGTTCAGAAGAAAAATAAGCTTAATATAGTTCCTTTACCTGATAGACTAAAATACTTACTCAGTCTAAATGGTTTAAATATGCTTATTTTTCAGAAGCTTTAAATTTGAAGAGAGGCTATGTTCAGCCATATTATGAGAATATAACCAGGTATTATATATGGTATTTTTCACCATGTTGGGCAGTTGTAAAGTAATGAATCATCTTTGATGCTATATAACTAATTAGTAGCCAGCAGGAGGTAGGCTTTCGCAAATCAGAAAGGTCCTTGTATCATTTCTCAAACAAATATGCAAGCAAACCTTATAAATCTTTTAGATCTATTTAGATATTACTGATGTGTGCACAGAGTTTATTGGAGGTTTGCCTGCTTCTTGAATTTTTTTTTCTGCTTTTGACAGTCCTTGAGACACATATCCTAAACAAATGCTTTAAAAGCTTTTTTGAATTACTTTGTTGTCATTAAGTGTAATATTACACAACTCATCCAAGCAGCAGTGAAATGAGTATGCAGCGTGCCTGGGGGTTTTCGCAAGAGATTTAAAAGTCTGTCACCACCTCTGCTAGCTGGCTAATAATAAAGGATTTTCAGTTTTCTCAGACTCTGGTCATTTTGACATTTCTTTATAAAATTAATCATGAATCTTTTCTCCAAAGGGTAGTCCCAAAGACCCTCACTACTAGAGGAAGAAGCAACACTTTCTCCAAATGATGGGGTAGTCGCACAACTTCTGTATCGTGGTCATTACATCACAGGCAAATAGTTCTATAACTTCTCTGGGCTAAAGTAGCAAAGCATCTTGTGGATGGTCAGTGGAAGCATCACCAGCTTTCCCTTAACTGCTTATTCCTGCCTCACCAACTCATTGCCATCAGTAAGCTCTGAGTCTCAGTCAGAATACACGATAATTAAGTTCCCTTCCCTGATATCCAGGCGAAACTAGACACGTGAAGCTTTAGAAGTACCTGATCACTTGCACAAAAAAGTATAAGATTTGCTTCTTATAGTATTTACATTATATGTTTACGCTGTAACAGAAGCATGACACCAAAGGTGTACTCGAAGTATGAGTCAATGAATGAAGTGCACAAATTCTTGGGTGAACTGCGTCATGAAGGAAGTCAGACTAGAAATGATCACAGCAGTCTCTTCTAGTGGTGAAAATCCACAATATACTACAGTCTTGTGACTCATTTGACTTAATTCTGACACACACATTTTATCTCCTTTTCTGGGGTGTTATGATCCATAGAAAATGTCAGGGCCCTGAGTGCACTAATAAGCCTTAATTGCCCTGACAAGCCTCACTTGGGACCTCCAACCACACCAACTGTCCATGGGCCCAGGGGCTCCATTTCAACTCATATGGACCTTCAGCCCTTCTTCAAGCTATGTTGTAAGARTGCCTGTCTGCAGCCCTGCCTCTGGCCCTACCTCCAGGATGTACTTTGGATGCATGCTGTAGCCTTGTCTCCAGTTCTGCTTCAGGTCCCATCTCTTTTTCTTCTCGACTGAACCCCCTGGATGAACCCTGGACCTGGTCCATCACCTTGCCATGTCTGGGGCTGTTGATGGACCCTGTTACCAGCACCCGCTTCTGCCTGCTGTGTTCAGACCCTGCAGGACTGTGCCATTAGTGAGGGCCCTGTCTGTGCTTGGGTTGCTCTCAGCTCCCGGCTCACTTGGCATTCAGGAGCAGCCAGCCCTCACAGCTCCCTGAGAGAAATCAGCTGTGTGGACTACTGGATGGATACGTGCCATGGTTTGAAAACCACTATCCTATGTTATTTAAACAAACTAGCTTAAACTATGGGTTAGTCTACATAAGCATATAGATCAGGTTATATTGTTTATGCTAAAGTCATAGCTGCTGATCATCAGGAATTGTAAATCCTTCCACCTAACCACTTCTGTTTGTCCAGCCTGAAGCCTGAAAGCTCTGAGAGCAATAAGCCCCATCAGGGCACCATTGATTTGATTTAGAGATATCTACAATAGGTGTAGATTTCACTCTGCAGAAACGCTCAGTGACTATGAAGGGAATCCACACAGTATCTCGGAGACAAGCATCTCCACAGTTAACATCTATATGTCGGGAGATGAATCTCACAGCCAGCGCACACAAACTTAGTGTACAGGAGATTCAGTATGAAGTACCTAGCTGAGTGTAAGTTCACACCATAGCTACAAGCACATCAGTTTCTCCATGCAGACAGGTCCCATATGGCAATAATAAAGGAGGCCATATGTTGTTCTTTGAACATAAAATGATTTTTGTGACACTGTTCTGATTTATTTTAAAGAAACGTAGAAGCAACAATAATGGTGCAATGAGATCAAAAAGAAGCAGCTGAGATTTCAGAAGCACATAATCTGCTGTGGTTATGAAATCATGTCCAGCTGCATATTTTGAAAATATTATTCCTTCATGCCTTCTCATCTGGAATTTTAAACTATTGTGAGAATAGCAGTAGGCGATACAATTCTGTACTTCTCTGTAGACAAAATAACAGACTTGGTCAAATGCTTACAGTCTCAGTGGTTTTTTTATGCAAACCCAAATCTTTTCACTACTTTATATAAATGACCAACACATTTTTCAGTTGTTTCTATTAACATGCTGGCAAAGTGATGTCCAGAAAGGGCAGTGAATTGAATATTTCAGGGGAGTCTCCCTCCTGAATCACCCAAGCAAATTTAGAGAAAGTCTTAATCTGCAGGAGGTTGGCTCTAGAAATGGACACTGTACACAGTGCATGGAAACTCTACATACTGTGCTCTACAGCTCCTTCATCCCATCTAAATTTTGACTGAAACCAATATGCCTGGAAGGCTGAATAACTTGTCTAGTCAACAGGATAGTTTAGGAAATTGTCTTACAGATTCCTCATGCTCCTCTTGCTTTCTCTTCAAAAACTGAACCCTGAATGAATGCAGATAATATTCATACTTACAAACATATGACTTGACAACCAATCACACCAGCATTGTATACGCTGTCAGAACAATGTGATCCAAATGCAATAGGTTTATCAGTGAGTCAGAAAACCATTCCTGGAAGTCACACTAAATCTCTAATTTCATTTTCTTAGAAGGAAGCTGTTGACAAAAATAATTGTAATATAAATTTGTGTAAGTCATGGATGTAATTAATGAAGACTTTGCTTTGGAACTTTTACTCAGCTGGAATCAGATGCTTTCTAATGGAAATTAAAAGCAAGCATGATGAATCAACTCTGAGAAACAAAGTGTGAGGTTACACCAGGAAGACAGCAGGATACATAATGAAACAGTGTCACGAAAAATAATCTACTGTAACCCTGTTCTCAACAAAAATCAATAATTTCATATTAATTTTATATAGGTATGGAACTCTTCCATACATAAAACACTAGATTTCTTGGGTCTATTATTAGGCACTTACTCATTATAGGTAAGTCAGTGTGCTAGGGAACTATATCATCTAACATACTAGCGTGAAAGCCTATGCATGGAAATAAGGGCAGAGGGTTGTTTTTTTCCTCCTACACTTTTCTGTGACTTTGGAAAGGGAAGAGTTTGCACCTGCCCTATTTGAAAGGCCTAAAAGAAGTATTTGATATTTATTTTATTGCATGCTATTTCTGCATATACTGCCTGCAGAAAAATCTGAATATTCGGTGAAATCTGGGGAGCTTACATGCAATAAAAAGAAAACTATATTAAAAAACCTATAGAAAACTACTAAAATACCAGTTTCATTAAAAAAAGAAAGGAAGAAAAAAAGAAAAAGATGTTAGGCAAATCAAACTCTCAGGATATGGTATGCTATTACAAACTCTCCAGACAACTCTAAGCATTCTGAGTGTCAACAGCTGTAAGATGTAAATCCATATATTAGTGCATAACAGCAACATTATTGTAAAAAGGCAATAAACAAGACTCAAGAGTCTGTTTAAAAGTACAAAGCAGCAACTTGAACACCAGGATGGCCTAAATACTGCTTTTCTTTCCTCTTTACGTAGTAAAGAAACTGATAAAATGCAATAAGATGTATGGTATTGAGCATGAAAACTGAGACATGACTTATTTGCAAAAGTAATTCATAATGCAATTATGATAAACACAAATCTATGTATCATGAAAGATAAATAAAAGAATAGCAACATTATAATAAGTCTTAGATCCTAATGTATTGCTAGTTTGTAGTTAAAGTTTATGAAAAACAGTTTCAGGACTTCTTGGGTAACGTATGGAGAAACTCTGTTAAGCCACTGAAATTTTTTAAGGGTTGGTGAATAGACTGAAATTCACATAAGCGATCCTGTTCATATTCAAAGTTCTAATATTCAGCAAGCAGGCATGTAGTCTTCCCACACTGAGATACTACTTTATTGCCCTTCTTTGAATTGGGCTCAAAATTATTTGTCCCAACCACTTCCAAACACATTAATGGTTATGGGGTTATCCATGGTACGTGATAGAAGGTGAAGGTATGCAGACTTTTGTTAAGTGACAGTTTTCCAAGAGATTTTGTGGTATAGCAGAAGAGGTAAAGAGGGCATTGTACATGAGAGGATGCAATGAAAAYTTGGACACAGAGAGTCCTTTTTGCATGGAAAAAGTCTGGCTTTCAAAAGTATTGATGGATGCTGTACAGATGAATAGCTAAATCTGCTCCTGTCCGGAGGAAATTTAGGAAGCAAAATTTTTTCAGAAAACTATTCTGGAAATAGCTGGATTTGATTTGAGATAGCATGTGTTAAAGGGAATTAAGTTGTACCAGTTAATCTGTGGATGGGATATTCCTGGTAACAGGCCAGCAAAAGTATAAAGTATTTGCATGTGACCATCCAAGGCAGGAGGTCCCTAGCTGATGACACTAGCTATGAGGTTGTGTTCTAAGGACTTTCTAGCCAGCCCTTGCATTGGGGGAAGGAGGGGAAAGGAGTATGCTACTTGCCCAGTCGCAGATGGTAAGGGTTTATGTCTTTTAGAGGACAAGTTTACCATATTACAGGAACTCTAAACAGCATGGCACTTCCTACAGGGGTACTCATGGCTGTGAAAGTTACCTCAGAAGCATTTCCAGCTGCCTGTAATGCAGAAAGTATAACGGAACTTAAAATGATGCTAGATCATACACTACCAGGCTGAAATTTCATGCTTCCCTTTCAAAAAGGGAATACCAGACTCCACCTCAGTATCCAGAGAGCATTCAGCAGTGAGAGCTTGATACCGAGTCTGAGCTTGATACTGATACTCCTTCCAGTGCCATTTGCTGATGGCCAGTGACCAGAGCAGCTGCATTAATAAAATCCCTCAGGCAAGCAGAAAAAGTACAACACTGGGAATTCATTTCTTTTTTTTTTTCCCTCTCTTTCCCTTTGCTTTCTCCCTTCCTCCACTTCCTTTTTCTATCTTTTATCATTCCTGTATTATCTAATTAGTTTCAGCACAGTATTTTCATATCCAAATCCTAAATATTAAGTATAACATGACTTCAAGCTAAATATAAGAACAAGAAGCGATCCTTTAACCTGAATATCCGATTTGAAACATTTAAGATTTTTGTCAGCAATAAGACATTACAAAAATCTTACAGGAAGACTATTTGTTCTAGCGAGATTCCCAGACCACAGTAACTCAGCTACATTAAGATAAACATCCATCTAAATGTCACCTCTGAATGGTTTGAAATTATCACCGTCCATCATTTTTTGCACACTTACACCAATTTCAAGTAAGTATATTCATAGCAAACAATCTCTTGTAACATAAAAAAATATTTTTGTGTATTATATGGTATTTTAAACCAAGGCTTAATGCCAAGGTCTGGAATGCTTTAAAAAAAATCTCTGTTCTTGTCAACGTCAATAAAATGCATTACTTAAAGAACAATTATTGATGATCTTTATATCTTTCCATTGTACTTCCTTCACTGATTGTTACCAAGTTATGAACTTAAATTATAATGAATAGACAACAGTGGAGACACTGGCTATATATTTTCCTACACCAAACCAAAATAAAATTTAATTTAAACAACACTGTTGTTTTTTATTGTTCTCAAAGCACAAGGAAGGAGATAGATCACAGGGCCTTCTGAGAATACCACTTTTACCCATTGGTTCATACACAGCTTTGGCAGTGATTGATCAAAGATTGAATATGTAGTATTTTCTCTTTCTCTAGCAAAAGAATTGTTAATTCTTTGAATAATGCATTTGTTCACCATTCATAATCCACTATTATCCTCATCATATACAGGGCCCTAAAAACATATACAGCAGCCATATTATGCAAGTAAAGATACCTTTGAATACTGTGCAGAGCATTGCATAAAGTATGTATGTTATAAAATATATGAGCCATCATAAAAGAGTTTATAGCATGTAAGTCAGGAAAGAAACCAGAGGATCTACATTTGCATATAGTTACCAATGTAACTAAGTAAGCAGCAAATAAATGGGAAAAGCAGTACTAACTGTGGGTGATATAATTTCAACCTATCAGCAACAAAGTTCTTTTAATGCAGAAGGCAATTTAAATGGCAGACTGTTTACTTCACAAAATACATGTTAGCAGGGTGGAATTTATCCTCTGTATTACAGCGCGAGACAGAGAGAGGGAGAGAATGAGCACGTGAGAGGGAGAACAAGTGCGCGAGAGGGAAGGTGTATGGTTTCTTGAAATATTTTATTTTTCAGGAAAATGCCCATTAAAAGGAGTATAGGTTCTAAGAAAACAAAACTTGCATTTCATAATATAGAATAATCCAAGCATGTATATATATCTTTGTTTTTGTTTTTTGTTTTTCCAAAAGAATACTCTATTASTCCTTCTTGATTAACTAGCTCACAAAAAGTATAAAACACTTAAGTACCATATAGCTCAGGTTTCTATGCACACTTGAACTCTAACTGCTCATTTAGATACTTAGATTCAATCTTTGAAACCAAACTTCAGAAGTTCATTTTGAAAAATCTTGTGGGCTTAGTGAAATATTTTAGGCATATCTGTTAGTAGTATTTAATTTTCCAAGTATATTTAGCACCAGCTAACAGAGGCAGTGAACAGACGCAGCAGTTTGCGCAGCAGTTCGCGCAGAAGGGCGCGTGAAGGAACCTTTGTTTCTGATCCCTGTGGTGTACGTTTCCTCAAGTATGGTTGTGACATGCCGCAGAGCACGTTCCCCAGCGGCTGTTGGAGTTGCTGTGTCAGAGGCTGGGACCCAGACCGACCCTCTGACAGCAGATGCGGCTCTACAGGTCTCAGGCTGCAGGGAGTGCTTGGGGCCTCTCC
>NW_020450955.1:453517-469200 GCF_003343035.1 Apteryx rowi | reverse complement strand
TGGTGACAGGGCCTGGCAGGGAATTCCAAAAAACGTAATGGGTGGTCCATGTTATCTTGGCAAATTGACACTGCTGGCACCAGATAAAAATTGGTGGAGAAATATAACGGGGCATAAGACCGCCATCCGCAGTAAACGGGCGGCCATAGGGCTCTCACCAAATTGTAATGATAAGGTTACCCTACGCAGTCCTACTGAAAGAGTGTTTTTGTCCTTCTTCGTGCCTGGGGCAGCAGCAGGCAACGCCTTAAACCAAATAGGACACTTGGCTTGCTGGGCAGAGAAGCAAGCTAACGTCACTACTGAGGTAATAGAAAGCCTATTAGAGGACCAAGGTAGCCTGCGACATGCTATTCTGCAAAATAGGGCTGCAATTGATTTTTTGTTATTAGCTCAAGGTCATGGTTGTGAGGATTTTGAAGGTATGTGCTGCATGAAATTGTCTGATCACAGTGAATCCATTCACAAACAGTTGCAGTGGTTGAAGGAGCATGCAAGTAAAATCCGTCAGAACCATGGGCTATTAGGCGAATGGTTAACTAACCTGTTTAGAAATCTACCACAGTGGCTAATAGGGTTGCTCACTGAAGGCTTATGCATTCTACTGATCCTTATAGTTGTATGTTTATGTTTATGTGTAGTATTAAGCTGTATTAAGAAAGCTCTGCTGAAAGTAGTGAACCAAGCCTGGATTGCTCAAAAACAAGAAGGGGGAATTGTGGRAGAATGGTTAAGYGARARRGGGCATGATCTCTTAGAAGTGAGCAATCCTGTCTTCACGATGGAGGGAGGATCCCACGACTATGTGAACTGTCCTTGAACATTCCTAGACCATTACAGAAGGGGAAGGCAAGTAGTGGTAAACAAGTCAAGGAGGGGGCCGACAAGCCCCTCCGCGTGGACAGCAGCCTTGCACCAATCATGCATTCGCCTTATGCGCGTGGACAGACGCTGTAAGCCAATCATATAGCTATCGCTAGCACATGCTTATTGCTTGTCTATATATACTCTGTGTAAGCTCTAATAAAGGGAGAACGACCATACTCATATTGAGACTYATCGTTACTCCAGGCCCGTCCCCCCACTCTAACATCTGGTAGCAGAGGATGATTTACTTCCGTGACTACCGACACATTTCCATTCATGCCCTAGAGAAAAATCTCAAATAGGCTCAATAGGCTAGTTTATCGAAGATGTACTCTAACAGAGTCTTCACCAGACTAAGCAGGCACTTCACGCAAAGCCACAGAGACCTTTTCTGGGACACTAAAATAAACAAGGACAAAGTAAAGCCATCAGAACAGGACATGCACATCTATCCTTCTAGCAAAACAAAATTAACATCATCCAGATGAAGGAAGCTAATAACGTATTTCCTTCCAAGCACGGCAACACAAAGATATATCTGATTAGCAATGTTTTACAGTGCTAAGCACTTTTGGAAACATGCAGTTCGTCTTTATTTCTGAGCAGAAAAAACTCTAAAATCATCCAGTAGTTTGGTCAGACTCTTATTCTGGAAAAGATGATAGAGGTTCAACCGCATTTTAATGTAGCAACTGCTACTTGCTTTTAGAGTTGTCCTTGGTAACTACTACTGTTTAGCCAGGACTGCAGTCTCAGAGATCTCTTACTTCCAGTTGACTCAAATGTTATCATACTTTCCAAGGAATGATCACAGCTTTATTTGATGGCAAAAGGTTGGTTGAGCTTATTGTCAGCAAGGAGCAACTCTAGCATGCTATTTTTGACAAGCATGATGAATACTTCGAGGTGTCAGCACAAAACTGTGTACACTGGACAAAGTTGCATGTTTTTTGACTTGCTTTTATACAGGAAATTACAGAAAAGGTTACATTGATCAAAATAACTGTGATTAAGACTCTCTCAAGCTTTTTTGTACCTTTTACTTTTGTATTTTGTATAGATAAGGACATCATTTTAAGTATTACAAGAAACAGCAATTCTTTTGATTATTGGTGGGCAGCCACAGAACATATATTGATGGCCATATACTGAAGCAATTTCATCATTATGTCAGCTTTCCTTCATAAATGGATTTACATTAAATGAGAATGGTGATTCTTAGATTTGAAGAAATGGCTTTATACAGTTAAGGGAACCTTAATCTAATGCTCCCTATCAGTCCACATAAAAAGTTCTATTTATTCAATGCCCCAGTAACTCATAAAACTTATCAGCTATCATAGGGTTTGGTAAAGGCAAGACCATGATCACATGTAGTCTTGCAATTATGAATTGCATGGATCACACTAAATAGGTTCAGTTCTTCCAGCAGGACAGTTTCCATTTTTCTGTACAATACAACATTGGCATCTTTTCAGGACTCTTTGTAGATGTATTACAGCATTATGAATCATGGAAATAGACTGATACTAGGTCTGCAACTTCTTTCATTTTTTCCTGCCTCTTGACTCATGTTTTGATGTGGGACCTGTTATAACTGAGACAATAGAAGTGGGAATTCTGGTTAGGTGAATAATGATACTGGACCACTTACTGAAATGTTACTGTATTACCTTTTAAACTGATGAATTACAGATCATACTAACACGATTATGATCATTTTTGTGTGAAGAAAAGTTTGTCTGGTTTATGTGATTTATTTTACTTTTCGTTAAGCCTCTGAAAACTTCAGTGAAATGGTAGAATTACACTGTATGTGTGCATGCAGAGAGAAAAAACAGCAATCAAAACTTCATAGTCGAAGTTTCAAATATAGCATTGCCTCTAGTTACAGAGTAACGGAGTATTAAGCTTGTATTGGATTTCATGCCTATTATTGATTGTGCTTGCCTATTAACGAGTTAAATTTAAGTGCCCAATACAGTCTTTCCATCAAAACTTAATCTTCTTTTGATTTCACTTTTATACCACTCATTGATTGCCAATCACTCATTATATTGATAATTGTGTATGCTTTTACATCCTTTGATTATGAATTTTGTTTAATTTGATTATACCATAACTTTATAGTTTTAATTAAAAAGTTACAGGTTTTTTAAAATACATTCTCTGATAAGCCTTTTCTGCCCCCGAAGGAAAAAGGTATTATGTGACTGGAAGACCAAGGAAACTTGGTATATTATTTACAATTTTTGCTGGCTAAAGGTAAGTGTCTGAATCAATATACTTAGAATTAGTTCACTGATTGAAAATATAGGTTCTCACTGAAGAAAAATTTTCATTCATCCTCTGTTCTAGCTTTTTTCCCCTAATAACGTAATTTCAAAAATTTACTATGTCAGTCCTGGTCTTTTATTCCATTTTCAAAATAGAACATCTGAATCTATTCTGATCCACAACTACAACCTTCCGTGACTGGAGATACCAGTTTGAATGTTTTTCTCCTTCTGAAACATGTTATCAGATGCCATTGTACTCAACTGAAAAACAGCCATCCCACAGCCCCAGGGCAAGCAATAATTACTGCTAGACCTCTGCCATCAGGGTTGCAGAACAATATTAAATAATACTATGCCCTCAGAGAGGAATTTAAAGTTATCCTTGGTCATATAATATACTCTATTTACATTTCTTTTTCTTCAAGATCAGAAGAAGGGTCCATCTTGAACCAAGACTTCTGTCTCATGGTTATGTCCTGAATGGGTTACAGCTACTACATATATATTCTGCAAAGCTTGAGATTAAACAAGTCAGACAATGCCTAACTTGATAAAATTCTTGGAAGCAATTAACAAGATAAAGATGGTATGTTTCACAGTTATTTTAAGATATTAAAATTTATCAGGTCATAATAATTATTATTCTCAGCACTAAGGTAGTAACCTAGGTGTTTTGCATTCTTTTCTACTAGTTTCTTGGCTCTCTGCCAGTTTTCTAGATGCAGTTGCCAAGGCTTATTCATGTATGTTCTATTAAAGCTGCACTGAGATGCTACCTCAGTATCAGCACTCCCAGCAAGACAGCCACAGCTAATTAAAGTTCATTACATTTCAAAACACAAAATTCAAATAGAAAGAATAAAGGCATTCTGCTCCAGCAGTAAGAGAAGGCTGGATTTTGAGACACAGACACACTATTTGCCAGCTTCTGCAGAATCAGATGTTATCTCTATGAAGACTCATGGAAAAAAAATCTACAGACTTTTGTAGATTAAAAAGAAATTACTATAGAAAGATATGTTCTTAAAATGAATTGTTAAATGTTTAGATAGATATAGTTAGCATAGGTGATGCACTTGTCATGTAGTAACAAAGAGAATCACGTGACATGAAGAATGTATCTAAGAGCTGCAGACTGACTCCAGATCTTCTGCCCACACTCAGAAGTGAGAAGGCACAAGCCAAAGCCTGCCTGGGAGCCGTATGGCCTGCTGCTGGTTCTGAGCTACCAGCACTTGCCTCTTGGCATCTTTCTAACTCATTTTCTTTTACACAGGCTCACATCTATCTACACCAGCCTAGGTAAACATACTGTACCATCATGTGGCTGTAAGCCTGAGTCTAATCATGTGTGTGGGATTTCAGGTTTGGCATTTACATTTAGTTATACATCTTTAATATGCATCTCTAGCAATTAGCCGTCATAATCTGTAGTAGTCAAAAGCCATGAAACTCCATCTGAGAGGTTCCAAATGTAATTAAAAGTGATAAATGTATAAAACTGACTAAAACCATAGCTGAAAAAATAAACAATGGCATATCATACTTTAAAAATTAAAAAGACATATGGTTATGGACTCAGTTTTTTGTTTTTTTTTTTTTTCAATGAATGAAACCACTATAACAAATGTGTCTTCCTTGTTCAATAAACTACCTACTTCATGTTCAGCATTTATGTCTATTCAGAGGGAGTAAGTGGCATAGGTTTCAGTGGTTTATGGACACAGACTTTTTTATACTAGTGTACATGAGCCTCTGTTCTTCATCAGAAGATAAAATTAAAAGTGAATTTTTGTTTTACTAAGGAGCTGCAGAATTAGATGCATTTAAAAATGGCAGTTGTTCAGGCACCAATAAGAACAGATCTATGACCAAACTTCCTAGAGAAAAAGATTACTTGAAATATTAAGGCTTAGCATCTAAATACAAGTGGCATTTGGTCATCGTGACATGACTGCAAAACCTAGGTTATAGTTAAGCAGTGGAAAAGTTTTCTAAAGGAAAAAACAAAACAGYACTGTTGAAACAATATAGATACAATCCAGCAAATCTTAAGTCAAGCAAAGTAGTCATACTTCCTTAAGAAACTCCAATTAAATCAACAGGATTCCTCCTGCAAAACAGGACTGCCGGTATGACTAAGGGTTTGGCCTTTATCACTGAAACATGAAATAGTTACTATGAGTTAATCTTAGTTAATTATTTATTTTCAAAGGATCTAATGCAGTGTATTTGTAGCTCTCAGTCCACTTGCACACAATGTGAGCAAGAGTCCAGTCTCTCTTTTAGGTGCTTCATTTCGTGCAGTTAATTGTTGCTGCTGCTGCTAAGATGAACTATATGGATCTTATTCCTCCTCTACAGTTATTTCCTAATGCCCTATTATATATGCACCAGGGGCAGACCTCTCATATGTATGTAAAATCTTACCACATATTCTTTGTATACCATAATCCCATTCCTATTTCTCCATTCACTTAACATCAGAGAGAATTCATACAATGTATAAGAATAACAAGAACAGTGTTTCTGAAAGCAATTGCTTTATGCCTGTCAGCAAGAGAGCTTATTTGCTCACAACACCATCAAAGAATATGCCATCTAAATCCTGATGCAATTCAAAATCTTCCACACACTCTGCTAGACAGAGTTAACATTATGGCTGGTCAGGAATTTTCAGACTCAACAGTTTTTCCTCCAGAAAGTTTCAGCTCAGGATCAAAACACACCAGTATGTTTTGACAAGGATGTAATTCTGCTCAAGAGCAAATTTCCCACCTGAAAATAAAGTTGTTTATATTTATTATAAATAACAAAGTTATTTTTAAATAAAAACATTACAGCTCAGTGCTTGGGCACTAACTGTGGTGGAAGTTTTCATTCATGACTTCACTTAGTTGAGAGGTCCTAGACTTTTGCGGCCCTGCTGAACAGCCTAACACTGTAGGTTATCAAACCTATTGAGCTGACCTGCTCTGTTACTCCTGCTAAGCTGGTCCGAATTACAGACTCATGGAGCAGGGACTTTGAATCTCAGTTTGCTACTCTAAGGGCAGCTCACCTGTGTGAATCATCATTCCCATGATATACATTCTGCGATAGTCCCAAAGTAGAGTTTAAAATGTTACTAGTTTCAGCAGAATGAAAAGCTTTAACTATATGTATCACATTTATATGTAAATATAAGCTAAAAAACACAATATTTAATTATGTAAATACTCACACATATGCAAACACACATATTTGGGAACTTTGAAAGCAGCAGGAATCACCCTTACTTTTAATTAATAATCACTTTGATCACTTTGATCACTGAAGTAAAGGTTCTTGAATTTTCTGATTTATGCAGATTATTAAATTTTCCAACAAACAGGAAAAAAATATATCAAATATTCATTTTCCTCAGCTTCTCTGTGGAAAAGTTTAGCTAGAAAATACGGGGGGGGGGGTCAATAAAAAGTGCATTTTAGGTTAGTTACAGAATCAGTAGGAATTTAAAATTAGATTTAAAAAGGGAAGCAAAAACTACACCTCCTCTTCAACAGAATTATTTTGAGAAACAGAAAACATGTATTTTCCCCTGCCATACCAAGCAGTAGGAAAACACATTTAGAGCAGCAGTTTTGTTTTGAAGAATACTGGAAAAACATCCGTAGAGTACACATAGCAATACAGTAGCAAAGATAGCCTTTAAGCAAATAATGCACTTTACACAGAGAAAATGCAGGAAAATACATTATAGTATCCTCTATAAAACTGAAACAAGTAGGAACTGTAGTGTTCTTGCTAGTTTTTCAAACCTTAGGCAAAAAAATCAATTTTGTACAAGTCTTGTATGGTAATGAAGCATTCAAAATAAGCAGTAGTTTTAAGCAGTAGTTTTGACCATTCATCCAAGAGCAGAGTTTTGTTTCAGACAAACTATTTTTCATAAAAGCATACAGAAGTCTCCTCTATTCTAAAGAGGATAAAAGATACAAAGTGCTTGCCAGTGCAAATTTCCCTTTTTCAGGCTGATTCAATTATCTACACATATCATGCCGTGTAAGTAGAGGAATGTTTCTCTGAAATTAGGAAAATTCCTAATCAGCTACACATTTGGGACAATTCTCTGGTTCACCCATAAAGTCAGATAAATAACTTAAAGATGATTCCTGTTAAACTGTGCAAACACTAGTTCATACTATTAACAGTAGCTTCTCAATAGTTAAAATTTCATCCGGCTCTGAAAGAAAAATTCCGTTTTAGCTGCCATAGCATTTTCTTTTAATAATCAATGATCCTGAATAATACAGTATTTACACTAGCATTTGTTTCTGCAAAGTTTGAAGAAATGCACATTTTCTGCAAGATATTAAAAAATGGCTCCATTCTTAAATGACTATTTGCATGTAAATTGGAAAAATCCCATTTATTCTATATTTTCAGTCAGCCCATGTTTCTTAAATTTGAGTGGATACTCTGAGATCATGCACTTCATATACAATTGTGTTAGATTACAAACTTCATTAATAGTCTTTGTATCCTTTTTTCCCTACACCATCATATATTCAAATTCCCAGAGCACATAGTCTTTAAGTGATATACTCCTGAAATAAGTTTTCAATGAATAAAACAATCATTTGCCAGTGAAAAGTTGGCAATAAAATAATTGATATGGGTCTACGATTCCATAGGAAAGTCCATCCTTCAACACTCATAGGAGGAAAGAATTGGAAGATTAGTTAAGAGAAAAGCCATTCATTCTTAGCTATTGCTATAGGGAGCTGAATCAACAATCATATCAGACTGCCTTCCGAAATGTATGTTGAACTCCATCCTCTCTCAAAGGTCACAGGCACCTCAAGTATAGGGCGAACAAGCCCAGAAACTTCCCAGCTTTTTGTTCCAGGGTAGATCGGGACAAGCCACGGCTGTTAGATGGTTCACCAGCAGCATGATGCTTGCCCGGTTCATGATGGCTCTGACTTTACACCCTGGAGATTCTGTATAGACTGGACTATGATTACAGGTGCTGATGGGAAGCGGCATAGCCATTGAAACAGTCATCAGCGAGTCTGATATTTAGGCTATTAACAGGTATTTCCCATCTAATTGTTCTTAACTGTGTTAGTGCTCTTCAGACTTATTACAAGTCTGACATTTGCTGAGAACTATTGCCCATAAAATGTGGTGGCTTATGGAATAGAAATTCTGCCTCTTCCATTGAAAATACCTATTACACCATTGTCGGTTATTCCAGAGAAATGAACCCCAAGAGAAGGGGAGGGTCCCTTTCACATCTCTAAAGAAAATATGTTAGATAAGGAAGTCAACATTAGAAAAAATAACTTTAAAAGTAATTTATAGCTCATTAGTATAGTTGATGGGGTGTGGCATGAAATACACATTTTTACTTCCTGTGAAAAAGGTGATAATTTATATGGTCAATGCAAGATTTATGATATCCTTAGCTATTCTTTTCTCTTAGAGTTTTGTAAATGATATCACACTAGCTTACAGTAAGTAAATGACTTTCATAGAATTTAATTTAAATAAATACTTAATTAAGCCATTTAAAAGTTAAACAAATTACAATGCACCAAGATTGAGACCAACTTTATGATCTTCATTGGCTGCTTTACTGTATATGTTCTGATGCACTTTTGAATGGTGTGTAGATTACTTTTTTCAGCAGTATCCCAGTCTACAAGAGTTACACTATTGTTTTAAAAAGGGTTTTTTGGATATGTTCCTTTCATAGATTTTGCTAAAAAATGCCGTAAAGAAACCTTAATTATGAAGCTGTAAACAAACTTGCACTAGTACTTTGTGTTAGTTCCCTACCTTACCACTACATAGTGTGTTTGTATTTTGTGAAGACTCACAAAAGAATTTGTGCTTAATAGGTACATACAAATTAACTTTTTTCTCCATTCCAGTTTTTCAAGTGACAGGTGCTAATACTGTCAGCAATGTTGTTAAAATGAAGCAAAAAATGTGTCAGAAGATGTTCTGAACTACCTTGATGAATAAGTATTGCAAGTATAACTTTAGAATTAAGCAAAGGCTTACACATAATAAAAAACAGTCAGGAAAGTGACAAAATAGGAATTTCAAGAAATGAAACAAAGCCAGAACCATTTCAAGTTGTTTTTTTTTTAATTTTATTTTTATTAAGAATCACAGGAAGCTCTTCACCCAAATAAGAGAATATGAAAAAATGGGATTTCTATGCAATAAGAATGAATAGATAGTCTAAGCAGAGACAAGAACTGCATTAATAATTGGCCTCAGTTTAGAAGAAGAAAGATGGCATTAAGTCTAGAGGAAAGGAAAGATAATAAGGGTAATAAGGGTAATGAAAATTAAAAGTTCTGCACCTGAGATATAATCAGAAATGCAAGCATCATAATGAACTCAAAGGATATTACACTACATCTAATTCATGTTTTTGAAAGACTGGCAATTAAAACATCCAATATTATGGACAAAGCTGCTAAGGACATGCAAAATGATTAAAGTAAAGCCCATACTTGAGAGAAAAGTTGATCTTAGCAACTTAAGACAGACTAGAAGGATATCAGAACGTACATGCGTGTGTGTGTGTATCACAATTTAAAGACACTGAATAACTTCTGAATAAGAAAAGAGTAACATCACAGGTATAAAGGGAAATTAATAAAATTTATCTTGGCAGGTTATTTCAGAATAAGCAGTGCACTCTCTCTCCTTGCTACAACAAGGTGACTGACATGATTTTCTAGGCAAAAGAAATAGGGTAGATTTAATCTCTGCAGGCTCAATGGAGCAATTGATGTGGAACCACATGAACCACTTTATGGAGCTAGAAACAGAATAATATGGGAACCCTTAAGCATTGAGGCAGTAGTTGAGGAGAGGCAGGAGGACCATGAAGACAGTTAAAAAAAAAAAAAAGTATCTGCAAAAAGTACAGCAGAGTGTTAGCCTCAGCCTTATTGAGTATTGAGCCTTGGATGTACCAGTCATTTACAGCATATCACAAACAACGTGATGTTGCCATAAAGAAGAAGAGGTACCTCTAGGGAAATACCTACGTTACTGCACAAGGTCCACATCAGATGACCAAAAATAATTCTCAACACCAGTGTTCAAGAAAAGTTGAAGCCAGAAACAGTTTCAGAAAAATCTCTCTAGAATTGTTAGGGGAAAGAACAAGTCCTTGAGAAAAGGTCAGTCCAGTTTAACTGTTTAGGGGAGCAAACACAGTGTTGAGAGGCCATGAGTGCAGTCTATACATTAGAGGCAAACAAGAGAACGGAAGAGCTTTTTAGGCCAAACAACCTTTCTTGTACAGGAATAAATGGATTTAAAGTAACCATGAATATACTTAGGCTGGGAATGCAAACCAACAGAAGAATGGGGAGAAATATGTCAGACGCACTAAGTTTTTCAAAAGAAACAGGTATGACAGCCCTTTGAAGCAGTAGACTTAGTGCTCTAGAATCCAAAATCTGTGCTGTGAGCAGCTTTCTGAAACAGTGTATCCATATTAATCCACTCCTGAGCCTAAAAATTATAGTTTCCTTTAAAAAAAAGGCTTATTAGTTACAGCATTGTTCCACATTTAGACACACGGCTTTTGCATCAGAGCTGAAACTATAACTGACCAGCTCAGACAACAGGGAGAGCAAGCCTGAGATTATCTATAAATTCACATAGCTAGTTCAGAGTCCATTTTGGTTAAGCATGACCAGACCTAAGAAATATAGCAAGCGTGAACAACTATAATCCTCAGTGTGGCCTCACCAATATGCATATTGCTCCCTTAGTTCATTAAAGTCATAGCTACTTTATAAGTTATTCTTTACCTGTGAGTCTAATCCCATTACCTTCTTGAGTACTTTCACTCTCTTCTCCTTTTTTGCTGGATCAAAAGCTTTTCTAGATCACATCAAATGAACTTGCTTCTACRTGACAGACTGCGTGACACGGAGTATCTGTGTTTAGTTTCCTGTAACACAGCCAAAACCTCCACTGTACCTTCAGGGAGAGGAGTAGCAACACCTCCTGCGTGCATCACTCTACCAGATCTTTGCTTTGATATCACATTCCCCTTTCTCTCTGCCACCTTCAAAATTCTGCAGAATAGTAATAGTCAGCCAGATCTGCCTAAAGCACAAGCTTTTTTTTTTATAGGTATGCAGTGCCTAACATAACAATGTTCTTAAAATCACCAGGATGTTCAGTATACTACCACATTACAAGTTACAGTTAACATACCTTTATACAACAATAATAATAAAAGGTCATCTTCGAAAAAGGGCCGCTGTTTTGGCATTAAAAGCTGCTAATTATTTGAGAACTTACTTATAATACATGTATCTCTCTAAGATAAGAAAAAGGAAAATTACATTTAAGATTGCTAATTTTAAAAGTGAATGAATTATTGAGAATGTAACACACCTGAGCTACTAGAAAGTAGGTGGGTAAATCTCAAAAATTATACAATAATATTATATTTTGTAAACTACTATTTTCTAAAGAAAGCTCCAGTAACGGTCTGCAACCAGTAGAGGATATCTTCAAAATTGAAGATTTTTAAGTATGAAGCTTTTGAGACAGCATGCATTAAAAAGATTAATAATGTCTTTTGCAATATTGTCATGTTATTTAGGAAATAAGCTTCACCTAAATACTTTCATTTCTGCAACTATTTCTACATATTATGCTTTATAATAACAAAATTTATTATAGCATTCCTGGTTAAAGCTTTTTATTATGCCTTTTACAACAGACTAGTTAGTTAAATATCCCAGCAGTATCTACTTAATCTTCTTAAATGTGGACAGAAATTTATAAATGGAGCCATAATTTAAAGACTTACAGGAAAACATTACATACATTTGTGAAACTCAAATTCACTTTTTTTTTTTCCTTCAAGTAATTAGGAAAATCCAATCTCAATGTTCATTGAAAGAGACACTTTTCATCTCTTTGTGGAAAGAGAGATTTTGATCTTACTGACCCCAAAGACATACCTATGCTAACCACTGCTTTGGTTAGAAGAGGCCCAAGAAACACATTACCTTATAGTCCGAGTTTATTAATAAGACTATGATAAAGACTTTGTTTATAATAAAATAAGAAAGTAGTATAAAATAGGATAACAATCTTTTAGAAATCCTTGTTTTTCTTGCAAATAGCCCAGTGAATCATTCTCTGGCACATTAATCAACAGTTGAACAATGTTTCTCAAGCTCCTTACGAATACCAACAAGCAGCAAAATTGTTTTACTATGAGAAACAAATGATGCTTTTCCCTAGCTGGCTGCCTTGTAGAAATGAAAGTGTTAGGAATAAGGTGCTTGAAACCTCTGTTATTACCATATAAGGCAAGATGAAAAAGCATTTAACTCTTAGAAATACATCTAAGCTGATCAGCAAAACTTATGTCAAGTCCGTAAATGAGTCTGCACTATTCACTATATTCCTTCAGAGGTTTCTGATAGGAGACAAAATATATTTCTTTGCTACCTAGAACCGTCAGTCATTATTATTTTCAAGGCTGATTTTACATTAGTGGTAAACAGCAAATAGAGAGAGTTATGTTCCAGTGCGATGTGAAGTCTGACTGTCTGTGCCGACTGGAATCTTTTAACAATTTCATATTGTTACCTGGAATTGGATGCTAGAAAATTTTCATCCACCTATTTCAGTCTATTATCACTGTTCCAATCAAACTGGAAAGGTTTCTTCAGCTGTCAAAGCTTCTAATCATATGCTGCATAAGAATCACTAAAAGCATCCCAGATATTTTAAAGAACAAAAGATTTCATCTTCATAATGACAAACACTGAACAACTCAAAGAAAGGCAGGCAGAAAACACTGCACAAGCCTCTGCAGTCATATACAATTGGGAGAAATTTCATCTCAATCCCTAGCTAGCAATCGGTTTATGCTCTGAAGCAGGATGACTAATAACTTTTCTTCACTAATATTTCAGCTGATGTCCAATAACAGCTACTGATTTTCTAAAAGAAGAATAAAAGCTAAATATAGCTGCTACTCTTAGGAAGAATATCAAATTCAAATGAAAATAATCAGGAAAAATAACTAGATTTCCCAGAACTGGATCTTAGACTTTTATTTTCAAAACTGGAATACCAAGAATTTTCTGAACCTAATGGAAAAACTCTATTCAAATATATTCTTGTCAAGATAGTAAAAAAGATTTACTGATAATACAGCAATCCAAAGCAGATGGGTCTAAGAACAGCTGGGTTTGGCAGTTTTTCCCAGCTTCCACACTCAGGTGCACGTCCCAGCTCTATCCCAGCTCCCTGTCATAACGAGACCTTCCCTTTCATCCTATTTCCCACACCTTAGTTTCCAGGGAAGAGGAACAAAGGCTAGCAAGGAGATGAGGCATGCCAGGGAGCATGCCAAAGGGCGCACCTGTGTCAGCTAGCCTTCAGGTTCACAGCACGAGAGCACTTCTGAAGCGCCCAGTGACCAGGTTTTGGTTCACACTGCAGAGCAGTGTTAGAATGTGTGAATTCCTTTGGATGAAACTCAATGAGAAGATGCTGTCCAGGGGTGTACCTACCGTGCTTGAACCATTCAGTCCACAGGAGTGGACTACAGCTAGATAAAATGAACCTCTTTGATATGCATAATGAGGCCATTGGTCCCTCAGCACCAGCTGCCTTGCTCTGCAGGTCTGCTTCCATTAGGTCATGCTACTAGTTAATGCACACACAGCCAGTATGAACAATTAGAAAATCAAGACTCCAGGCTTTTGCTGCTGTGATGCAAACGTAACCTTAGTCAAAAATCTTTTAGTTAAAAATTGTTTTTCCCCTTTGGAAGTACTTCCTATAATTATGCTGAATGGTATCGAAATATAACCAAGCACACACAACGAGGAGCAAGGAAAGAAACATTACTATTAGTTATATTAAGAAGAGATCTCTAAAGACAACAACAGTACTACCTATCTTTAAGCACTCTTTCTTTTCATTTGTTTAGAGTTTTTAGTTCTCTACAGTATAGTCAAAACCACTTACTGGGATCCTACCTTCAAATTCACAGCACTTGTCAGAGCCCCACCCCAAATATGAAACTTTAAACACATTAGCCGTGTTTGCTCTTGTGCAAGATAAAATTTACCAACCCTATTTGTCACATTTAATAACCATAACAAAGTAAACTGAAAAAATAAGTCTTGTCTGAAGGCATCATCCTGATTAGGCTGACCAGAAACACATGAGTAAGTAATATGAGAAAAAAATTATACATACCTTGGCAAGTATAGACAATATAATGAATGACTGGAAACCAGTATACAAACACAGCAGATAGAAAGGTATGACTAAGAATTTTCTGTACAATCTCTACAACAGTGTTTTGTCCCAAGATTTTACATGGGTTTCCACTGAGTAACAAGGGTTTCTGATTGGATCCAGAATGTTTATTAGGGTGAGGGAGGGAGAGAAATGACTGAATGTGTTTAAAGTAAGATCATTCAAGAGTTAAAATGAATTAACAAGGTCTTGTAATGAGCTTTCAGCTTTGCAAAGATCATAGAAAGGCCTTTAAAGACCTTTCAGGATTAAGCTGCATCTTTTTATAGATTTTGAACTATTTCTATAAGAAGAAAACTAATCTCGTAACACAGAATTGACTCTGGAGTTAAATCAGCATCTTGATGTAGAAAAAGTAATATTCGTCTTTTAAAAAACCATGTCCAGAGCTTCTTTTTCTTTTAGAAAAATATTCTGTCTCCTCTAATCTCTTATTTTGGACATACTGCTTTGAAATTTTCTATATTGACAAGAACTATAACTGGTACAAGGAAAACAGATGGAGTTATTATCAGTGGTTATATCACACAAGTCAGTAATCAGCCAACAGTAAGTTAAGAATATAGGAATTAAAGTTTAAATAAAGAGACAGGCAACAAGCAACAAGGCAACAATTTAAGGCAACAAACAGCCTTAAATGTATCATCATCTGCTTGGTTTCCTGTATCCCTAATCATTCCATCTAAAGTTAGAATATTTTTAATTACCAATATATTCTTTTTAAAACCAAAATTTATTGTAGCCCTCCAACTTCTATTTGTGCTCCAGCTTTCAGAAATACAAGACAAAATGTCTAAGCTCAGGCTTTTTGTTTCATATTGGTCTTCTCCCCAGCCTTCCTGAACATACATGCACCACACCAATTTTCTTTTGTGTTTATGCACAGCTGGCAGCCAAAATATCATGTATTGCTATTAGAAAACTAAAGGAAAGTGGAGCTCCAGGAGTGTGATTTGAACAACAATGATTTCTAAGGAATCTTCCTGCTCTATTAATGCAAATTGGATTACAGAACAATTTTTGAGTATAGAGATACAGATTAAGATAGACTTAAGCTCTGTGAAGCTCTCAGAAAGCGATGTGGAAAGTACTTGTAATGACTAACAATAGTAACGAAGTGCATCTAAAGCAATAACAGAAGCCTAATATTTTATATCCAAAAATAATACCTAAACAAACCCTACCTAAAAACACTTAGTGAATTATAGA
>NW_020450955.1:365165-453472 GCF_003343035.1 Apteryx rowi | reverse complement strand
AAGTGCGTTGCTTCTAGAAGTTTAATATTAAAAAAGTCATTCCTCTCCAACACTGGCTTACTACAGTTCCCCTCACCTCCAAATTCACTCTTTGTTATATTTCCATTTTAATGCTTCAAGAGCTTTATATTATATGAAGGCAATCAGTATTTCTGAAACAGGATTAGAGGCAGACTGTCTGGCTCCGGGCCCCTGAGGTACTGTAGTTAGGGGGGAAAAAAAAAAAAAAAAAAGACCTGCTATGAGATTTATTCAAAATGTTCAGCTCCCCTGCAAAATCACTTTGTTTTCTATTTCCTTTATACATGGGCATACATAGACATCATCGGGGGCTCTTGCACTGAGTCCTCATAATACCTGTCCCCATCTTTGCCTGATTAATGTACCTGAAGTTCTATTTCTGCTGGTAAGTATCATTTCTTCAGCATACTGTAGACATGGAATAATATAAACCATAGCAATCTTAAATAGACAGAGATCCTGCAGTTTTCTGGTGCTAGAAATCCTGAAAGTGTCTGTACTTGAACAGAAGCTAACAATGAGAGCAATTAAACACATTGCAGTGTGTCATGTAGCACAGGTGAATGCAGCCAGGCCAAGATGATACAGCTGCTACAGAACATACATACAAGTAAGGGAGACTTCAGGAAATAAAAAGGTAGTGAGGTAGAACAGGCAGGGGAAGTCTGACAGTGTTGACTAGTCCAAATGCTGGTCATAGAAGTGTGACACATAAGTGGCAGGGAAGAGTAAGAGAAAGTGTGATGCCTTCTTTCAAAGAAAAAGTCAAAACAAAGGAGAAAATTAATTTTGGATGATTAATCTAAGCATGGCAGATGATTCATTTTACTTAATTAGTCCTTTATGAGCTTGAAGTTTGGCAAGTATCCTATGCCATTGCAGTGTGAAGAAAAAGGATGAAATGGAAGATAAGAGTTTCAAGAACTTCTTTAATTTGTGGCTAAAACATGAGTGGAGGGGGAGAAGAGTGAAAATTTACTAGGGTTATAGAAGCTTTCAGTCAGTAGTTAGCAAGCATATTTTAAGACCTTCAGCTGTGAGTAGAATAATCCTTTAAAATGTTTCCTGGTTTTGAGTGTTGATAATAATATACTCACAGTATATTCATACATATGGCCATACATATAAAAGATATGTAAGTCCAGTAATTTGATTCTTCCTAATGACTTAAGACCTACTTTCTTCACAAATAATGCAATAATTGCAAAAACAAGCAATTTGAAGGAATAAGGAGAGGCCATTTAGTACATTCTTCTCAGATTTCTTAGATAGGGATAAGTTCCAAACCATGCTCTGAGTTTTGAAAGATGGGTGACTACTCAGTTCATCTCTTGCTGACAAGAGCAGAGCTTGAGTCAGTCAGAAACACTTGCTTGAGAACCTACTGGATAAAGGGGGAAGAGTAAAGAAATATAGCATAATTCACCTTTTTTCCTCCCTAAAATGTTAAACAGTTTACAAATTCATGGAAACTTATGAGACTTTTCATGCATTATATCTTTAGGTATATTTTATATAATAATATATAGAAATATATATACTTCTGCTGTTACATATACTTTCCCTCTTTCCTTCCCAGCCTCTCATTAAGTTACAGAGAGTTTATAAAGTGAATTTTTAATCTCTAAAATAATTTGAGTTTGACAATTAAATTTTAAACAGAAGGGCATTTAATCATACACAGCATACACTTACCATTCAGGTACCAAAAGTAAGGAATTAAGGCACCTAACAAATTATTATAGAAATTATTCTGTTCCTAACTATTTAAAAGGGGTATTTCTGTCTGGTACCTCTTATATGAGTTCCAAACAGATACTGCTGGACAATTACTTGGATATGATTTTTCTGTTCATGTCAACTAATCTATAGGCATGCRTGTGTTCTATGGTGACTTTATTTAGTAGAACAGAAACTGTTAGGAATGCTAATGAAGAAGCCTGTGCTATACTTTTTTCAGTATATAATTGGCACCAACTTCGCACTGACACACAGACTCTAATGCACTCTAACATTTTTTGCGCAATAGTCCAAAATCAGATGAGCAATAGTATTTAAAGACAAAATGAGCTGATGAACTCAGGTTTGTCACACCAGTAGACTCCCACATTTCCTGTTTAATGCAATGTTTTGCATTCTTCAGGTGCCAGAATTTTTCATTTTAACTACCAAATGATTATAATTGAGAAATATTGGTACTGTTCCGGTGCAGCCTATGGGCTAATAGTTTGTTTTAAAAAAGTATAAAGTGCTCCCTCTCTCTCCATTTTTATGCTTCAAATTTGTATCTTTGATCCATCAGCTGCACTAGGAGCTCAGCTGGAAAAGCCCTCTGAACAGATTACGTGAGTGACTGCTGCATTTACTGCTCAGTCAAGCACTAGAACGTACATCCTTAAAACATTCATCAAAACTGTAATTATTCAACCCACCAAGGTGCAGAAGAGAGAGCAAGAAAAATATACGAGAGAGATCTAAATCTGGCAAATGTGCTTCTAGACTTCCGTATTAGAAAGCAAATGCAGTAGGATGAATGAAAGACAAACCACAAGTACATATCTCACCTCATCTGACAAAATATTCATATTTCACTACGTTGTATCTGTAAAAGCAATCACACAGGCTATCTATAAACAAAATATTTTATCTGCGAAATAGGCTTAACACTCTCCTCCCCCCCCCATCAATGCATACTTATTTCAACAAATCTTGAGGAATTAAAAAAAGATACTGAAAGGTTTTATGTCAATGCCACCATAAGGATGTTTGTTTAATCGATTTTTCATGACTGAGCCCACAGAACATTATGGCTGGGCATGACAATCATTCAAAAGATTCAGTTTTTAAAGCATTAAAGATTCAAAGTTTCAGACCACAGAGGAAAGAGGAGATTTTGCAAGTTGTTTTTTCAAAGTACTGTAGTAACTTAGTACAAGTAGAACAGAACAGAAGTTTCAAAACCAGCAGAGTTCTCCGGATAAGACCACAGTTTGGAGACTCTATGACAGTGATTGCACTTGTGCATATGGTGTACTCAGCTGTATGGAAACCAAAATAAGTTGAGCACCAAAACAGGCTCTTCCTGAATCTTTTTCAAACTGATTGCTACTGCTAAAGATGAACACTGATGTAGCTCTAAGTCAAGAAACATGTACTATCTGATCAAAGTTGGGACTGGCAGGAACTACCTTCAGTCTTAATACAGGTTTTGAACCTGTATTAAGCTTTGACCTGCTATAGATTCAAAACATCTAAATCCCACCTTTTCTAGTTTAGAGGGTGGGGGTAAAAGATAATCAACAATAGTGACAAGACTAACTTCATTGTTTTGACTAATTGCTATCTTAAGATAGAGCAGAGAAAGAAACCTTGAGCGTTACGTAAAATGCTCCAACTCCTGCCTGGCTTGCCAAGGAGTCAAACTAGGTAAGAGTTGCAGAGTTTGCTAGTGAAGAACTTTCATTCTCTGCCTTGTATGTATAGCCAATCAAGAGTGTTAGATAGTAACTATACCAACCAAAGAAATGTATACAAGTCTTTTACTTACGCTAATCAGGGAAGACTATGCCTGATCTGTGTATCTGACATACTTCCCCTACAGCTGTGCATGTATGCATGAATAAAGGCTCTCTCAATAAATTATTACAAGTAGAGTTTTTCTACAACAAGAGGAAGAGTGTTCTTGAAAAGCATGTCATGGTAAAGCAGCACCTTCAAAATTTTTTTCATTAAACCACAGATTAGAAAAGTTTTGCAATATTGTCTGTATTTAATGCCAGTAAGTTTCAGAAGTCTGTTTTCTAGATTGATGAGCAACTTAAAGTGAAACATTAAATTTGGTAGGGAAAGAAGTTATATTTAATGCAGCAGCTGCAAAATCCGGAAACCACAGAGCATGTACTGCTGTGGCTTCTATATGTTGTAGCTGTGGTACAGGCAAGTGATCTCAGCAATATACATATTTGAAGGAGTTATAATCCTAAAGTTGTTTCCTAATTAAAATTTAAATAAAGAACAGACACTGACTTCTCACTATTATGTGGCTTTCTGTGAAATGAAACTATCATTAGATGAAAAGGCCAATGTACTCAGTGCCACTCGTAAGCTTTGCCTTCAGGAAACCTAGGTCCCTGAGACCAGTGAAAGAGTCTGGAACAAGGGAGATCCACCCATGGTGGAGGAGGATCAGGTTAGGGAACATAGTGGACATGCATAAGTGCTTGGGACCTGATGGGTTACTCCCACAAGTGCTGAGAGATGACCAATGTCATCATGAGACCACTCAATTATCTTTGAAAGGTCATGGTGACTTGGAGAGGTTCCTGAGGACAGGAAGAGAGCAAACATCACCCCTAACTTCAGAAAGGGCAATGAGGAGGATCTGGGGAACTACAGACCAATCAGGCTAACCTTGATCCCTGGGAAAGTGATAGAGCAAATCCTCCTGAAGACCATTTCCAAACACGTTAAGGACAAGGTGATCAGGAGTAGACAGCATAGATCTACAAAGGGGAAGTCAGGCCTGACCAACCTGATAACCTATAATGAGAAGACTGGCTTCACTGATGAGGGGAGAGCAGTGGATATTGTTTACTTTGACTTTAGTAAGGCTTTCGACACTGTCTTTCATTACATGTGCGTAGACAAACTGATGCAGTAAGGGCTTGAGAGAAGAACAATGACATGGATTGAAAACTGCCTGAACTGCTAGATTCAAAGTGTGATCAGTGGCTCAATGCCCAGCTGGAGGCCAGTCGCTAGTCACACACCCCAGAGGGCGATACTGGGGCCAATACTGTTTAACATCTTCATTAGTGACCTAGATGACAGGACAGAGCTCACCTCCTCAGCCAGTTTGCAGATGAACTCTGCCATTGCATTCGGAGGGACTTCCACAGGCTGGAGAAATGGACAGAGAGGAGCCTCATGAAGTTCAGCCAAGAGAAGTGCAAAGTCCTGTACCTGCAAAGGAATAATCCCATGCACCAGTACAGGCTGGGGGTCAACTGGCTGGAATGCAGGCTTGCAGAAATGGATCTGGGGGTCCTGGTGGGCACAAAACTAAACATGAGCCAGCAATGTGCCCTTGCAGCAAAGGCAGCTGACAGCATGCTGCAGGGGCTCTATTAGGAAGAGTGTTGCCCAGAGGTCGAGGGAGGTGATCCTTCCTCTTTACTCAGCACCAGCTACACAAGAGTTGTTGAAAAGGATATAGCATGACTTTTCAAAAAACTTATCAATTACTATGAACTACTGATTTAAAACAGAGGTAGCTTTCTTTGTTCTGAATGTCGCTAAGTGTCACAGATGTTCTCAGGGTGAATATCTTCATACAAGTTAATCAACTTTAATAAGACTCCAATTTCTATTATAATTACTTTCTCTGCTGAGCATTTTTTCCAAGCACGGTAGGAACAAAGCACCTAAATTCAGACATATCTTTCCAAAAATTACTATCTCTGGACAGTTCGCATATATTAAAAATTACATCCTTAATCTGCACAAGAGTTAGAAACTCACAGGCAATGCTGTGTCTATGTTAAAAATGTTTATCTACTTTAAAATAACATTAAATGAAGCTAAAAATAATGGTTTCAGACTGGAATACAGGATTGTTAAGAATGAAGCATTCTGATGGATTCATATTCTTATCAGATGCATCTCTTTGCTGAATTTCTGGAACTACATATTAACATGTCATGATATAGAGAACTGCCAGCCATCCAAGATGAAGAACCAACTGGAGGAGGAAAAAATCTTGTTCTTCCACCCACAAAACAGATTGCTTGCTAAAAGTGAAAGACTGATTCAAAGTAGTAAAGACACCTATTTAAGATTTACACTAGCATAACAAAGAGAAGTCTCCCTTGTTGCAACAACTGTACTCTACAAAATGTGCATCAGTTGCACCCTATAAAACGGCATTTCTGCCTGCAAAATTGGTTAGCTTGGCATTCTTAGGTCAAACCTCTACCTTGACTGATTATTCAGAAAATCCTAGCAGACACCAGCTAAGTATATTTACACAGTAAAATATAAGGTGCTAGTGTCACTAAGGCAGAAATTAATCTTCTCTAATACACAAGATTTCTTATGTGGCTCCAAAACTCTGATAGGTTACCTATTATCTGTACAGAAGGAGACATTTCTTGCTCCATAAATCTCTCCTTCAAGTTAAAATGAAATAGCTGACAGAACCTATTTCTGTGCAGGTCAGAAAACCTGGAACCATTTAAATAGGTGAGAGTTTTATCCTTCCGTATGAACAAGATTTCAATCTATATTCACATTCTGATCACCTTTAAAATGCCCTCGGTCTTGGTAGCCCAAATTCCACAGGATTTTCCATCTATATCAAACTAATAAGAAATCTGACTGTTTTAAAGGTTGAAACTAAAGTGTGATTTAATCTTGTTTTTTCTCCTATTTTCTCATCTACAGCTACAACTACCTGAAATACTTCACATATAGCAGCATTTTGTATTGCTTTGACCTTTTCAATATTCTGTATTTTAATTGGTTACACCATTCTATTGCTTCACTGCAGGTTAGCTGCCTATAAGTAGTTGTGGGGAAAGAAGGGCGGCAAAGAGCATCCTAGATCAACAGCAAACACTCAGGTCAAAGGTGTATAGAGCACTAGAGTATGTACAAGGCAACAGAATCCCCCCACTCTATTCACCTGGTAAGTGTTGTGATGTGAACAGAAAATACCACCAGATTAGCATTTTATGACAATTGCATCGAGAATGACAAGCACTTTTATACAATCCCATTACAGCTGCAATTGTGTGGCCTTTATGCTCATAGAATTCACTGAACCCAATGGGCAGCTGAGTAAAACACTGATCAGAAATATCAAACTAAAGGACCAGATAATTATACTAACTTCAATTGACAGAATATTTTTAAGAGCAGTTTTCTGTATATAAACTAAATCAGCATTTTGTAAAATACATTAATAACATTTTATTGTAACAATAATCTTTATAGAAAAAACACTTTAGAGGATATTATATTCCTACTGAATTAGTCCTACGATGCTATCGAGGATATTCTTGCAGTCTTTTTTGTTGTTCTTATGAACGTAAAGAACATTTTACCCACTGCTGCATTTTCCGGCAAGTCCTACATTTTTCACTTTCTTCTTGCAGCAGTAGCCTGTTTTGAAATGGTGTCATCCTATACAGCCTTATGAGATAATTAACAATACAATATTGTAGTTAAGAGCATCCTATCACACTGTTTTATAACTTTTTTTATTCTCAAAGCACAGTCACAGGAAATGTGGACACAAGAGTTCAAGAGTCATAAATATTACAGGTAATCAAGCTTTTGACTGGATAGTCTGCATATCTACAAAATAGTAAGTAATCCACTCTAGTGGATCAACACTATTTTAGCACTTTCTTCATACCAGGAATTTGAGTCCAAACTGATTTATCAAAGGATATTTGAGATGTGAAGCAGTATTCTATTATTAGGCTGAATAAATTATCACAAAGATGTACAGCTTAAGCACTACAAACCAGACAGAAATAGCTCTCAATGGCCCTGATACATCATAATTAATTTTTAAGGAGTTCCCCACCACCACCACCAGGAAATATCTTGAGATAAAATGGAAGGCAGTTAACATTGATATTAAACAAAAGAGGAGAAAAACATTTTTTTCTGTGGTTGAAGAATTTAACACGTCAGCTATCTGCAGTTTTCCAGTGCCAGTTCTACTTTTGGTAGCAATAGTTTTCCATTTTCAGATTGATGGTACTCGGTATCAAAAAAGTAGCTGAAGATAAGACTAATGAATATATGCTACAGGGTTTATGGCAGCAACAAATTACAGAGAGTTCACTGCCAACAGAAATAGTCAGAGATTTGACTAATTTCATTCATTTGCTTTCCCAGAAAGAAATCCTTAACATTTTACCTTCAGATTAAAAAAAACTTTGGGATGCGTACATTAAATCACAAAAACACCTTCAAATTTTGACTATGAGATGGAATTTTTTAAGCAAAATATAAACAGCAAGACTTAACAAGTAAAATCCATTGAAACAGCTTTTAAGGCATCCACCAGTTTAACAAATAAGCTATTATTTAGGTCTTTATTAGCAAACAGAAATGAGTTACTGATTTCATTCTATTTTGTTACTTAAGTAAAAACACAACAAAAGGTAACATGCTGTACATGTAACATGTCTGTAACATGTCTCTAGGTAAGGAGAATATGGATAGAAGTGCCAAAACATTTTAACCACAAACCACAAACATTTTAACCACAAACGATGGCAACTGTACAAGAAAAATGAGAAAACCGAGCTTTGTGCATACTTTAAAGTACTAAGCTTTTCAAATGACCAATATTGACAGAAGTCAGATCCTGCAGAGAGAATGGAGGAATTCACAGGTTACTGGAGGGACCTAAGAGCAAATGCCTTTAAGAGATTATTTCAAGTAAAAATGAAGTTACTAGATTAACCATGTAAAATCTATTATAAATGTTTTTTTTTTTTTCATCCTAACTCCCCTTAATGCCATTTGGTGAACTTAAATTGCTTTCTCAAGACTGCCTTTTGTTTTAGTCCACCATTGGACTCCTCAGGTACAGATAAGAGCTACATGTTAATGACAGGAAGCAAATCCAGTAGGCTTATTTACAGGATTATTTTATTTAAGGTCTCATTAAAGGTACAAAGGGGGGGCAGGGGGAAGACAAAGGCTGTATACTTTTCCCTAACTCAGTTTCCTTATCATTCAGGAACATTCTTGATCTAAAAGCAGTTTTCTGAGATCCTTCCTCATGGAACATTCTCCATGACTTTAAGAGTAAAAAACGCATTCCTGAATATTTGTCAAAGCTAGCCAATTCAAGAGACCTTCACTCACTCCCCCTGCTACAAAAGCACATCCTGCAAGTCATAAGATTTGTAAGCTATTTAACATCTGCTGACAGTCCTAGTGCGATGCAACAACTCCAGTCTCTAAATACTGGTAAGAGAAACATTTTAGCACCAATTGTTGAGGTACTGCTTAGAGATAAGAGGCTTTCCCAATAAAACGTGTCGCTGACAAGATTATGCTTGCATGATTTTGAATATTAGCATTCTACATGCATAGAAAGTGTCCACTGATCATGACAAGAATGCAATATAAGCGGCAGAAGGGGTGTTTTCTATAAACAAGATTAAGCTCATTAATTTAAGATTATAGCAATTGCACCAAGTATATATGAAGCATAGTACATGTGTAGTTACTACAAGAAAAAAGTAACACCTGTGTTAAGGTGTACAAATAACTAGGCCCTGACCTGAGGATTATCTAACTAAACAGACAAGGAGAATCTACCAGACATGAGAAAACTGCTAAATATAACAAATAAGAGAAGCTGACAAAAGTTACAGATAGAGCCCTGAGGAATGGCTAGATTTTGCAGGTGGTTAAGGGGCAATTAGGTAGTTAAAGGAGAGCTAAACTTCACAGAAATTTGGAAAAGAGCAGCATTAGGGTCTTCTAGGGAGTAAAATCTCACAAGGCCAACAGTATCTAAGTAAATGCACCTGTAATAGCATAAGGCTGAGATGACTGGTAATACCATTTAAGGCTAGTAATGGCATCAAAAATACTGATTCTGGGTATGGATGTAGCAAAACTAGGACCAACCACAGAAAAAGTAATTAGGTGGTGGTTGTTTATAACTATGGAGGTCTCCTGGCCAGCACCAAGCTAGTAAGTCCCTCGGCATAGCTAAGGCTGTGCAGTGGTTTGAACTTTGGACCAGAAGCCCTGTAACCACGTAGGACTGTGCCTGAGCTGGCCAGCCCCACAGATGTGGCTCTTCTGCTGCCTGCTCAGGAGCTGGAAGGCCGCAGAAAAGGGAGCCCCTGTGACAGTCACACCGATGCCTCCATACCCCACTGCGATTTTGCCAGTGGGAAGAAAGTCCATAGAGTATAGATACCCATCAGATCAAATTAGGCAGATTCTCCCCAAGTTTCACCAAGACAAACACTGGCTGGCTCAATGGTAACTAAGCTTGTTTTTCATAAGCAGACACAGTAGAAAGAAAAAGGAAGACAACTGAAAGGTAGATTGGCTTTTAGCTACACCAGTTCATATAGTCTTTTGAAAGTATGAAATTTTGTGAAGTGATCCACACCCACTACCTACAAAAACACTTCAAAATGAACCAAAGTTTTGAAACAATAAGATTTTCATCTTTTCAATACAGCATTACTTTGATTTTTGTGGCTTACTCAGTGCTGGTTAATGGGTTGCTTCTAGAAGGCAATTCATAGCAAAGAGTGCTTTTTCGATTGCAAGATAGGGCAGTTGTTTTAGGATTGTCCATGCAACTTAGTGCCCACAGCATCATCACCCTTACTGAAATGAGATCTAGTGACAACTGCACATTAGGGAAGAAGCTAGTGCTGGGTGTTCAGATAGCCCTCTTTGCTTATGTGGGAAACTTAAAAGTGAGTAGTAAGAGAGAGCGGGTCAAATCTAATAAGTTTTGCTGAATCACAGCATAGTAGTTTAGAGACCTGCATCTACTAGAATATCCGATTCTATTTGAAGGGAAAGTAGGCAAGTGCTAATACTCAGAGCAAGCACATGAAGTGTTTCAATGGCCCAGCTAAAACATCGTGATTATTTATTAAAGAGATTTGATATTTATTTTAACCGAGTACCTCACTGAAGAGTCAGAGGACAAGAAAAGACTTATTTATGAAGTCTTCGTTTCACCATAATTGCATACTAACTCTTAGAGCATTACACTTCTACTCCACACACTGCAATAATTATCTTAAAACATTTTCTTTTTAAAGAGTAAACATTCAATAGAGATGTTAGCAATCTGAGAGGCACTTTGTGGAATAATCAGAAGCTTGCTTTCAAATTCAAACATTATATGTTCCCTCCCACAAATATTCAAGTTAATTTTCAAATCCCATGGGAAATTTAGAACATAGCCTACTGACACTCCTGGGAAACTACTTCGAGTCACATATACTCTCTTCAAGGTTCTGTTTTGTTTTTTTGAATACATGTTTGCAAGAAGCCAGTTTTCCACATGCTAATTCTGAGCTCTGCATTTAGTTCTAACATTCAAAATTTGCAATTCTTGTTGTACTTATTTACATAAATTATCCAGCCAAAAGCAGAAGTAACATCATGTGACTTACGCAACCAGTCAACACATTCCAAATTATGAATATTTAGAGGAACTACTTTGAGCTAGACATGAAAGAAAATTACACATAGAAGTTAATGAATATTTGTGAATAACTCCTATAGTGGTAAATTTCACAATGCATTTGCAAACAACATGCAAAAGAAGGAGCTATGAAAGTTCATAAATATTAACTAGTACTTACTCTTTTGTCTGACATGCACACATTTTTTCCTCTATCCAGTTCAGTAAAGTTGTGCAGTTTTACCAGATGGCAAAATTTTGTTCACAATATGCTTTGCAATTGGTATTCATATTCATACACAGCCACGTTAGTGTGCTGACAGAACACATATACATGTTCTTGCTACAGCAAAAGAGGTTAAACTGTAACATGTCAACTCATCCTTTGAACCTGCAATAGATTTGGCAGTGTTATTCTCATAAAAGGTCACCCAAATTATTGCGCATGCAGCCAAAAAACAAGTCATAAGACAAACTTTCAAATATCTTAAACAGATCAAATGCTGTTTGATATATTATGATCTGATTAAGCTCAAGGAAAAAATTTCTTTTAAGATCTATACTAGCTATAAAAGCATGTTTGCCCTAAGTAGGTTACACAATCAAAGTGATATAAGCAAAGTATCACAGGCAAGCAAGTATGGAAAGCAATCTGTAGATTAAAGAATCAAATGAGACTCTGCAGGCTGACTTTTGAAACAGGTTTTATTAATGGGCATATTCTTATGGGAGCGTGTGGGATTCCATTAGTATCTTCTGCACCAGAATACTGTCATTTTTTATCCATTGGTTGCATTTGTCCTTATTTTTTATGAGCAGAAGCAAAGATTAGTAGTAGCTATTAGGGCAACCTGTCTTTTTACTTTAGCTACATTTTCTTCTTAAGTGTTCAAACTGAAAACTAGATTTAATCAAAAGTTGCTGTATTTAGCCTGTGTTTAGCTTTATTTTCTTGTTTCTCATCAGATGAAACCCAGGAAACCTGCTCATTTTTCCCCATTATCTGTTAACCCAATAAAAGATAATATGCCCTGTACAAAGTTTTTCTAATCTTATTTGCACAAATATAGCAAATTATTTAGCAAAACATGTCATGATCTAAAAGCATAATAAAGATAACATCAGCAAATTGGCTGATATTAAAGGTAAGTGACACATTGGTGTGACATTTTTTGCAGCTTTTCATGCTATTTGTGAAATTTAAGCTTTTGCAGTCTCAAAGAAAAAAGTCCTCAAGAAGTTCTGAGCACTTTTTATTTAAAAAGTGCATCTAGAATTGTTTAAGTGTGGTTAACATACATTTATCATTGTAGGAAATAAGTATGGAAAAATTTGATATTTTGGTACATCTTGCAGAAAACAGGAGGTAAACAAGGGATTGAAAATGTAAAGGTCACAGTGAACTGTAAAAGATTAAAGCAAAGTAGTCTAATGCTTTTGGTCCAATTTTGATTCAATTCCTTATTTTCATTCTCCTGTAGGAATCTGAAGTTGCATAACAATCACAAACAGGTTGCCTAAAGTTTTATAATTTGTTCCTGTAAACAAAAAGCAACTCATTTGAAGTCAATGCAATTTCACTGATGTGCAATAAGTTTTATAAAGAGAATAATCATGACTGAACAGCCTATCACTATGCCAGGCTACCACTGCAATAGATCCTATATGGCTTTTTGCCTCAAAGTTTTTATATTCCTTATACTTATATTGTCAGTTGCTTAAGCTGTGATGTTCATAGAAAGCATTAAATTTGAGATGAAGTATTTTGACATAAAAGGAATACAGCTGAAGAGCACTATTTAATTCTGAGCTTGATTTTACCCTAAAGAGCATGACCGACGTTTGACTTACCACTTACATTGGTTAAAAACTGCAGAGAAAGATAAGAATGTGAAGTTCCAGTCCTGCTACCTTCTTCTTACTATCTGTTAACATGTGGATTTAGGCCAGAATGGCTCCTTTCTGGCAGAGATTTTCCATTAAATGATACCCAGGCCACTTATTACCACCCAGCATRAGAAAAAAAGATAGCCCAGAGAAGTTGCAAAGTTACTAAACAGCTAAGAATATAATCCTTTTGAAGTTGAAATTATTTATGGTTGACCTTTTCTTTAGGAGCCTCATATATAACATCACTACATAATCTACTTGCACCGCAGGTGTATGAAGTGTGACTAATTCTGTGATGTCACTGAGTTTTAAAAGCTGCTATGCTGACATGTTTCCCACCCACAAGCTTTATTATGGAAAGGGGGAAAATTAATGTTCCTGGACTTTCTTCCTGGAAAGGCAGCAGACAAGGTGGAAAAAGACAACCTCAAAGCTGAACTTCCTACAAAGAAATACACAAACAAGTAATGACCAACAGTACCTAGAAGTGAGGTTTTTCTTCCTAGGCCCAGTGCTTGCATGACAGAGAAGCAGCCAAAGCTAGTATGTGAAAGCAACAGTTTGCATACTAAAAGGTTCTGGATTTGTGCTAAGAATGGCAAGCTAAAAGATCTCCCTTGTTGCAAAAGGAGGCAACTGTAGGAAAGTTGGCCACTTGGCCAATATATTAGTTTGATGCCAACTTAAGAATTCTCTTAGGGTTGAGGGGAAGGAGAAAAAGCAGTTTTGTCAAATTCACCACTGAGACAGATACTGGGCATGAAAAAAGTGTCCCATCTACTCTGAGAGAGTAGCAGGTATGATATTAAATCCTAACAAGAAAAATGCAGCTTCGAGATCAACTTGCCAATTACATTATCCTCCTTTAAGTTGCACTGTAATTTACCAATACAATGCAATCTAGTTTCCTAGACAGGGGAAGCATTCGTGGTGCTCATGCCTACCTGTTAATAGCACTATCCTTCTTCTGATCTCTCTGGCTGTCTCTATAGTTATGTGCATGGTCCCATTCCTCCAAATGGATGTGTACTCCCTACTTTCTTTTCTCTATGTAAGAACAGGAGAGGAAGAAGTTTATCACTTAAGTCTTACTCTGATATATATTTGGGACATGACTAAAACATGAACCTGCACAGAAGCATTCTATTCCCTCAGTTTTTCTGTAGCTTCTGGGTGCTGCAGCTGAGGTATTAACCCCACAGGACTATGTAAGACCTAAGCTATGTCTTAAGAGTGGAAAAAACTGGATTCCATTCTTAGAGCTGTACCTGGAGCTAATACATCACATGCACTTTTCTGCAGTGAAAATCTATCACAGTCTTACTTCAGTTGTCAGGTTGACTCCCTTGAGAGCTATGACAAGCAAAACAGCATCCTATTTCAGTTCAAGAATATGTTCAGCAAAACTAGAGAAACATTTTAAAAACAAACAGTTTGCATACATATTTAATCTTTTCTAATTTTATGTTTCATTACAGACTTAGAAGATTTCCCTCTTGAATTACAGGTAAAGCACCAACCTTTATCTTAGGGAAATACCTGGCTTTGATAGGTGTACGGTAATTCTCACATTCCCGTCTTCCCCAGTCAGACTGGTCTCTTAGAGGACAGAAGTTGAAAGCAAAGGAATTTTACATGTTGAAGTCCAAGCCTTACTGGCCTACTATGTTAGTGATGAAGGTAAAGGGGGGAAAAAAGTGTCTGCAGGATCAGTTTTAGAGCTCTGATGTATAGACTAGGTATGAATACAGTTATTCTAGAATTCAGAAGTTTCTAGCAAGCAGATATGAGGTGCTGAAACCACCTTCCAAAAACACATGAAGAGAACCCAAAGCTTAACTACTTTTCTACTTCGGTGTATAACTAGATAGACTCCCCTCTCACTTTCAAAAACAACAGCAACACAACACTGATTGTTTATCATGTTGTTGCCCTGCAGGGTGTGTTTACGGTTAGCTACCTGCCTTGTCACTGCAGTCAGAAACAAGTCCTTCACCACGCCTGCCCCCTGTGCTGCTGCACCTCTGCTGCAAGGCCAACACAGTCTCCCTTCTCATGCCAGATATGGCAAAGTATTTTCAACATCTTGGCATGGCCAAATGCAGGATGCCTAACTAAAATGCCTGAAAGCCTCTGAGAAATTCACACATGCTGGGGGGGGGGGGGGGGGGGGGGGGGGGGGGGGCTTTTTTTCTGAAAGTTGGGACACATACCAATAGTCGCTTACTCAGTTTTTTCAACCACTAATATTTAACAATAATCCCCTAGTTAACAATGTCAGTACTGAGGTAAATAGAAGAGTCTTCCTTTCTGACCAGATCTTTTAGATCTGACTCTGATCTTCATAATGACTCTTTAAATGAACTTTTAAAGAGTCAGTCTAAGTAAAATCAGAATTTGGCATATTTCCTTTTGGAGACCCAGTGAGCCAACTCCATCAGATTAAATATTTTGTGTCTTTTTAATAAAAAATTTAAAAAAACAAGCTTTGGGTCAACAGATGTGCAAGTGCCTCAATATCTTAAATGTATGCAGACTAAAGTGGGAATAGTACAGATATGAGACGTTCAGGAACAGACTTTTTTCTTTAAACACTGTATCACCAAGAAATGAGAGAATTACATAAAAATGTATTACCTCAAACAGTACCTAAAGAATCAGGAGCTGACCCCAATCCTCATGTCAAGCTATTATTCTTACACTACCACAGTCAACTGACTTACTGAGCAACACACAAAGACAGCCAAGAACAAGCTTCTGGAGTAACTATTGAATGCTACAATGAAATTGCTCAAATTTTGATTTCAATGAACGTTTCAAGAACTTGGCTTTGTCCTGTAATAAAAAAGATAACTACTTTAGCATCTTGCAAATAACTCTGAATGATTCTATTTGCATAACCATTACAGTTCACCTTTAAGAAAAATTTCTTAAAGCAAGCATCATGAGATCATTACAACTTAAGTGTAGAGTGCAGAGTAAAGGGAAGCTATGGACTCTGAACCACAGACCTTAAGTAATACATCAAATGAGATGTATTATCAAATGAGAAAACAGTTCTGAAGATTTTAGGACTCTATAAATTACGACTAAGGAAGATGTCATTTAGGACCTCAGATTAGAGCTCTAGAACACATGATACAGAGAAGTTTGAATGCTACAGGTTTCATTCTTCAACAAAAAATGACATTTAAATGCAAACTTATTTGAGATTTCACATTTGAGGTACAGAATAGAAATAAGATGAAGCAGCAACAAAAATGAAATGTAAACTAAGATGAAAGTATTCTTGAAAGCAAATCAGAAAGTATTTAAATATTGCAATGCTTCATGTAATCCATGCTTCCATAGAAAACTATTTTTAGAACTGATACTGTGTACTCAACAGAAATTCAAGGTTTGCCATAGAAATTCAAATACTCCTAGAACTTTTCTGTAGATACCTGCTTGCAGCATTTATATTTCTAAACTGTTTAACACATTTTATTTTGATATATTCACATTTATTCCACTTTCTGCAGTACCTTCTAGCTCATTTTGCAACAGAATATATATTAAAATTGACATCTGTTACCACTGAAATTAGGTATATTTTTCACTGCATTAGACAATTATTAGGTACTCTAGGAATTAAACTACCTCTACAGATTACATTAATTGCAAGTTTTTATCTATTGAATGATTATGTAAATTTTGATATTTATTCACCAGCCCTTCACAGCCATTCTCAATGCTAAAAAGCAAAGTAGAGAAATATAATGCTTAAGCCATTAGTTAACAAACTATTACAGTTAGAAAGAATTATATTAGATTTTTAACCCAACCTACCTGGAAATGCAGACCTGAACTTGAAGCTGTTTCCATAATCCCATAGGCTCTAAAAATATGACAACATGTCTAGTAGCAGGAATTATCCATTGTTTGGGAATATTGCTTAGGCAATGGGAGATGGTTTAAAAGCAAGTCTGTCAGGCCTTCATTCTCATCTTACATGTATGGTCAAAAAGTATTCATTAGACAATAAAAACAGTATTAAGATCATCTTGAATAATTAACAGGGGAAAAAAAAATCCTCATCATCTCTAAAGGTTTCAAAAGGAGTAAGAGCCAGTATGCTATTTTCAGATATCGTTTTCTGTGATTTAATTGTCACTGGAAACATACTTACTGTCAGACTCACTTCAGAACATCCACTTGAACTAGTGTGGATGTCTGTTTCTCAAATGAATCAACACATTCAACTATTTCAGGCCAAGGAACAGAGCATGTTTGAAAGCTCTTCGGCACTCTTCAGAGGCACAGGAGCACCTAGTACCCCCCTAATGTGGGGCTGTGTGGGAGTTTACAGGTCAGAATCTGCATTAGAAACACTAAACAGGCAGGTCATGTAGAGTACAGAACACTCTGCATGTAGGAAAACTAGTTTTTTAACAGATCGTCTTTCAAGGAGCAGTTCAGAGAGGAAGCACACAACTCAGGACATGCTTAGAATACTATGTCCTGTAGACCCTGCTTTACATCAGCGACACTACAGACAGATACATTACATTTATTCGTTTAACTGAACTACAGATAAAAATGCATTTTCTCAGAACACATGGAACCTTTTACGGCAGTGCTATTGATAAAGTATAGAGAATCCATATACTGTGGCTTTCGATCTAATACCATCATAAAATCTCATAGTAATGTTCATTCTGTGCAGCAAAATAAATAACGACAAAATGCAGCTCTTCTGGAAAGAGTGATATTGCAGAGGTAGGAGCATCTTGCTTCTTGGAAATATATATACGTCTATACGTTCAGAGTTATATATACACACTGAGTTCAGTGACAAACAAACGTTTACTGCTTTCGTCTCCTAGTATCAGTGCAGAGCCAACACAGCTAAAATTGAATGAACTGTAGGTTTTTTTTCCTATGTTGTGCACCATCAAAAGAATTGTTTAATAAGTTTGATCAGTTGTGAACCCTACCATATATCTTCTAGCAGAGAAAAGATATGAAAGTAACACATTAACTTCAGGATTGAGGCATTGCATGGGTGTAACTGAAGAACAAACCCCTGGGGAAAAAAAAAAGTTTACTGATAACCATGATGCTTTATGCCAAATAAGAATTTGAGAATTTACAGTTCAGACTTACTGTTAAAAAAAAAAAGAGAGAGAGATCAAATTAAGATCAGATAACGTAATTCAGACCACTTTAGGCTGGATTTAGGAATTTTAATCTGAAGCTCTTAAAGAACTTTACAGAAAAATCTAGTACCACTGAAATTCTATCCTGTTTTGTTTGATTTTAATTAACAGATGAGCAACTGAAGCATCAGGAGGCAGAAGTTTTGCTAAATGCTGCCCAGCAAGCCAAAAAGAACAGGAAGAGCAGTAGTCACCTATCCTACACCCCAGGTCCAGTAGCGTTTGCTTGAAGACACGTGAAGATTGTTATTGTACATTTACAAGGTCATATTTCAAAAAGTATCTAAAATTAAAAAGGATTTCCCTTGTACATATAAATCATATTTAATAAAGTTATATTTGCACATTAAGAATCAAATTCAATCAGTTACCATCCATAGGGGCAAACTGGACCAGCTCAGTCTGATTTGCTCTTTCTTTCACTATCTTCTCTCAGCATTTCTACTTAGATATCTTATATACAGAAAGAAGAAAGAGATATAGGCAGAAAAGCAGTACTGCTAGAGACTAGGACGTGCTTAATGTATACGTTCTTGTCTGTCAAGGTCACCCTGATTTGTTCAGGCTATCAGGAATACTGTGGGGAGTGGGAGTAAAAAATACCATTTTTGCTACCTACTTCCACACTCATTTTGGTGTCCAGTTAGTATTTTCCCTAAATTCTGTCCTTAGCATTTATGCATTCATAGTTGATAAGCTTCAAGCACATGTAACGAGGACTGGAGAATTCAGGACAGGTTCCAATTTGTTCTCTGCTGAGACAAGACTTTTTATAAAAAAGGGGTTTGCAGAATTGTTGAGAACGCTGTTATTCCCTCACACAAGTAATGATTCAAAACGAAATCAACATCTGAATTTTGAGAAAGTTTTAAGCATCACCCATCAGAAGTAGAAATAAATTTTAGTCCCTGTCAGGAAAACCACACATTCTTTGACCAGCTATTATGATTTTAAAATGACCTTGACTGAAATTACTTGTATGCCCACAAACACTGTACAGTAATGTTTTCAAGAGGCTATTAAGAGGCATAGAAAACTCAGATTTCTGTGTTAGAAAGACAGGTGATTAGAAGAAGGGAACACATGCACGCAGTCAAGCACAGCAACAGATTTTAACAAAAACTGGTTCAACTCAAGATTCCACAAGTATTGAAGCTGTCCAGACATTCACATGAAAGTTCACAGGTGGAACATCACATTTTTGACCAAGTGACAATCACTTCTTTCATTCAACAATCAGTAGTATACATTTATATTTTTATTACAGGAAAAGCACTTGTCAGTTCAGGAGCAAACTGATCGTTGTTTGTCTTGTGTTGTTGGTAGTTCCCCAGACTTTCATCCCAAGAATGGAAGTCCCACAGCCCTCTTCCCTATCTGCATCTGCAGTGCACTGTCTGCACTGAAGTTTGCCAGAAGAACAGCTATTTAATGTTAGAAATGGAAAATGTTTTCTTCTCATACATTTTCATTAATTTGAAATAATAAAATGCTAAAAAGCTCAACTATTTTTTAGAGATTCACTAAATCCCAAATTTATGAAAATGCTATTTTATTGCAACAGTAAATAGTGTGATTGCCTCACACTACTAATTAACATTTTACTTCTATCTGGTATTTGCAGTGGATTACTTTTATAACTCCTGGTATCTTAGAACAGTGAAGAGATCAGGATGACCTAGTTTAAATTTAAAAAAAGAAAAAAAAAAACCCACCACCACCACACACTGACTTATGGCTTACTCARAATAAGACCTAATTCAAACAGCCCATTCTTTGGGGGGAAGGAGCTAGCATTTCCTAAGTAGCATTGTTGGCCCCAGAAAAACTTTAAAATGGACTTACAGATGGACTTAATAAAATGGAAGAATGACAACAAAACTGCAGCCAAAAAATATTAGTAGGTAGCATTGACATGGAAGGGCATGCAGGATATTGATATTAATACACAAACACACTTGGAAGCAGGAAGGAGAGCACATCAATAACATTACTCCTTAACCTCACAAAGGAACCTCACAATATTTTCCAATATTGGCAAAATAGAATATGTTCTAAAATTTATTAAAAGGCTCCAAGTAAGAGAAGTTAAAACTTGGATCGTACTGTTCATCTAATTAGAGGCTTCTTTTGCTGTATAGTACATTTATTTTCTTGCACTGATGATGATTATTTTTAGACTAACAAGAAACACAAGAAACAAGCACAGGGTTTAGCTGAATAAAGGGATGACTACATTACAACCTGCTGTCCACCTGCTGACACTGTAATAAAACAAACATTCTTTCACTTCATGAAAAACCCACAGCCTAAGTCATTCAATGAATGAGTTTGAAGAATAAAACTACCTCACTGCCACCACTACACACTGAGGAAAATATTCAGGGAACACCACCTGTTGAATTTGACTGATAGATTTGGGAGGAGGTGATACTTAAAGTCATTAGATATCTTTAGGTCAAATGGAAATTTAAGTCAAACTAGCAATGGCATTAAAAAGATATTTTTTGTCTTAAAATGGAATCTATATAGATTTATACTAGAGGAAAACTATTTTTTAAATGAAGACATAGCTTATGAGTCTGCAGTAGATTTTCCATCAATAGAACTTGTTTAAACAAGGTTTAGATAATATTTTTAAAGAAAGTTTTATAGCTCATGACAGATACCACAGCTTCCCTTGCCTTTCTAACTGACATCTCTATAAATCAAATCAAACCCTTGAAACTTCACATGTGTTGTTTTAAATGCAATAGCCTTTGAGTGCAGTATACCCTTATTCTCAGATCTGTCATATAGCGTGCCCTGTCAAGACAACTTGTTTCCAGGGCTGCCTCATGCAGGTAACTCCACAAGCAGCACATTCAGGTAGCCAGGTCACAGAGCTGATACAGCTGTACTGTTAATAGAGGAAGTGTACAGCACACCTCTTTGGGGGTAACTTCGGGAGGGTTTTTCTTCCATGTAACCACTTTAATAATATTCTTCATTTTCTACTGTACTTAGATTTGTTGTACCAAAGGAAGAAAGTATATTAAGATGATGCAGATTCAACACTGTGACTGGGTGGTGAGACAGGGGAAGACTGATAGGCTCTATCCCTTGGTTCTTCAAAAAAACAGCATAAAACAGTTCTGGTGTCCTTTCCCTTCATTTCTCTATAATAATACCAGAGGGAAGAAGAGGATCAGAGCATCAGTTACGGGATTCCCCTAGTTCACACACTGATCTTTCTGTTCAAAGCTGGAGATTGCACAGAAGCAGCAATATCTTTTCAGAAGGCATGGCAGGGAAGGGGGTTTAATACTGCTTAAACCATTTCCCCCAGCTACTGAATTAGGTACTCCATCTGCTAAGCTATTCTATCAGCCTCGGTACATGGGTATATCCTGCTCCATTTCTTTCTGTAATACTGCCAGCTTGCTGATAGAGCTACATTACATAATCCAATATTTCTTATAGAAAAATAAAGACTATTCTGTAAACCAAGCAAGGAGGAGATACGTATCATGCACCTCAGTATTTTAAAGATGAGGGATGCTTTTCTAGCTATTTTGCAAAAGCGAACAGGATGACACAGATTTTGTTCACATTCCCTATTCATCTTCCATACAATCATATAGTCCAGTTTTGCTGATAAAAAGTACGCTGCTCCTGCCCATTAGAAACTGTCAGAGAACAGAAATAGACATTCTACACAGAAATATCAAGTATTATAATCTCAATGTTGTCAGAAGAGTTCACTGCTTGCAAATGGCCACTAAATGTAATAAACCTAAGTTTATGCAAGAAGGTTGAAGACGAACATGGGGGGGGGGGGGGGGAGGGAAGTGTTCCAATTTATTTTTGCATTACTCAGAGCATTCAGCTGATGGTAACACACCTTCCCAAACATGCCTTCACAGAGGTATCTATAGATACCCTTCCATTCAACTCTCTCTCCAAAGATGTTGATAAGGAAACAAAACTGAACTGAGATAAATCAATCTAATTTCCTTTGGAACTCATGAATAGAGGTGCACACAAACAGCATTCTTGAAAATTCACTATAGATAGAAAAATCTCATCTGGTTCTGATTTATGAAAAAAAGTCTAGAGAAGCCTGGATTTCTGTTTAACCATTAATATATCTTTTTGTAAAAAGTTCTTCTGAAATCAGTCGGGACAGAATTAGTGTGGGCCTACTGTGTTTATCCTAAAAATCTGCACATAAGTAGAGGAAAGGGTAGACTATCATATGGATTTTTATAAAATTCTATTAGATTTAATATTTCTGGTACAAAAATGTGTCTGTGTGAAAACAAAAATTAAGCTGTCTTTAGCCTTACTGACGCATATCAGGGCAAGATGATATTATTACAAAATCAAATCCTTCGATTCAAAGTCTTAGCAACAAGCACTGAATTTAAATTTGTATTTATCCAATGCCTTCTTGAAGCACTAGCAGTTTTAATGTTCACTTACCTAATGGAAAATAGTAACCACATGAACAACATCYTTTTCAATGTAATAGAGGGCAGAAGACTAACAGACAATGCAGAAGCAGTTAAACTTTTTTTAAAGTAGAAAACTAATGCTACAAACCAAATTACCAATTGGTAACAGAAGTTTGCAGTGACAATTTTATTTGTTTTTAGTACAAGTTTTGCTAGGCTTTAATAAATATTCATTGAATTGATTTTTTTTTTTTTTTAAATGATCTACCATCCATTTATGCAAGACAAACTCACCACAGTTGTGGTCTAAACCTCAGTGTTACTTTAGTTAAAGTAGATTTTTCTTGTAGTTGGAAGAGGAAAAGCACTTTGAACTGCAAATATGCCGCATTCTAAGATGGGTTCATTTTCACCAGACACCCACAGCCTGCAGAAATATAGCTGGTTTGAAATAATTATTTTTAATTGAAAACATAAATCAATTCTTTTCAAGTATGGAAATAGCTTCCTTTTTACTACACAAAATGGCCTGACGGATGATTAGATGAACCTTGGAGTTCATAGATAAATATATGCTATTCTGATTGCACATGGCATTTCATACTAAAGCAGCTGCAGAATTACTGAAAGAATTGAGATTGAAACAAATGCTCTGGCAGCTTTGATCAGTGATATGAAGCAATACAGAGTTTTACTTACGTTGTCACTTATAAATTAATCTATCAGTCTTGCAGGAAAAAAGTTACAAATATTATGCATCTGAGTTTCTCATAGTAAATGATCATCATCTTTGGAATACTTAGAATCACAACCTTTAGGTTATTGCAAAGTAAAATAAGAGAGACAGACCAGGGTGCATGTCTGAATGCTGTACCTTGTCACTGACATTCATTTATTTGAAAAAAAATCTACGCTAAACCTCCCCTGTGTTACCCTCATTTCTGTACAGAAACCATAGATTTAAAACTTACCATCATCTATTGTGGAGTCTGCAGATAAAGTTCATATATAAATATAAAACCCTTATTATTTCATTAAATCTATTGAAAATTTTCAGTTTATTATAAATTCAGATGCGGATTTTGTTCAGAAAAGCAAGAGATCCATTTTCAAAAAGATTTCTGATGTAGGTGAACATAGCCTTTAGCAGCCCCTGTTTAAGGAAAACCAGCTGTTTCATGAATAATTTCCTTTATAAACAGAAGAATCCGCAAGGCTCCTGTTGTAATATAATGGAATTATCTCCCAGAGGAGAAATGACATTAAAAACAGTGTCAAAGACTACTAGATAAATATTTGCTTAAATGTGACTTTCTATGAACAATTTAAACCAAAAACCCACATGAAAAAATTATGCATATGTATTAGCTGACCGTGCGATCCCCATATTCCAGTAAATATGGTGTTGCCTTTGCTTGTAACAGGCCACAGTCTTGGCACTAAGTTAACACAGGCCTCAGGATGTGTCAGGCTTTAGCCGGGCTTCTCTTGATATGTCTAGAGATTTGTTTTAGCTAGTAACTGCAAATATCTAATGACTAGTTTTAGCATTTGATTAACTATCTAAAGTCATGTGGCAAGACACATGCCTATCTGTAGCTAGTAGATAGCAATAACATCTGACTGTAGAATAAAAATACAGTGYAGTGCAGTACACGCCTAGCACGATAGCAGAGGCCTTAAAGCGCAGGCACAGGGCTGCAAAGAGCTCGATGGTCAGTTCTGCTCAGAGAAATGCAACTTGGGAGCTGGGTAAAACCAGTTCTAGGGAAAACAAATATCCAACATATATATAAGAAACACACCATATAAAGTAAATTTGTATGTAAAGTGGAACTGCAAACCAGTGAAGAGCAAGGTGTAATMAGTACTAGCAAATACATAAAAATAGCCTCAAGCAGATCTTAGCGCAAGGAGTTAACACACCCACCAGCATCAGACCCTTCTGGCAGCAGCCGCCTGATGCTGACAGCTCACCACACTGCCCAGCCTTCCCAGCCCAAAGCCCTCGACCTTATTGCCCCAAAGGGGCGATAAAAGGGTGAGCATAACACCACAGAAAGGGGTAAATGGTTATAAGTACATGTAGAGTAGCCTTAACTGTACATAATTTGAAGTGTTAGCATCATTGTTAGTGGACTAATAATAATTCCTTAATTAGATTGTTAATCTAATGAAAGTTAACAGTAAATTCTTGACTTTAATGCATATCCTGTTTTCTTCTGGATACAACAACTTGGTGGGAATTCAAGCAACCTACCCAGCAACTTGAATACAAGAAATTAATAACATTTTTAAATAAGCTTAGTTAAATCTTAGTTTTGAAATTTAAGTATATAAATCTAATTCACACTGAACCTTTCTCTATCCATATCATATCCAAATATACTGTCCTAAAAAGTATTTTCATCTTAAGTTTTGCAAGTATAATTTGGCACAAATTCTGTGAAATTACAAACCTGTAGATTTAATTATAGGCTATTTTTAAAATGGATACATTTAGTGAGCTACAGGTAATTTCCCCCTCCAAAACATCTTTGTCTAGTGCACTAAAATGAAATGATTCAAATGCATGTGCCCTTCTCTCCTGGAAAGGAGACTGAATATTCCTACTCCTAACACTAATTAGAGTAGTGCTCGATATGTTCACATTTCTATTAGGCTCCTTATCTATTATTTGCAAACACAATGAGCAGTAACTAATGAAAGCAAAACAAGTGAACAAGTTAATAACAACTAGAGATTATTACTTACAGTCTCAATTTGTCCATTGACTCAGTCACAGCTATAAAGAACCAATCTGCTAATCAAAGTGATGTGAGTTGTACAGAAAGAAAATCAGCTACAGTGAAGGCTGGATACTTGTCCACTTATCTCACTTTAGGAGTCAACTTAAGAAGCAAAAGCAATCAAAATATTAGAATATTAGTAGTGAAAAATGGAGCTCAAGGATGAAAAGTCAAAGCCCTCTAATTTTGATTTTACCAGTTTAGTTACTGGCACTAGATGAACCTTTGTCTGATCCAGTTCAGCTTTTCTTAAGATCTAGACAAATTCAGTTTCATTCCAGAGAAAACTATTTTCATTACATGGAGTCTTCTCTGGCTCAGGAGATGTTCTTCCTATAAATACGGAAAAAGTTTGTTGTCCGTAAGTGTATTTTCTTCATTGCAACATACTAGCATTCCTAATTCCTGATCAAGAAATCCAATTTAAATTGCTTAGTACTAGGCAAGTGCATTCTTTTGGAATTCTGGGTGGGATGATGTTTCATGAGTTAAAGAGTAGTAATAACCATTTTCCTCTGATATGAAATTGAAAAATTATAGCAAGATCATAACTGGGGGGTGGGGAGGAAGGTTTGTGTAGTCACTTCCTTGGGTCAAAACTGCAAAACATGAACTCCCTCATCAATATTCATAATGAGATAGCATTGATATAACAGCCTTTTACATCATACTCACTGAATTGCTACCATAACAGTACAATCTTGATGCCATAATGTTAAAGTAGCATTAATTCCTTGCATCATTTCACAATTTTATTTTTTTCTTTTTAGGATTATACACACACACACACGTATACATGCAATTAAATACAGCAGCTCCTGCCACAGAACTGTAGCCACATTATCATAGTCTAGTTATCATACACAGATCACTTTCAGGAATCAAAGCCCAAACAATGACCAAAAATAAAATAAAAAAATAAATCACCACTCTTGAGGATTTTTTTCTTTTAAAGGTAGTAAGGTAGCCTTTTTCTTTCATATTGACAATCTATATTCAATTGAACAGATTTTAATTTTGTAATTTTTAACTTCAATTTTAATTACAGTCGGTGCTTAATGTATTTCATGAATTATTAGCATTCTGGAATTGTGGCTGCTATAGACTGTTTTGACACATGCAAAATAGAGAAAAAAATCAGAATGTTACTTTCCGCAAACACAATCCATTTTTCAACATCTGTTCATATATAGTTTCTGTAAGCCAGCACATTTTCACACTTTTGAACTAGTCAGATATGACAATTGTTGAAGTTGCACCAAAATAAAGAAAAAAGAACTGTGACACTCTGTCTCCAATTTTAGCAGAACACATTCGTCTTGAGAAAGTCTTCTGTGTAACGAAAGATTTTGGAAATCTTGCTAAAGCAGAGGAACAAATAGGCAAAGGAAATCTGGCTTGAAATAAAGTAATAATAGCAAGAGAATTCTGCACACACTTTCCAAAGGACAACAGAAAACGACTACATAGGCTTTATGCAAACCATACCATCTGGGGAAAAAGGAAACTTCTTCTGTTACACTGTGCAATTATGGAGTTAAAAATACTGACCTAAAAAAGCAAAACAAGTAATATTAGTGTAATCTAAAGATTTTGGGGGATTGAATCTTTCATGGTTCTGATAATTCACATATATAACTTTGCATTAGATTTACCTACACTGACCCCTTGTTCATCACCATATTGAAAGTGGAAAACAGCTATTTATATGGATTATGAATTATTTCTAGATTATCTCTAATGAATTTTTTTTATTAATACTAACAATCTTTTTTTTTCCCCTCTTGTCTTCTTAAGAAGGTGCTTCATCTCTAAAATTATTTAGTTTAACTTTTGACAGTTCTTACTTCAAGTTATTCTGTCTCTGAGTGTTAAAGATAGGCAGCTTTCTTCACTTAAGAAACTTCCTAAATTTCCCTTCTTTGACTGCTACTGATATTCCTGAAAATTATGGAATCTTTTCCAGGACAAAGTTCCCAAGCACCTCCTTGAACTCCTCAATCACACTTATCACACTCCTATTCCCCTTATTTTATCCAATTTTGCCCTTCTGAAATCAAGAAAGTTAGATTTAATTTAGCATGTTATTTAAGCTGAATCAACTCCTTCCCTCTTCAAGACATAACTTAGTACTACCAGCTCATTTAGCATTTTCAAGTCACTTAGTAGCTTAACAAAATTTTGGGACAGGATTATACTATACCCAAAAGTACCTAATCCCTACCTCTAACCTTAGAGTAGTGCAGTCCTTTTTGTCATTCTGTAATCTAGTTAAAATTGCCTGCAAATCATATCTGCTATCAGTAAACCACTTTGCTCAACTTTATTTGTGCAAATATCTTGCCACTGAAGATATCTGAGATAAACAAATATTTGTTTTTACTGATATTATTGAGTCCTTGACACAAACATAATTGTCAACTGCCAAACTACTATTCTCATCAATATAGTCACTTACTTTCTTATATTCATGTTCATTGTCTCTTCACAGAGAGTCAACTGTTTTGGTAAAAGAGTTTTCTGAGAATGTACCTTCACTTCTTCATTAACTCAAGTTACCTCTTTCTGACCAGCTAACCTAGGTCAAATGAGACTAATCTTGCCTCACATGAGCTGCACAGACTGGGTGCGTTTGCAGGAGAACCCTCAAATCTAATCCTCTTAACAGGCCAAGTAATTCAAATTAAGCAACATCCTGTTGAGGAGTTCTAGTGTATTCATGAGATTTGAGTAATGGACAACCGCGCTGCAGCTTGAATCAACTTTGCATGCATCCTGTGCTAACTCAGTACTGGCATTCCCTCCTTTCCCATAAGATATTCCCAAAAGCCATTTCTGAACAGTCTGAAAAATCTGCAAAGATCTAACACAGAACAGTCGATGCCTCCTCCTTTATCCACTTCTTCAGAGTACTTCACAACACTAAACACAGCAACTCTTCTTCAATATCAGAAAGAGGCTAGAGAATCACAGCTGTGAGAAAGTGTCTTGCCTTCAGCCACGCACAGTAACCAGTGTTAACTGTGTTATTTCTCTCTCAATACAGAAAATTATGTTTAAAAAAATGACAGCTCTCTCCCTGAGTATACCTTCATGGTGCAAGACAGTCCTCACTAAAAATCCTTACCTAGCTTAAAAAAAAAAAGTAAATAAAAAGTAAAGCTACACAGCACAGTGCAAAAACATTGCCTTATATCCTGAAAGTAGTGTAGTTGCCTTAACATGGTGCTATACTTGAGCTAATAAGTCTCGCATATCAGGATCACCAATTACTACACATGCAGTGCCACGAACGTAGAATTGTAATGCTTCTGGTTCCCTAGCTAGCTCATTTGCAATTAGATAAAGTATCTCGTCATGATATTAAGTTGTACACGAGTCACCCTCAAGAAAGGAAGAATGATCTGGCATACTGAGTCAAGTGCTGTTATTTTAATAGTATATGCTAAGAAAGATGGACCCATGGAGAGCCTTTTCCTTATCTTCCTTGTAAGGAAAAAGAACTAGCAGGCTGGTTACTTCACTGTGCTTACAGAAGACAAGAAAAGTTAAAACTTAAACTCAGGAGACAGTTGAGGGTACAACCTTGCATCCTTAAAAATTATGCATCTGTTCTGAACAGATAAGTCTCCTTTACAGAACAGCAGCCTGATTTAATTAAGGCATTTTATTTTTTGTCCAAGAGCAACCTGGAGTTCACTCCTACAATTCTATATAATACCATACAACATGCCAGTTTTTCCTGTGACAGCTGTCCTTGTTCACAAGCAGGCCAAGGTCAGGTGGTTGCATTACTTGCACCTCTTCAGTTTGAGTGCCTGACAAAACATCCAGTGCTTTTGTTCTGTCACGTTTCTTACAACATGCCAGAACCAAGAGCTGGATTTCATAAATGAAGTGAGGTAGTCCTACCTTTTACAATATTTAGAATAGGCACAGAAAAGTATAGAACAAAGTTTTAGTAAGTATAACAGGGAAGAGAAAAAATTAAAATGTATTTTTCTGGCTTTTTTTTTAACCTTTACTTTTTCCAAGAGTTGTTCCAAAAAGCTATATGAAGAAGTCTTAAGAGACTCCACCTGCGATGTTCCTCACCCCACATCCAGTATCGTCGCTTCAACAATATCATGCATGTATCATAAGGCAAATGATCAGAAGCTTTTTCCAACTACCCGCTACCAAATTATGTAATGTTATTCTGAGCAGCTAGTAAGCATGATGACCACTGACCTGTTTGAAGGGCCAGCCTGAAAGTGGTATGCAGCTTGAGGACAAGGTTCCCTTTTTCAAAGGCAAGTGGCTGCAAGTCTCCTTCTAACCAAATGTTTCCCTCTCCTGAAGAGATGTTTTGTTTAAGAGACAGCATATTTTCAGAGTGTAACTGTAGTTCTAGTTACATTTTTTTGTCAGCTATAGTCATATGTAAATCCTGTGATTTCTAGTTAGTGCAAATGAGTAATAAAAATGAAAAATATTACATTAGAATATTAATTACTAATAGTATATCATAGTATATTGTATAACAATACAATATTGGGAATATCAAAGCAAGAAGTACATAAATTTTTATTTTTGTCCTTGCCAAAGTCTTTTTCCCCCCCTCCTATCTCACATAAGATTTAAGTGCACTTTAAAAAAAAAAAGCCACACACACACTACACCCACACACAAAATAAAAAGTCTAGATCCACAAAACACCAGCAGCAGCAGCGTTCAGCCATAGCTTAAGATGTAGGACACTCACTAGGGCAGTGATAGTTGTTCCTGAGATGAACGGTATAAATGTACAAGATTTAAACCAAGTTCTGACCACTTATATAAATTAAGTGAATAACAGCATACTGGTATTCTGAACTGAACCATTCCTGCTGAAGCTACTTTACTGCACATAAAATATTAGGCACCAGGATGAACAAAATAATCACTCTAGTCTGACTGATTTCTGTTCTAGCAAGATTTTTTGGCATAGCTTTTTTTGCATATAGCATAGGACAGTATTGAGAGGAGTGAACGGAAGCAACTTGCAGCAGAACACCATACACTTGACTAAGAAGGAACTCTTCTAAAATGAGGAAAACTTGACTTCAACTCTGCAAAGGAGAAAGGAATTAAACCTTCATTGGACAGACAATAGCTGTTCATTTATAATTTATCATTTAACACCTTTTCCCCGCCATTTGTCCATGTTTAGGTGTGGCTGAGCAGCTGGGCAGACACTTGCCTGGTTACCACTCCCCTGACCAGGTGACACCTTCCAGAGGGTGAGGGAGTTTGTCCTGGTGGGACAGAAAGGTCTCCTGCACTGGTTGTGGGGAAGGACAGTGAGCAACAGCCTCTCACCAAAGACTGCAAAGGGAACAGAACCTGAAGCCAAGTTTCTGAGCCGATGAAGAGAAACCTGGAGATTGCACAGAGATGTTACAACCTGAGACATTACTGAATTTCTTCATCATGTTTGTAATCCATTAAATCTACAAGAGCATAGTAGACAGAGAGAGAATGTTCTCCGATGTGTCCTCTCCTCTCCCCTCCCCCCCCCCACCCTTCGCATTTCTCTGTTTTTCTAAGCGATTCTCCATTTCTTTTCTAGTATTCCTCTATTTGAAAAACATGCTTTTTCCAAAACCTACCTTCAGGTATTGAAAGTGTTTAGAGATTTGGCTTTTGGGGCTGGGGGCTGAAAGACAAATTTATGGGGTGGATTAGTAAGCAGTTCTTGTTTCAAAGCCCCAGCCATCTTATCCAGCCAAGTTATCAGGACTTCCAGGCTCTGGATGGCTACCACAGTTCCTCAGGTACCAGAAAAGTGAACACAGGATTTGCCCTGCACACACATCTGAGCCTATTTAACTCAAAACAGTTAAAAATTTCTTGACAAATACAAGCCAGCTGAAAATCATTTCATTAATTTTACTACAAGATTATAAGTATTCAAGCAATAAAAATACAAAAGAGAGCTACAAGCACATGTTTTCTTGATAACCTAATGATCATCATCTACTTACAGACACCTGTAAATAGCATGACACTACAGCTTCATTTAACATACAAAAGCAGGAGTTCCTTCTAGTACTAAATTTGCATTTCCAATTTGAGATGAACAAATCAACCGTTACTAAGGTCAGTCTGAGGACTGACTGAAGATAACTGCCATACTTGCAATGGGTCCCAAAATACCATAGATACAGAAGTAAAGCTATGCAGAAATCATTAATACTACAGGAAAATAAATTATCAACATTACAGGCAATCTAATTTCATTGACTTGCAAATTACTGTAGTCAAAGCAGTCTAATACCACACACAGTGGAAGAATTCTTGCTTCCAGAAAGATTTCTGTCAAGTGCCTAACAAATTAATTTTGAGATTCTTAAGATTTTCAAGATACAAGGCAACTGATAGAGCTAGAAGAATACCAGAGTGATTAAGTCTTTAATTTATTTTATTCCTGTTCAATTACGCTTAAAAAAGATACATTTCTTTTATTATAACAGCTACAGAGCATATGAGCCTATTTCTACATATATCAGTTCTAATTACCTTTGAGCAATTAATAAAGATAATTATCACAGCATAGAGCAATATGTTTTTAAGTGCACTTTGTCAAATGAAAATCATGAATATTCAAATCATGCTTGCTTTAATCAGAAGAATAATGACAAAAACAGTGATCATTTTTCAAGAAGAGAACCTTTATTATTCAGCAGCTGCATTTTTTTTAAAAAAGCAATACCGTTCAGGAATGTGTGAATTGCATTACATTTGCAATGTTCAGACTTTGTGACAAGATATCAAGTGAGGCTCTAATACAAAATTCGAAATAAAGGGTTATTACGTGTTACTATGCTGCAGGCCTCTGAGAGGAGATTTGGGCAAGACACTGACAGTTTAACAAGTAGAATTACCTCAGTCTGTCTGCTGCTGAGGCGGTCTGACCACATGCAATCTCTCTTCTACCATTGAGAGAGAAGATTAATTACTTGTATATGGTCTAAACATTATCTAATCTTTTTCTAATGGATGGGGAAATAAATCAAACAGTTTATCCTGTAGTCCTAATGGTTCGATTCTGTTAATTTTGTTTAATATCATCTCTCTATTAACACTAGATAAACAGTAAAGCTAATATTAATATTACTACAATTACCAGTCCTAAATACTTAAGATTAAGATGACTGAATTAATTGATATTGTCTTCAAGATTGCATGTATAAAATTCAAAAAGTACAAGTTTGCACATCAATATCAAGAATGATAAAGACAAACTAAAAAAGTTAAAGTTATAAATAAAAATAAGGTCAAACCATAAAGTCTTTCTACCTTCAGACAGTTTTTACCTTTACCATCTGAGCTATTTATTTTACTTAATATTTGATATGCTTTCACCTCCACACACACCTTTGAATGGCCTAAATTAAAAAAAGACTGACACACTTATGTCACCTCAATTTTCTTCAAGTCCAGAAGTGGAGTCCATGGAACCTCCATTCAGTTTTAACATAAAAGGTGCATCTATTTAAGCTCTGAGTATCTAAAATTCTGCTAAAGGATATATTGAGACTCCAAGCTAAAAAAAACCCCCACAGGATCTGCAAAGTTAGGCACTTCTCTTTCCTGGTATCATAATGAATTAAGCTATGATATATAATATATAATAAAATAAAAGTAATTAACATATATAGGTAATTATTCAGTAGGCTAGGAGCACCTAGAATCCAGCTGATAAGATCAGATACCTTATAAAATGCACATACAACTATTTTCTCCTGAAAAAGCCAGTAGCAAAGGAAAAAAAAAAACACACACACATTTTGTATATACAGCCTAGTTTTCAGTAAGATATAACAATATTCAATATAAGGAGGGGACAGACATCTGAGAAAGTGCCTTTAAACCATCAGCAGACTCTAGACTATTTGAAAAGGTGGAAAATACTTCAATTCTGTTACTAAAACAATGTAATTGTTCAAAAAAAGTTGGAGACTAGTATGAGGAGGGAAAGGCAAAGAAAAAAATACTAGAAGAGGGACTTTCTATTCCACTTGTTAATGCACTCCTTCGAGCTTTCTTCCAATTGCTTACAATGATCTAATAACACTTTAGCCTGGAATAAAAAGCTACTTTCTGGAACTGGAACTTGGTGAATCCTCATCAAAATAACGATCATCTGGAAGTCACAATACTTTCCAGAGATACAGGCTACAGTTCTTCGAGCTAGGAGGGAAAATTATTCCAGTGACTAGAGGAGGCTAGGATTTGCCTACTTAAAAGGCTAGAGATTCATTGCTACCACTGTTTTCAAACAAAAGAACAGTCAAACAAAACAGGACAGGTAGAGGTAGAAGTCAGATGAGAGTATTAAAGGCTATGTTTAGCTAGCGTGAAACGCCTCTCTCCACCCACCTTGTTTGGACAGATACAAGAGACTGTGAATCCTCAAATAGCTGTGAAAAAGTAAGTGATGTAAAACACTGAACTTTTTTCCTGAGGTGGTCTGGTCAGTACTTCCTATTCCACTGACTTGGTGTGATACAGCCTAATAACCTTTCCATGTACATAACTTTTCTTTAATCTCTGTTCTATGACAGCAAATTCCTTTACATTCCTACCTACCTACCAAGGCTTCCTACCATTTAGATAAAAACTTGCACTAATATCCAGCTACATGTAGGAGTAAGAAAGCATGTGTTTTCAAAAAATGCTATCTCAAATGCTTGTGTTCAAAATACTCAAATATTATCTTAGTAAGAATCTATTGTAATTTTTTTATAATTTGAGTTAATTAAAATGTGGAGTTAATAAAATGTGTTAGATTCAGTATCGCTCCTTATTAAGCTGATCACTCCTTTTTCAATAATCTGTTGATATTTAACAAATACAAATAGCATCTTATTATACCTAAACTGAAACCCTATTTGATTATAAACAAGCTGTAACAATATTGAGCAGGGCAGTAGCCTCTGTTCTGTGGTTAACATTGCCTTATTCAGGCATTGGAGATGAGTAATTTACTTGTATTAAGTTCTAATGCAAGATATTAAAATGAACAATTTTATGGCTAACTCAGCTTTACAAAATTGAAGTAATGTTATTCAATGTTTTTCAGCCAGTAGATGTATCACGAAATGCTTTTTTTTTCTAGAAAATTAGCGCTTCCTTCTGCTTTCCTCATCTCCCTCCCCATGTGCTGCAATTGTTTTTGTTTTTTTTTTTTTTAAGTAATGACTCTTCTGCAGAAAAGTACTAAAAATGCTTTGCCAAATCTTATAGGCCTTTCTAAAGGCAGCCAAGGACCACTAATAACACTGGTAACTAGAAAACAAATTTGTTTCAATAACTAGCTTTAAAATATATTTTGTTATCTTCATCTTATTCAAGAAGGATAGTTCCAATAAGGATAATTATTTGTCTGAATAGAGAAGCAATGCTTCCTCAAAACACTTTAAAAATTCATTACAATACTACAGAACACACTGCTGAAGTGTGCAACTGGAGTTTTTAAACAGAAAAGACATTATTGCTGGTTCACAATATTCTGCCACACACAGAACAAGCACTTGCCTTCTCGACCTCCCGGAGGCAGCCATGGGAGCCCAGTGCAGCAGAGCCCCGCAGGCCATGGAGGGCTGGCAGTCAGGCTGCAGGCCAGCTCTGTGGGCGCACCAAGAGCCACCAAGGCAAAGCTTCACAAAGGCTGCAGGGGGAGACTGCTTGTGCACTTCACTGTTGCCTCAGCTKAGGCCATGATTTCTCCGTCAGGAATTATCCTAATTTATAGGATAGGATGAATCAGGCTGGAAGGAACCTCAGGATGCCTCTGGTCCAACACCCTGCCCCAAACAGGGCCAGCTCTGAGGTCAGACCAGGTTGCTCAGGGCTTTTATCCAGCTGAATCTTGAAAACCTCCAAGTCTGGAGACTGCACAGCCTCTGGACAACCTGTTGCAATGCTCAGCTGTCCTCATGGTGAAAAATAATTTCCCTTAAAACAACCGACCCCCATAAACGTGCAAGAACTGCCAGCAAGATGCTCAGGCAATCTTAAGTATTGTTACTCCTATGTAGACAGGTTATTTAAAGAAATTAAGGCATTTAAAGAAAGAACAATGAAGAGCTCAAACTCTAAAGAAATTTTTCTAGAAGTTTAAAACAAGAAAAGTCTTTAAGATTTTAACCTGTTATGATTTCCTTCATTTACTTTTTTTTTTTAATTAGAACTTTATATGCCCTACTTGTAATCAGAGAGCCACAGAGCTTGTTGATAACATGGTCTTTAAAGACCTAATTTATTTTCATGAAGACTGCTAAGATGATGGGGAAAAAGTAATTAAGTATTATCTCTTTTTTCTTATTAACCATGAACTTATTAAATGACTAATAGTCAAAGTGTGCAGATGCTACATCCTTTTTAGCATCAATTAATCCTGAACACTTAAAATGCCTAAGTTAGTTATTTACAGAACCACAATACCTTTGCACCAGCATGTATATGCACTCTGACTTTCACAAGGACTAGAGTTTCAGATTCTTTGGGGTTTTCTTTCTGTGCTGTAAGATGTACTGTTCCTTATAACAAGCTATCAAGAACTGTCTTACTGGTTTGTAATCATACTAAGTACCTGCTTTCAATCACTATGCTGTGACTTTAGCAAAACATACGGCTCATAAATAAGAATCAATTTCGTTCATAGTTTTTAGAGACCTGCTACCCAAGAATGCTGTTGTTATTTTTACATTAAAATAAAAAAATAAGTATATACTAAAGAACATAGCTAAATACTAATCCCAGGTCTACAATAAAATTTCTTAATTAAGATAGACATACAAACATATCTACTAGGAAAACATATCTACTTTGATAAACATTTCCCCCATATGTGTTTTAACATCTTATAGGACACTTATGATCCAGATAATCTGATTTAGGTAGTCATTAAACACACAGCTGTGCATAAAAACTTATGTAGTCAATTGTTTGCATATTTATACCTTTGCAACCTGATAACAGTGTAAACTGAAGAAAATGCTTGGTTTAGGCACACCCGCTACCATGGGAGAAAGACACCCTGATAGTCCAGGTACTAGCATGTCAGGGTACTAGCATCATTTTACTCCCTTTTCATCAGTAAAGGGCAATATTTAAAAGTCAGAAGTTTTGTCTGTTTCCATAAAGCTGATACCTTGCTTCCTCACTTGTTCACCATCAGTATATTGTGGGTAAAAAAAAAGGTAAAAATAAAAAAGTGAAAATAAATTATATCCCTTTCTCCCAGAAGGCAATAATTTTCTTATTTCTTACTGCATCCTACAGTATCTGCATCTTTTACATATGCCCCCATAAAAGGGACAGCTGTGCCCATCTTAGTGCCTGATCATTTTGGAGGTAGTTGTATTTATGTTCCACACTGAGGTACCTTGCTTAATGGCAACAGACTTTCCAAGGTGTCCTAAGCAAGCTCTTTGGGGCCATTTTCTTTTGCTTGTTTAGGATGGGAGGAGAGGAAAGAGGGTAGCATTGATTCTGCTACAAGGTTACTAGAAAAGTTAATTCAAATGAGTAGATCTGAGATTTTTCCCACTCAAGATAGTAAAGGCTACAGGCATCCTCACCTGAAGAAATCCCAATTTTATTCACATGTAATTCTTAACTTGCCTCTTTTTTCAGTAGAATAAAACAGCTCTGAGGAAAAAACAAAACAAAACAAAAAAACTTCTGCTTCCAGAACTGACAAAAGGATGGGGTGGCTAGTTTCTTCCCAAAGCAGACTTTTGGAGAAAATAAGCAAATATTTGTGCCAAACCTTTTACTGAAGACTCACTGTCATAGTCCTTTTGGATCATCAGTAAGTGACTGAGTGTTTAAAGAAACTCACTATTTTCATTAAAAGAATGGGTCACCTCCCAAACACATTCAAAGGTTAAGGAAAATGGATCTCACCCCTGTGTTCTAACCGTGTATATTTGGCACCGCATCCAAAGCCAGAGCCTTTGCCTCAGCTAGCCCCTTCTGTTATGGCTAGGAAACTACATTTGGAGATATTTATTTGTGGAGAGTCAGGGGAGGAAAACACTCACAGAAAGTTACAATATTATTCCAGATCCCCTGACACTCACTATTGAACTTTTTGCGGGGAGCTCAGTCTTTCAGAGATACAACACATGGACTGTCACCTTCCCTGGCATTCCTGCCTGCTTTGCTAAAGGAGAAGAGTGCACTTTGTTATAAGGGCACAAGAGCTGCCTAGGTACCCTCCGGTGACTTCGCGGTTAATTGCGGATCAAATAAGCCTCATAAACCTCTCTTGGCATCATGTGAGGGTACTGTATCCAGTTAGGCACAATAGGTTAATCCTTATCTATAGATTTCAAACATGTCATTAGCTCCACCAAGGTGCATGAGATTTAAAGGGATGGATATTAGACCATAAATGAATAATGCGTGGCATATCTTGAAGTATAATTAGAACAACTTAATTAATGTATATTTTTAAGACTTTTTCATGGAATGGACTTGACAATAAAATTAGAATTAACCATTTCCTCAGAATAAAGAGAATTTTTTTAATACCTAAAAGACCTTTGTAAAAAGATTTAATTTAATAATATATTTTAATGATCATTTCCTTTTAAAAACATTTCCTCCTAGCTACAGGTTGGCACAAATACTATCACACTTGATAAATAGTCCTGGTTTGTACCAATACTATCTAAAACTTAATTTTCTGAGAAAAACACAGTTCTCTAATCTGTCTTAGATTTTGAAAGGAAAGAAAGTATTTGCAGGTGCAAACCTCTCAGGAATCACTCAAAGTTGATAAAGGCCAAGAAATTCCATTCTTATTTCAAACCATTCAATGCTGAACTTTATGTATTTCCTCTCAACTCAGGTCAGAAATCCGTGTCTATTTCAAGCCAGCTACCTTCTTCTCTACCTCACCGCACCAGAGTGGTATTAATATGTTGCAGTAAAAATCAGTCTATTTTCAGAACAAAAAAATGCATCTGAGTTAAAAATTAATGTAATGTCAGAACAAATAACTAGTTAATTCTGCGTCTTCCTGCTAATAAAGTTCCATATAATCTGTCTTAATTGTCAGAGCATTGCATTATTGATTCACTGCACTTTGTTAGCTTATCTGATCCTTGTGAACTTTGCTGTTATAATAATCCTTAACAGTTTATTTTTTAATTAATTTGAATGACAATATCTGCCATTCTTTTGGCCCGATACGAAGGCAGAACAGTTTTACAACACTCTTCTGTTCAGCTTGATCCCCAACACTCACAAGGTAAGGATCCTTCTCTCGGCCAGAAAAACCTCCTCCTTGTATGTGCTTCTTTATACACAGAATTCTTTTTACGCTCATGCCCTTGGTAAGCAGCTTTCTCCACATTTTCATATACAGCAAATATTCATTTAATCTTTTTCCAACTATCACCATGTATATTTTCTGTATTTTCCACCATTATTGATCTGTTCTTTAGATACAAAAAAGTAGAACTAGCACTATAGCATATCATTTCTGTTGAAATGCACTTGCATATAGAGTTGCATTTTTAAATATGCTGTAAAATGGTCAAGAAAAATGCATGTTTATTCAGCAATTCAAGCAGCTACCTCCCAAACTTGATTCACAGTACGTTTTGATAATTAGTATGTCTTGAATGTTGGAGCAGAAGATTTTGTACATTTATATTCCATATAGCTTAGGGGTTATTCTAACTTCTGTAGCTATTTCTACACTTCAGTACACAAAATCTATTGAAAACACATTACAATGAAATATCTTATGGTAATATAGCATGTCAGGCTCTACTATGCTATGTAGAAGGCATTCAGGAAGACTGCAAATGAATCCAAGTTCTGTTATAGCAGAATGTTTTGCCATTGGAAAACAGCATTACTTGGCTAAATCTCTGAAGTAGTTTGATGTATTACATCATGGAACATACATGGTACACTACAATAGCATCTTCAGAATATCATACTGAGCAGCTCTATAAAGGAAAAGAAAGCCAAAACAGGCTCTAGAAGATGCATCTAGATATCCACAATATTTCCCCAAGCTTGTGATATATGCATCTATTACATAAATTCTCATATGCAAATATTGTAACAAGACATGGAAATAGGGCAACTGGCTGAGGCACAGGCTGTGTTTAACCAGGAGGTACTCACTGGCCAAATCAGGAAAATTCAGTTGTGCTAAAGGGTTCAATTAACATGTTTAATGCTAATGCATGAAAAAAAAGTAGCTATTAGGTTTTGAACAGTATTTCTAGAATACAACTTTAGGATTATGCTTTAGGGAAGGCAACTTTGATATAGCTTAAGAAGTCAGCAAAAACTGACTGGGGGGGGGATGGGATGGGGGGTGGGGGGCAGAAATCTAACATGCAACTCCTCTTACCTCCTTTGACCTTTGTCAGCAGACCAGTGAGCCTTCCACAGTGCATAGTCATATTTTAATTTGAAATGTTAACCCATAAGGAAGATGACCCCTCTCTTCTCCCCTTCCCCCCCCCCTTTTTTTTTTTTAAATTAGGCTACCGGGGTGGGAACCATCATCTTCCTTCAGGGTAAGTGCAGGTATATAATTATAAAACTCATGTTTCAGAAACCTAACCTCAAAAATCAAAATGATGTTTAAAAGAGCCTGCAACTGTGTCAAACTATTTTTCATACAATGTATCGTATAATCTCAGTTGTTGTATACCCAGTAATATTGTTTAGTTTTATTATTGCATACCAGTAATGTCATTGACTAATTAATCTAGTGGCTATGACATTAAATGCTTTCAGAACTCACCCGCCTAATTCTGCCACTGTTCTAGTCACCAAGTTGAAATCAATCATATCACTTCCCCATGTCTCAATTTCCAACCCTGCAAAATCCAGAGAGTATTTGCTTCTCTGACAAAGCTACAGTGGTGAGTTAGAGTTAAATAAACTGTTTGTACTATCAATATCAGTTTTAAGTCTCAGTGAGCTGCAATTAGCATTAAACTTCAGTTTTTAGAAGACCAGCATTTGAAATAACACTACATTTAACTTATACTAAAGCCTTTTGGCTTAAGTTCTTCTACACAGCTGAAGAACTAACACAGCAGGACAACGGTAGAAGTGTCAGTAGCTTACTAACACTAACAAGCCAATATTTTTCATACACAGTCTCATATTAGTTAATAGTTGCAAAGTGCTACTGAACTTCACAGATTAAATTCACCTCATAGCAAACTTGAGCCAGGTCATTTTTAATCTTTCTTTTAGCCTATATGCCTTGACTTCCTTAAAATGAACCATGGAGGAGCAGAAAACTGTAAAAACCACATGAATAGAGCACAAGTCTCTCGACTATGACTGTTGGTCTTAACCACACAACTATCTTCCCTTTCCATGCTTTGCTCTATCAATTCCATTAAATAATTGCCTGGTAAAGCAGAGACCAGCTTCTGTGGATTACAACAAAAAGTAAGATTTGACCACAAGCTGCAGCCATCAACATCCCACTGGCCTACACATGACATCTATAAGATGAGATGAGCTGCCGATTTATTTCCTTAGAGGCAATCCAAATACTTTCAGGGCTCTGTTTTTGATGACAGCTGAGCTAAATGTGAGGCTTTGGGTCAAGTCATGTAGACAGGCAATTTTCCATTGATGTTGACAGTTTGTTTCATTGTTTAATCAGTGTCAAATTCGGCTATGAATACACCGCCTAACAGCATCACTGCAAAACTGTGCTCTTATTTCTTTTAACTGAAATTCTCTCAGCTAAGCCAGAGTATGGCTCAGCCCATTATCAGACATGTTCTTCAGCAGTAGTCTCAAGTAGTCCAAAAAGAGCGCATGGCAGAGCTGAAGAGCTCCCAATAGACGGCAGACAGAGCCCTGCCATCTGCTGTGCTACAGTCTCCAATATTTTTTTTTTTTGGAGTGTGGAATTTCATCATGTGGGAACATCTTAAATAAGTAGATATCAAGTTGATTCTTACTGCACTTATATTAAGTCAGAACAGAACTTTGAAGAGGCTTTTTGAAGAGGTTCATTCCTTCCCCTCCCCTTTTATTTTTTAAAGTGATGTGGATTGCAGGGATTGCTTTCAGCTGACTTCAAAAAGATTTACCACCATTTTCAAATACTTTAATATTGTGTCTTTGGTTTACAGACTTTACTACATTAATTCAGGGAGCACACATAATCTTAACTCATACTGACCTAAGTGAGGGTTAGATAGACTGGAGTTTTTGGAGTTTTCAACAGTCTGACTCTTTAGATTTTCAGCTTTCTAGCTGATGGCAGACACGATATTAAAGTTTTTTCACCTGGTCAGTTAGTTCCATAGTCTGAATATCTTTTGAAGGAAGTTGCTCTGTTCAGTTGACAAGTATATACACCTTTTTAAAAGGTTAAAATAATTTGAGTCTTACAAAAATAGAGAAACCAAAGTTTTTTTCCAGTACAAGTTCAACTGCTTCCTCATCCTTCCAACTAATTATTACACACCTCTGAATTCACATAGAATAAGTCTACTCTATTTAGCAATTCTGTGATCAGTGAAATTTATTATTAGTTATTATTTTTCACTGGGAAACATTACATTTAAACTAAACTGCATTGTAAAATTAAAGCAAAGTAAAACACTGAATGCTTATCATTGGAAAAATCATAAGAGGCAGTTAATGCATGCAGAAAAGTCACCACCATCACTACAAGTGTAAGAGGATGTTCTCATTCCTGCAGTTTTTCATCAGACTATACAAAATGCAGTGAAACACCATATATCCTCAGCACTGTTTCTGAAATGCAATAAAGACTTTGACATGCTTGTAAGCCATAAGGAAAGACAAGTTCTGTTCTTGGACACTACTGCTTCAAAAAGGCTCACAAGACGTGTCCATGGAAATGCTGTAATTGTGCAAGTGAGATCTGATAGGGAAAAAAACATTCCTGGTCTACAGTCATTTGCAGGCTATGTGCTAGACAACATAACCAAGTATTGGATTCACTTTCGACTGTGGGAAGGGAATTTACTGACACCAGTACTACTTCTGGCCACATCTCAGACAGTATTAAAATAGTACTAAAACAATGAATGGTGTTTCTGCACATCTGAATTTGACTACAGTGAGGAGATTTCTTCTTTGGCATTTAACATGAAGATGGAAGTGGAGAGGAAAGAGAAAAGCTTTCCTGAAAATTAATTCATTAAGAATCAGTTCACAACAGAAGGATTAAGAAAAAGCCAGAAGAGCTCAGGGCTTAAGAAAAATAATCAGAAACAGTACCAGAACTAGGAAGATTTCTATTTGCTTTAATACCTCTGTACACTGTTCAGCTACTACTATTTTCACATGACAAGATGACTAACTGTTCACATTGCCTTCTAAAGAGTCTCAAGTCAGAAGTATTAATCTACAACCTGGAGAATTATTTTCTTCTTTTGGCAATATGGAAGGGTGGTGAGAGGGAACAGAAAAGATTCACTTATTCTAACTTCCACATTTTGACATTTGATTTTAGTTTATAAGCTGCATAAACACTAGCAGTATTCTTGTCAGTAGATCTGAGTATTCCAAAAGTCTGTTCTTGGTGTTATCACTGAACAGAATACCATTTATTTTTCTAGTTTGGCTAAGTTGTGTAAAACAAGGAAACTACTCATCTTGTTTTGTTAGATGATAGCTTTGTACAAAATGGCAAGTGATACTACCTTTTGATTGATGTGCAGTCATTAAAGAAGTTAACAGCAACTATTCTGAATTATTTACATATTTAGGCTTTAGAAAAAAGGTCCCCAGCAGATCTCTATAGAGATAAAACAGTGCATCTAAACATACAAGTGTAGCTGGGCCTAGGAGAGTTTCAAAGGAATACAATACTGGAAGCAAATTAACTACTTCCCAGGGACAAAAGCATTTGTTTTTCTTCCTTGTGCAAATATTTGTCTTCATAACATACAAAGTCCTCATACAAACATAGATAATCCTTTTCTTGTAACCAGAACCTTCCTTCGTGGAGCAGGAGCCATCTAGTTCATTTCTTCTCCAAGGAGAATTTAGAGCAATTTAGTTTACTTTGACTCTTTCAGTTTATTACTCCTAACCCTCAAATTTCTTGGAGCATACTCACCTGAAACATACTGGTGCTTCTAGATGACTGCAGCCCCTGGCATTAATTAATCACACAGTAAGTGTTACATTTCTAAGAAGGCACAACAGTATACTTACAGTAAGCCATATAGTGGTATTTATAGCACAGAATTACTTCAACCCTTTTGCTGTGGAAGCAAAAATAGTTTTTCCAACATTAATACAGGAAAAAGCCCAACTCCCAGACTATAGTTGCCTCCACAGTTACCTCTAGACATAGTGCTGTTATCACCCTTCGGAGGGTTGGGGGGGGGGGGATGGAGAAGGGAAGGTGGTCCCTCAAGGCTTTCTGATGTGTAATAGACTGTGCCATGTACAGATACACATTTGGGGTTACTCTGAAGTCATCAGGCAGCACATTTAGAAGTCTGGTCATTCAAGCATTAAGAGCAGGCAAGTTGCCTAACAAGGGCAAACTCCTCACCATTACTTACCAATTTTAATATATTAATTGAATTCCATTAATGCCATCCTCTGAACTGTGAAACTGCTGTCTATTCCCCATGACCCAAAACTGTCCCATTTTAAATCCATGAAATTATGCAATACAAAGGTGAATCAATCATGCCTACCCAGCAGCAGAAAATCAGACATATAAACAGAATATTGATCTTCACGGAGTCTGCTACTGCTTGAAACCATAATGGAATTAACCACAGGTATGTTTCATGAGCAATAGTGATATAATTAACAGTAATAAGCTCTGGCCTTAGTAGTTAATTAAATCAGTTGCAGAGAACATTTCACAAAAATGATTCTAGGAGTGTATGTACTTTTTTAAAAAAAAGTCATTTCTTTTTTCACATGGATTGAAAAAAAAAAAAAGGTTGGAAGTATCAGTCATTCAATAATTGAAACAATTGAAAGTTGAATGGTAAGTCATTAAGCAATAGCTCCTTTTAATGGCCCACCGCAGTAAAGCTGACATCATTAATGTTACTATGCTATAATGGTTTTGCACCACCAGTTGCTATTTTACACTTCTTTTTTGAAATGCTACAGTACTGTTCTGTCCTTGACATAGTATCATTGCTGCAAGCTAAATATACTTTTTCATTACTACCCTTAAGCTTCTCTGACTGAAGCTCTCTGTAAATCTTTTCTGTAAACCAGATTACTTAATAGGAGATAATCACTTACAGGGTTTCTAAAGACAAAAGCTGCAAGTTTCTTTGCAACTAATAATTGAAAACATTTGTTTGCATAATCAATTAACATGGTTAAGGTGATACAAGCAGGCCATATAACTAACATCAATATATTGCATAATCTGAGACAACTTCATTATATATTTTTTTATATAAATACATATATAAATAAGATATACGTTATTTAAGACTGCAGATGTTGGAGTACCTTGATATGTACTTCCTCTGAATTCCTTTTGTTTTAAAAACCTGCTTTAGGCAAGTGGAAGAAAACTGATGCCCCAGAAGCCAGTACGGTCTCTTACCTCTCAGTGTTATAGTGAAGTCTGATACGCTTTTGATCACACAAACAGGATAAACTTAAAATAGAAGATGTAACATTCAGACAGATTCTTTAGGGCACTTAACTGAGATCTTATCACAGAGAAGAGACATTTAGATACGACTGCCTCTCCATTTTTTAAACTTTCTGGACATTTACCTAATTCTTGGAACCTCATCCTATAGCTCTTTATTTTTAGTATGTTTTATTCTCATGAGAGGTTTTAATTTTCATCCATTACCAGAAGTTTGATCACTAAAGGAATCTTAATCAATGCCCTCAGTCTGCCTAGAAATAATATTTTTAATGAGTTGGCACTGTGAAATGAGTCAGTACAAAACTATTTTATATGGACTTCATAGGGAAAGATAAGCATATTGCATGATCTGTAGTGGACAAAGTAACATCCAACATATAAAAATAAAGCAAATGAACTTATACGTATAAAAAGTTCAGGCTGCATACAGAGTGGAAATAAGAAAATATGTACCTAAAAACAATTTAAGGAGTAGGTAAGTTACTTCAGACAGAAGTCTTGCTTAGTGAACTCTAGACTAAGAGGACCTATACAAGCGCCTGTGTTCCCCAGCCTAAAGAACAAAACATGTAGTTTTCCTTGAGCTTCAATTCTGCTGGTCTGGAAGCTAGAGGAGTTCCCAGGATAGCACTGAAGTACTGAATCCTGCACAGCAGGATTCTGGTAGCTTCATTAATAACAGCAAAGAAAATAGTAGTTTTGTTAATACTTTAACAAAAAGACTTTATTCTAGAAAGCCTGGAACCTGGCAGAGAACATSTGTTAACTTGTGGGTGGGCATTCAAAGCTACTTATTCTACTTCCAGAAGAGTATTCTCAAACTATAAACAGTAAGTTTCTCATTGTACCTAGACTATTAAGCAGCCAAGAGGCAAAAAACTAACTCATTAAAATCCTCAAGTCGGAAGATGTAGGCATGGGTCAGGCTCCCTGCTCCCCATGCTACCAACTTTCGTTTTTATTCACAAAGTAGTGGAGAAAATGCACATAGTCACAGGAGTAAAGACTATTCTAATTATATTCTTACCAACCAGGCAGCCTAAGCATTTGGCTGAAGTCACATAACGTTTTTGTTCCATATACTATGAACATTTTATATCTTTATATGCAGTAGCCCAGTTTTGTCAGAGAAAAGGATGCATTTCATCAGCACAGATTTGCCTAGGGGTAGGAGAGACAGGATTAAACACTCCTTTTTCCTTCCCTACCTCCCATCCCAAAGGCTGAGTAGTCAACCTGTCTGAGGCCTTGGAGCAAGGTTTACTCACTGAGATTAGTAAATACCATTACTTCCCTCAGCCACAGGCTACGTTTCATGAAAAGTATACTCTTTCAGGGTTTCTGTGCATTCCTCTTCATCAAGCCCTCTGAACAGATACAGGGGAATGAGCGTTAGCTGCTGAACTGTAGTAAGCTCTGGCATGAACTAGCCAGGAGACTGACAAAGGAGGTGGCAGATGAACAGAAGCTTTTGTGATTGTAATTTTCAGTTGAGGCATTTCAAGTCTGCTTATATCCTGAATTATAAACTTAAGTCCTTTACTGGATCCGGCCCAAAGACCTTTTTCCTAAGCTTCTAATAATAAAGAAGCATTCACCTTCAAATAAGCATCCATGAAATGCAAATCTGAAAGGAAGATAGAAAGAGGAACTCCACTTCTAAGTGTCAGGAAAGATTTGACAACCACCAAAACTGAGGGACAGAGCTGACATGATTAGCAAAAGAGCTAAAATGAATGGGGCAATGCTGGGTAACATATGCAAGCCAGAGACTGAAGGGAAAGAAAATGAATATGTATATCACTCCACTGGCTGCATGACGGAACAGCTTTCATACCTGTTTAGAAGGTTAGGCTAAGAGCAAAGGCTACAGCTGCCCTCTGCCTTTGAAGGAAAGAAAATTCACCCTGGCAGCAGTTCAGGTTATTCCTGAAATACAGTCATCAGGGTAGCATTACCACTCGTAGAAATGCAAACTTTCCCTTAAATAAAAGTTTGAAATTTAATCTCCACACAATTTAATAACGTTACATCATTGAAGTTACAATTTACAGTTCCATGTTCTTCAACAGAAATTGTATATCGCAATGAGTTGCTGTCTGATTGAGCTACCACCATTTGATGAGAATAGACTTGGCTTTAGTAGGACAATGATTACACATGCACAATTGTCTGCATGCCTCAAGAAGTTGCTGTACTAGAGTCAGTAATATAAAAACCTTAAACCCCATTACCCTGTATTTTACTAGAGCAACACTTTGCTCTTGCATAGCATTTATTAAGTAAGTACCAAAATCTTTAAAAGCACCAGGCCACTAACAGCAAAGCGTAGGTAAAATATTGCATAACTGTATAAATAACAGAATTCAGGCAAAGCAACTGAATTTAACTTTTTAAAGTAATTTTCCAAATGAATGCAAAAAGCAGAAATGCAGTCATGCAAGAAAGTTAGAGAAACACTGATTTTTTTTTTAAGGTAGTAATTATATAAGTATGACTGAGGAGAGGAACAAGCTAAAGTTTCTTATGCATTCCAAGGCTGAGTTTCCTAGGTAATCACTACAGAGGAGTCTGAAAAATATTGATCTCCCATCAGTCAATAGAAACATGATACTTGTAACACTATATCCAGCCACATATCTCTTTTTAATCATATTGGCTCCTTCCCCCCTCCCCCAACAAACTTAAGTTATCTAGCTGGAGAAAGCTTAAAATAAATCAGAGAAGTAGAAAAATAACCTAAAATCATGAACTGTATTTTCAGAGAGCATTTGGGCTAAAGCACCTCAAACTGCTCTTCAGCCTTTGAGACTAAGCTTTTCTTTAAGTACCTTCATATACAATAATTGACAATTATTGGTAGAAAATGGCTTCTAAACTACCATAGGATAGCGTTGAAGCCTATATTTAATTTAAAACCATATTTAAATTGGAAAAAATCACCTTTATCCCACAGATCCAGAAGGTAGATCATCTTTAGCTAAAAGACTTCCAAGTGAAGTTGCCCTGTGGAAGCTGCATGGGATAGTACAAAGGCAGGGGGAAGCTGTGGGACAGTGAAGGATAACTTTGTACCCAGTAAATTGAAACTAAGGCTCAAACTGATCACTTTCAAGGCTGAATTATGCTAACATATTCACCAGTTTTGCCAGCTTCCACATCAGAAGATACACATACTGAGTGAGAGAGTAAATAGATCTTTAAAACAGCATTTCCACAACTCTACGAGGTAACGAGTGAAATGTTTTCAGTCACCAGAGCCAAAGCACTGAAAAACTAGCTATAAACTGCATACATCTCTGCCTAATAACGCCCAGCGGTATGCCAGCCTTTAGCACCCCAGCCAAACACAAGGCAATGTTTTAAGATTTTAAGGCCCCAAGTATGGGAAGGAGATCTCCATCTCCTCAGAGCCAAACAGCAGGAACTGCTGGGAACCCAGAGGTCCGTTTCTTTCTGTGGCTGAATTCCAAGAGTTACATGATCCTTTACAACATTTGCTCCAAGCCAGTCTGCATCCCAGCTTAAGAATATAAGTACTCCAATTTTCCTTTTCTTCCACAGAAGCAGTTATATTATTACAGATCTCCATTTAAGTGATCCATTAACTCAACTGGCAACTAACACTCACTCTGATGTCACCCTACAGAATGACATGAGTAGATGAGTTCCCCAGAGATTTCAGTATTTTCTGCTTTCATTAAAGATTAACAACAGCACAGCTGTGTGATAAGTTCTTGGCATTTCCTAAACAATAGCAAACATGAGGCACAGCAGTGGAATCAGTTTCTAGAAGTTTTTCCGGATGTTCCCCCCCCCCCCCGAAAAAACAGTATGGGTGCAAAGATAGAAGACAAAGGCTGAAGAGCCTGATTGTATTAAAGAAAGATGCAGAGATATTAAGTAGTAAACCCAGCACTACTGGAGCTCAGCACTCTCAACATGCTACAGCTGTCACTTGATAAGCACACATGGAAAAGCAACTGCACCACCTGCAAGCCATAAGGAAGCAGAAAGCAGTCACTGCCTGTACCAATGTGAGCACACATGATGGGAAGTGGAGTGTTTCATGCCACCACTTCAGACAGGATCATATTCTAAACGCCAGGTTGAAGGCTTAGCAATGCGTTTCTCCAAAGGTAAAAACGGGAATTCAGCACTAATACCACTGAGGACATGCACATCTACACAAGCAAGCATTTGCACTTTCCTTCTGCCTTAAGATCAACTTTAAACACCACTAATAACACAACATGATCTCTCCTGGCAACAGTTTTTAGGCAAAACACACATGCCAGGGTGACACACCCAGGACTTGCTTTTCCCTCCGAGCAAAAAGAGGGCAAATCTGTTAGAGGTTAGACTATTCAGATTCTGGGGAACTGAACAGCAAATTGCCCCTCCTCCCCTAAACACCAATGGCACCACTCTAGTGAGTATTGTGACTTAAAAATGGTCTATTTTTATAAGCAGCTGCTGACAGAATATACCAGTTACAAAAAGAGATGGGCCACACCAAACTAAAAGGGGTCAGTATCTGACCTTTATCATAGTACTATAGCTTTACAGAATCAATATTTTTCATTTTGTTATACCTGAAAGCAAATCTTTTGCCATTCACCCAGAGACACACTGTCTAGCACCATTAATTTGCTTTGTTGAAGGACACATCTTAAGAACACTCAAATATTTACAGGATTTATTCTTATTTAATAGCCTAAAAACAATATTGTGCAAGAAACTTCACTTTTCCTGTGTTAAAAAGGTGTCTTTAGGCCACATTTAGTCAAATTAAAAGTTAATGTTTTAAAACAACTTTTACAGGCATTATGTTATTCGGATCCAGAATTCAATTCTTCTTGCATGATTTACAAAGTTAGAAGGTATTGAAGCATCCCCACATATAAGAGGTAAGAAGTGTAATGTGTGTAAGGTATAGGAGTGTTCCAGTGTCCCTGGGGGATCACTGTCTCAGCTCTCTCATATATCAACAAGATCTTCAGGAAAAGAAAGTCAGGACTCAATAGCCAATAAGATGGCAAACGTGCTTTCCAGTAGATTGTGTTAATTAGGTTTCTACATAACTCTAAGAAGTAAAAACTCAATTGCAGAATCTATACATGACATCTGTTCTAAGACACTTATCCTAGGAGATCCTTGCATGGTCCGAAGTTCTTTACTCAGCATATTACTTTCTGATCTGCTCTACACAAAAGTGTATTCAGAACTGAAACAGCTAAAAGGTGTTTTTTTGTTTGTTTGTTTTTTAACAAATTAAAAAAAAAACCTTATATGTATGACACCTTGTATAGCCTGGAGAAACAGATGCATGCACACATTCCAGCACAACTTATCCCATCTCTATAGGGCACCAATCTCTCTATGAATCACCCTGACAGCTTTTCATTGATTGCATATGTATCTCAGACTGGATGGCTCAAGCTGGGGGCAACAGGACTGAGCCTAAGGGTCAAAATTTCAAAACCTTTTCAGTGCCTGAGCCACAGACAGAATTCTCTTGACAGACTTTTCACCTCAGTAATGGTTAAAAAAGAAACTCCCACCCAATTCACTATACAAGGAGAATTCACAAATGAAAGACCAAAACATAATAAAGAACTTATTCGGCAATTTTGTGGTAGCAAATTAAGAAAGAGACCTTAAAGAGAGGAAATGAACTACCTTAAATCAGTTCCTGTAAAATGCAAATCCAAAACCAATTGGCAGGATTCTACAGACATTATGTCTCACTGTTTGAAAGTGGTTCTTCTTTTACAGTAAAGATTTTCACTCTTCCCAACGCTTTCTGCACTTCTTTTGAATCTGCATTCATCTTTTCAACAGGTATATGACTATAGTTGCATACCCACTTTGGAAATGGGCGAAGGCTAACATTTTAGGAACAGCGCATTCATCTTTGAAATCTGATTTTCAGCACTTGCTTCAAATCTGAGCTTTCAGACTTATTTGGGTCTGATGAATCCCAGATGGTTTTACAGATTAGTCAGAAAGTCTTTCCTCCATGACTGACTTCATAGATGTAGAAGGAGTGACAAACTGCCACAGTGCGCTTCTAGAATATCAGCATACCCCTTCAGAAGCTAAGATTATCTAGGTAAGTGTAGAGCAGAAAAGGTACAAGTTACATAAATTCTTTAAGGATCAAGAAAGCATGAATTAAGTTTTGCTTTTAAAATTCTCTTACACTGCATCAGTATAATAACTTCCATTTCTCTAGCTTAAGATTTCTTTCTGCAGTTTACTGTGTGCCAGATACTGGCCTCCTTAACACTGCAGCATTACAGCCTGGCAGGGCTAATTTGGAGCCATCTCCAAACAGCTTTGTTCCCAGTTTCTGGGAGGATTTTATTAAATGTGCCAAGGATCCTAATATAAGGCTGAACACAGCAGTGAGATTTCTCATGCCAAGATGTGTACCATTGCGCTCAGATAAATTTTAGTTAAACATTACAACTGGTTTTTAGAAAAGCTACATGTCTTGGGTTCAATCCCAACTTATATAGAAGACTGTTTCAAGCATACATCAGTTTGAATTTTACTTTTCCATTAAGTTTTGGCTTATAGCCTTTATAATTAGCAGAAAAGGTGTTACAGTTGTTCAACAAAACATTGCAATAAAACCTTCATGCAATGAAGATGAAACAACTTGTTTTTGGAAGTCCTGCCTGATGATTGCTGTACATTTGCTTCACAATGTAATAGGCAGTTAGGGATCCTTTTAAAGAGGCCTGATAGATCAGCCTGAGGGAAATATATTGCAAGTGTCCTTGTCTAATGCATTAATTCAGCTTGTCTATCAAACTGTTTTCAACATAGTGAAAAGTGGAATACTCAGGAGACACCCAGGTATTGAGGGTTTTTTTTTTTTTTTTTTGGGGGGGGGGAGTGCTACATGAATTATATTTTGAAAGAAGCATTTAGTACCAGACTACCTGCAAGAGTTCATACCCAGATCCTCCAAGAGTACATATTTGAGACTGTACAGTCCCTAGGAGTCCTAGGGGACATTCTCTTCTGAAAGCCTTGCCTACTTGCAAGTTGAATACCTACCCCCTCTTCTCAAACATTTAAGGAGGGGAAAGAGGAGAGAAAGGAATTAAGATATTCATCAACCACAGTGATTAAGTTTGACGCTACTTCACTCTAGTTCAATACAACACTACAGAAACTTGAGGTGAGTTTACCTCTAAGTACACATTTTATTATGTCTATCATCAGCAAATCACAGGATCCCAGAGAGTACTTTCACCATACCAGTTCAAGTTTCAAGCCAATCTTAATACTAATCTGGGATGCAAGAACTATGTTCAAACTCTTATACAGCAGCAGAACCCCTACGCTCTATGTCTTCCATTTAAAGCACAAAACCAGGGGGGCTTGTATCTTCAAGCTACTGCTCCCACTGTTTAGAGCTCTAAATTACAGCAATCAGATTACTGGTAGTTATAAGAAAAATTACATCTTAAATCAGTTATCACTTGCAAAATTATCATATGAAAATAAATATCATATTGTGCTTTACCTTTTGGAGAACAAGCCACTTAATGCTGTGAACTCCCACAGTGAATCTTCATCCTACAAACAGGTTGAAATTCCATCCTACTCTCCTATCTCCTCCAACACATAACATCCACTCCAGCACAACCTCTTCTCTGAATCCACAGGTCTCCAGTGACAGTTAAGTAATTGTTTTCTCATCTAAGATCTGCTGGAGAGATGAAGCATGGCCTGCCAGCAGTCCTTTTGGAGTACAAGAGTCTCACTAATAGCACATTCCTTGTTTTGCTGAGGAGGGTGATGGCACGGACACGGTGGAGCCTGGCAGCAAAGACTGGAACTGTGCCAGTATCAAAATAGCATTGTTCGATATCACATTCATTGATACTTGTGAGATGAAAGGGTATAGGTATGTTGTCCATCATTAAAGGAGATTTCTTGTGATACTAGGAAGAAATCTTCATAGCAAGCTGTCTTATTTGTCTGCAGCACAGATCTAGCTTCACATATGCAGCACCATGGATTTTGTTAGTTAGAAGCAAAGAATCTACAATGTGTGAGAAAAAAAAAAGCCTTAGAAAGTTAGGTGCATAGCTTTCACATTTGTTACTACATGCACGTTCCTTACAAATAACATCACTGCATCTGATCAGATCAATAGCATTTGCAGCAAGATGCAAAATGATAAACTAGTTCAAAGTAAGTAAAACTACAAACTTGAGGGACAGTATTAGCCTTCATTATTTCAGTCATTTTAATAAATACTTCACAAGGAAGAGAACTGAATGAAGAAGCTAACATTTAGTGAAACCCTAATAACTGCTGGTATTCCACTTCCAGAGATGAGCAGCAGGAATGGGTACATCTCAGCAAAATATTCAGTTCAGCCCCATGACATTTTAAAGACCTCCAAATAAATTGTTGCTTGTTCACATGGACCACCACAATATCATAGATACAGGCTTTAAATTACAGACTATCCAATGACCAACATCTTTTAAAGAATCAATATATTTCTGGTTTTTAGTCAAGAGAAGCATTGGCAAATATCATTCACATAAGTCATTTAGACTGAATTAAGATTTTATATCATCACAGCACAGTGTGTCAGAACTTGCTATAGCCTAAGCTAGTTTTAGCTGTGGTGCAACTTGATTACAAGAAAATTGTTTTATCACCTAACCTGTTTTAGCTTACACTCTGTGAATACTAACATGAAACAAACCTTGGTAGGTAACACATAACAAACATGAGCCTTTACAGTAACTGAAGTTGGGGAAAAGTAGCAAGCCACTTTCAAATTCTATTTTGAAACAACAACAAAAAAAAAAGCAGACTGTCAAGAAAAGTAAAACAACAAACTCAAGGGATTTAAAGACTGAGGAAGAACACCTACACACACACTTCACATTCTTCCTGGTGAAGGACTCTTGGAGGCTGATAGCTCATCATGACTTCTCCATTCCCCAGACTTCAAGAGAAAACAAACTCACTCTCCTCCCTACAAGTCCTCCTTGTGCTTAAGTCTAGCAAGTCTTATCATTACAGAGAAGAGCCTCCTCACCTCCAGACAAGACACAAGTCTGTTCCCCCTGTACTTTAAGGTAGCATAATACAAATTAACTTCAAACCAGCCAATCCTGTTTACAACTACACAGCACTGCTAACAAGCCCTCACAAGAAATTAAGTTCATTAGATTACTCACAGCAACTTATCAACTAATATTATTCCACACATTGCTTCCATATCATACCTTGCATACATCTAACAAAGTCTGAGATTAAGCAAGGAAACTTAAGCTTACCTTAACATCCCCTAGGGGCATAAAAGCTCTACCCCCACTTACACATACTTCTCCTGGTAGCACTCCCTAGTCTCTACAGCCTGAAGCCTCAAAGAGCTAAGGCTCCCCCTTCTACCACTACTTCCTGCATATTGCTTTTACCCCACTTCCCACAAGCTTCCTGCAGATACTAAACCATCTTTAACCTTTAAAACCCTCTTTCTTCTAATCAGCTGTTTGGTCACAACTGGGGTGTAATTAGCCCTTCCTTAACCCTTGAGATGCTGCTGCTGCCTCTGTATGTATGCACAGAGGCATGGTTACAGGATAGGATATGTTGTGTGTGCTCTGTGTAGCCGATGTTTAAAAGCAGGTGCTCATTCTGTATGGCTACTACATCTGTACTTTTTTCATGACCCTGAAGAGTTTATTAAAAATTAGATTATACAAAAGTTGAAGCCTTCAGACCAAGTACAGACACATTTTAGTGCATGTAAGGTGAAACAAACCACTTTATTCTTCCACCTCTGGTCTAATTAAATAGAGAAGTTCAAAGTAAGCAAGCTAAAATTTTATTTCAACAGAAACTCTAACCTTTTAATTTTCAGACTTGCATACCAGCTATTCTACTAACTGTACTTCAATTTCAGGTTGGTAGGAGCTGGTTGTTCAATGACCTGCATTCTTCATTTCAAAGGAGAAGATATGAATATACATGATATGAGCCCTTGGATAAAATAGGTAGTCAGCCTGTCATGTCAATATGAAACCTTCAAGATTTATTTAAAAATAATACAGAAATATGCATCATTTCTATTCTTCATATTTATTGTTCTGCTGTGTATATATAATTGATCAAAAAAGAAGCATTTTTATACTAAACATGGATGAATCAGCATAACTTTAATAACATGAAGAAACTTAATACCCTATGCATAGTCTATGTTTGTGCCATGGCTATTCCACACTTTTCATAAGTAATTGAATTACTAGAGCATTCTGTATAAAAAAGCCTTTTTTACATTCATTAAACTTATGCAGATATTTGAAGTGATCCTACAGGAATAGCTTTTCTTTTTTTTTTTAATCTCCATGTTCTGGAGAATGTTCATTATGGAGATGTGAATTAGATTCTGAACAGGAGGTCATTGATTTGATTGATGGAGTGATGTTTTCCTTCTCTTCATTAAACTTGTTATCTCATTATGGATCATATGGTTTCAGAAGGGCCTATTAACACCTTTTTTGCAGAGACTATCAGAGCTCTGGGAATACTTGTTTGTTACTACTTTTGGTTCACTAGTGTTCTAATCTGCTAGTAGAGTACGTCTAGTTCTCTAGGCAACTCTAATCTTAAAACACATTAAAAGAATTCATTTCCTGCCTCTATAACTGTACAAACCATATTTAAAATCATGGACCATGTTTTACACAATCAGGAAATGGTACATGGGCCAGCTCCTGTAATATCTAATTTTGCAAGTAGTCCTTAATTTGAGAGTAATCCTGAAAGCTTTAGATCCCTGGAATACTATAAATTTATTAAATTGCATACTTTCTGACCCCACTCATCAACTTTAAAAGATGAGAAGAAGACAGGCCTAAGAATGTTCCTAATATTGTAATGGGACAACTGTCTGCTGAAACATGAGAAGGCTAACAGCAAAACAACTGTATATATGTTTACCCACACCTGTGGCTTTCCTAATGGAAGATTAGTATTATTGCTGAGAAAAATAGGTTTAAATGAATTCTGCCAGTTCTCTTTCATAATTTGCACTTTTTATCTGTGTTCTTTTTACACACTTTATTGTTTGTCTGTAATAATTAGAAGCAATCTATTACATTCCCTTTCTGTTTACCTCTGGCAAGTTACCTTCTATCAGTAGGGATATGGAAATACAAATGAACAATATAAATCTTGTTGAAAATCATTGAAGACAGATTCATAACAGGCCTGTTTATATGAATATGAAACAAATGAGAAATATGATAAAGCCTGGGAGAAAAAAAATCAACAGAGTAAAGCAGTATTTGTAATTTCATAAGTGACACAAGAATACTTGGAGGATGGGAAATCATAGGTAAGTTTTTAGCATCTGAGGAGCTTGTGAAATCTTAAGATTAGAAACCACTTAACCTTTCTCACTTTAGCAGAGCCACTGAAGTTTCTGACTAAGAGTAGACAAATTTCACAAAACAAAGCAATGCAAAAACAATATAAATTTAACTTTTAGGATCTGTGCTATCCCAGTGGGATGGTTTCTGACATGATCTGTCTTAAGGCAGGCAGAGATATCTTTTCAATTTCAATCAAGGTACCTCAAATAAGAAAAGTTTGCTTACTTGTAAAAAAAAAAAAGCATTCTTTTTGCTTATAGAGATACAGCCTTAATGACAATTACTACAGGGTTTTTTCTTTAGGTCTAATTCTCATGTACAAAACACTAAGAGAAGCAAAGCCCTTGCCTGCAGCAAGAGACAGTTCTATAATCAAGTCTAAGAAGCAGCAGAAAGACATTCCTAGAGATGACAGGCCTTACATATTGTGGTTTTATAGCTCAGGAAACTGCTTCAAGGTAGCGCACCAAACTACACTGACACAATGGACAAGATTAGGGCACAACAGAAAAAATATTTTAGTCCTCTTATTTTAAACTGTCTCATCAAGAAAATATGTTTACTTTCAAGTTATCTTTTTCTAGTTAGTAGAGTATAAAACTATAAAGCTGTCCAATTAGATTGATTTAGGTAGGCACTGGGACAAATTATCACACTAAGTAGAAGATCAAGAGGAACCCCCCTTCACAACAGAATGAAAAGCACATAATCACTGTGTTAGTGAGGAAGGGTTCAAAGAGGGATCAGAAATATCCTAGAAGGTATCACTAGGCTGCACCATTCCCATATATTGCTCTTTGCAAATATCTTAACTGATGTCTGGTGTCAGCTAAGTCCATCCGTCCCCCCATGGCACTAATAGCTCCTAATGACCCTGATGAGCCTCACCTGGAGTCTTACCCATATCTCCCCACCCCTGCTCCCCACCCATAGGTTTAGGAGCCCCATTTAAGCTTGGTCCTGGGCTTTTGGTTCCTGTTTGAGTTATGCTGTGGGAATGTTGGTCTCTGATTTAGTTGTGCCTATAACATTGGCTTTATTGATTGGGACTCTGACTTGCAGGCTGATTTCCTGGTCTAGGTATGGAACTGCTTGGTAGTTGTTGAACTGTGTCTGACTGTTGTTATTCTTGCTGGACCTAATCAGTAGATTATTTTCCTGGGTTGATCTTGGACCTGCCTCAACACCACAAGCTTGCCGGATGATCGGGATTCTTGGCTGAATGTGCTCCCCTCCCCAGGTCTACCCTGCTTAGGTATTGTGGGCCTGGGCCCTGGCCAGCAAGGCCACTGCCGTGCTGGCTGTGTTATCCATGTGGTTCCCTCTCCCTTTGGGAGAAGTCAGTTCTTGTTGATCCCTGGCGAGCTGCTACTATTTTCTCTCTTCTGTCTCATTCCCCTGGCATGGGGTCCCTGCCATGTCTCTGCAGGCTTGGGGCTAGGCTCTGTGTCTGCCATTGAGTAAAAGTTTGCTAACTGCCTCTCCAAACTGAATACTTGTGTTAAATGAGATCTGCTTAGGACAGATCATGATTTAACTTAATTATTAGCTGTGCTCGACTACATTACTTGTACCTGTATCTCATTGTTACAGTGGTAACATTAATTAGGATTATAAATGTTGTTTGAAGAGTGAGAAATTATAGCCTTAATAATTTCTAGAAGCAGCAAGAAAAAGGCCTACTGTTTTTGGTGTATATCTTGTGGAAAACATATTGCAGCAATACAGATGGAACTGAATTCCATTCAGTTGTCTAGGTGGTAAGATAGCAGCCTTTCTATTAAAGAAAAAGGTATTTCTTTCTGGAAGACATATTTTTTGGTCAATGAGAGGAACAGGGTACCTTAGTTCCTTGTCTTCTCTCTCCTTAAATAAGATCTTTGTATCTTTGTGAAGACTGGAGTCCTTTGTTCTCTATAACTGTATTGCCTCTCTTTGACTGTAGTACAGTAACTGTTTTGGCAATGCTGTAGCGCTCTCTATTAGCCAGGTATCTATTTCTCTGCTTGTAAAAGGTTGTTGGAGGCTTGCGCTTTGCTACCCCCAATCTTTGTAATGTCAGATAAACATGTTTGATTTCTAATTAATCTACCTGGAGAGATTCACGGCTTTACTGTTACCGTTTGTACTCTTTTGCTGGAGATTACAGCCCCTTAACAGACTATGTAGAATAGACCTTGTTCTTTTATTATGGCTACCATGATTCATAGTTTAGCATATTAAGTTAAAATAATATTACAAGGACTTTCATAAAGGCATCAGATTCCTTTATGAACATCTGAGCCAGTCTTGCATGTTCTGCACTTTAATAATTTATGGCTCAAATAAGCAGCTGATAGCAGCATAAACAGTCCCACCTTGATTACTTAGCTAATGTGATTTTGTGTCTTTAGACCTGGAAGTACTTATTTTATAAGAATTCTTAGGGTTTTTTGACCCTTGTGGCTAGCATTCAAAGTGGCAATGACAAATGGCTATCTCCAGAGGTAAAGTAACTTTTAGTGAAGCTGTACGGATCAACTTTGCCTCTTTGAGGAAAAAGGGGACCAAAAGATTTTACGAGCTAAAAGTCCATCTTTTTGTAGCTTCCCCCCCACCCCTTACATGGTAGCAGGAAAACTTACAAAACTGAATAGAATACATCAGCAAAGTAGAAAAGTGTAAATGTAATTACTACAGAAGGAGACCTTGTCATTCACTTAAAAAAAAAAAAAAAGTGATCTTTATGCTGAACTGCATCCCTTCTCTGGCCTCAGTTACCTGTTTGTCTAAGGAAGCCAACATCAAGAGCACCTACCATTCACAAGTAAGATAAAGATATAGCTCTGTCCTTACACAAAATTATATATTCTTTCCCCTAACTTATGGAATAATCAATATATTTAATGATGAAATGAATCTATAGAAGAATTTCATAGGGAGAATATGACTTCACAGAATATTAAACTTTTAAACTAAAGCTTTAAATAAGTTTTTTTTGATTCAGTGTGATGTTGAGTGTTCTGAGGAACCATTTGAATATTGTTGACTTTTTTTGGACAGACTTATGGTTGAAGTCTACTAATATATTTAGCATGAATTTAGTGTTTACTTACTAGCTTACTTATACATATCTATACTGTATCTTTGGATAAAGGTTGTCACTTACATGTGAAATGATTGAATTCAATCATGGAAAACTCATTTGTTTCCAAGCACTTTTTCCATGTGTAAATCCTCATGCACAGAACAGACAACCTCTGTCTGGAGTGTCTAAATATTTTGGACACCAGAAAGGAATTTGGTAGGGTGATGAGGTAAAGGAGATCAAAATAAAATATGTGGACAAATTGATCATAGAGAAAATACTCTCTTCTTAATTGTTTAAAATTGAAAGCACAAATGTTAAAGGAAGTTGCTTCAGGAGTCTATGGACCACTTCTTTTCTTTTTTTTTTCTTCCCACTGTGGTTTCTAATGTTTGACACCTACATATTTTCAAAATTAGTGTGATGAAGGACACTTTTAGAGAATGGTGGCGTAATTGTAGAAAGTTCTTTATAAAACAGATGTTCTGGCATAGGTAAAGGGAGAAGACTTGAGACATTATTGGTGAAAGCAGTCAGCAAAGAGGCCTCCCGGAAATTTAATGGGTAAGTGGGTAGAAGAACCCTAACTGAAACTTAAACTAAAAGTATATCATGCTTATGAGCCTGCTGGATCAAAAAAAGCTGGTAGAGAGTGGTCAAAATAGAGTAACATGTTTCTTCCTTAAATATATGTAGGCATGGGGATCAGAAAAAGAGCAGCTGAACTGCAGAAACAGTATTAAGGGGGGGGGGACTTTCTTAAGGGAGCTGCAAAAAATAAACTCCTGAATAAAAATTTCAGCAATCCTCTCAGTTAAACACAGCTGGGTGTGAGGGATGTTCCTTTTCAATAAAAAAATGAATAGAATGATTAAACTCTAAGATCCATAACAGTCTTGTGGATTCTTGTAAAACTCCAAGATTTTTACTACTCTAGAGAATGACTGTTCTGCAGTAGACGGTCTTTTTTTTTTTAATGAAAGAAATGCACAGAATAAGTACCTGTACTATCGTTTTTAATGACCCTGTTAATTATCCAGTAACAAATAATATTGTGATGCTAAAGAGGGGGTTGGTATATGGAAATTGAGACTTATGGAACATCTTGGAGAAAACCGCCATAACTGACCTGTTTCAGCTCTGATTAAGAGTTAGACTTGTGTAGGTATACAAACAGAAGGAGGTCAAGAGAGGTGGAAAAGATATTTCTGCCTCTGTATCTGGAAACAAAGGGTATAACTTGAATATTTTATCCAAATGGGTGATGAAATAGCTTGGAAAAGAGCTGGTGCAAGTGAAAAGAATAAAAAAGCATTAATGACATGCATTTCATTGGTGCTGGAGCTTAAGAAGTGAAAACATGAAAAAGCAAGACATGACGAGGTAGCAGAGGATGTTGATGGGAAAAGACAGTATTACATTTTGACAGTTTTGCTCTTTAGAGAAATCAGTAATAACATTCTCAGAAACAGAGGAAGAAGTGAACAGTCTGAGGGTTGAAATTAATCATATTAAAGAATCTGCTGGTATTGAAGATGGGGCATTAAGTAAAATTAGAATAGTAGCTGTTTATGAACACTTGATGCAGAACCAAAGGTAGGAAGGGGAACTTTTTAGTGGTGAAAGTCAACTTGAGAGTTAGATTTTTTTGAAATGAGTCATAGCAGAGATGCTGCAGTCAGGGTAAATAGCCTTACAATCAACCTGGTTTAGTCTTGAGGAAATTGTTAATTTATTATACTTACAATTGTCAGTTAGTAAACACATTACCTTACAAATGAATTTCTTCATCAAGTCTGACTATGTCTCAGACTTCCTGGAATTCACATTTTAATTTGGCTGCATGGGTGAAAGGTGGGCATTCAAACAAAAATGGTTTGAAATTTAAAGTAACTTAAACATATTTTCTGAATTGAAATTAATTTTACAGTTGCAATTGTAAAAATTGCATGGAAATGTGACAAACGAGGCAATCTCAGTGTATGGAAAATCTGAAAAGTATTCAAATATTTTAACATCAGGAAAAAACATTACACTCTCCAGATATCATTCTTTGATTAAACTAAGCACTTTCCTGTAAAATTGAAAAACATTATGTATTATAAGCATTTCCTCAAGAAATACTGCTAAGAACATTGGATTCAATATTTGTCCTTCATTGTCCCCTACTTCAGGCAGTACACTTAGAGTTATCATGTGCCTTTCTATGGTTTGAAAAGTAGGCTGCATTGCTTTCATTCAGCAAGCAGAAGTCCTACTCTTGCATATTATTAGGTGGTCAAGTGGCCTGGCCTTTTTTTTTTTCCCCCCCCCTTACTCCTTCTGTTGCAGATGTATGCAGGATTTCTTTCAGATGTACTCATTTAAAAAAAAATGATGTGGGAAATAAGTATTTGTTCTGAGGCTCACTAAAGGACTACACCAGAGCCAATTCTGCTGTCTAATGCTGTGTAGTTAATAGGATTAAGTGTTATACCTTTAAATAGTCTATGGCTCTCTGCTGGGATTTTAAAGAATAAAAAACTTCACATCACCTGTAAGTAGAAAGTTTGTGGGTTGTGTTCAGGTATATGCTTCTTATACTGTCAGTCATACCTTATTGTCATATATTGTTACCTTGTCACTATCCATAACTTTAGTCTATTTGAACAAAGCTTCTTCATACTCTTAAGATGACAGAGGAAAGAACAGATAGCATCTGTAATACTTAAGTACTAATAGGATTTTAATTTTCATTTTGTTGGTTTCCAGAAATATGCCACACCAGGAGAATGCCAAGAGGAGGGAAAAAATGGACTTGAGGAAGAGTTAAATATATAACTGAGATTACTGATGATCCAGCTTTACACCAAAAAATAGAAGATAAGATTTGAAATGTAAAATGCTATGAAAGCAACAAATGATGCTTCAAAAAAGGAAATCGAAGGTGAATTTGGAGATGTGATCACTCATGAAAGCATGTTTAGCTTTATCATTTTTTTCTTTTTTTCATATTCAGCATTATTGCTAAATGAAAGTTTGAGAAGCTTTCCTATACTGGACCTCACCTGAAAACAATCTCTCTGAAGAGGTGAGGCAGTGTTCTGTTTAAGTAGATGGGAAGTGTCCTGCTGAAAGAAGAGGTTTTATTTGCTGCTTATTTTATGGAATATATGTGGCAGTGGCTATATCTGTACTGGAAGCTGGTAATAAAAACTCTCAGAAGGAATGATATAATAAGTAACTGTTAAGAGGCTGGAGTTATGTTCTTGTTTATTATAAATGGCCCATTAAATAATGAATTTATATTTTTTGCAAGTCAGAAAAATTTTTAGAAACCAATTTTTTCATTCTTCAAATCTGTGAAATAATATTGATGAGCTCCCCTTACAGTTTATGACAGTGATGAGAACAGAATGTTTCCCATCACCACCATCCTTGCCCCAGAGATCACAACAAGACTCGGTTAACCTACAGAAACTGATGGAAACTTTGAATAGCAACTGTCCCTAAGTACTGTTACTGTTCTGGTGCTTTTCATTAAAAAAAAAAAGTAATAGAGACATAAATCTACTTTAGATAATATCTAGTTTCTGTTACTTTTGTGCTTCTGATCTTTCTGTGAAAGACCTCTATTTTGGTGTTTTTAACTTAAAACACTTTATAAATTACTTCATCTGAATCAAGATGAAATTTTATCTGTCCTTTTAACTTTACCTGATTTAACCTCCTGAAACAGGTGATAGAAGAGCCAATGAGGCAAGCTGCTCTGCTGGACCCTGTCTTTACAAACAAAGGGCTGGTTGGAGATGTGAAGGCTAGGGGCAGCCTTGGCTGCAGTGATCATGAGATGGTGGAGTTCAAGATCCTGCAAGGAGGGAGCAGGGTAAAAATCACAATCCTGGACCTCAGGAGAGCAGACTTCAGCCTCTTCGGGGATCTTGAAAGAATCCCATGGGACGGGGTCCAAGATAGCTGGTTGATAATCAAGGATCACCTCCTCTAAGCTTACCACCTCCAAGCTCAAGAACAGTCCGTTCCAGTGAGCAAGTCAAGCAAAGACCTACATGGATGAACAAGAAGCTCCTGACAAAACTCAAACAGAAGAAGTATACAGAAAGTGGAAGCAGGGGCAGGTAACCTGAGAGGAATATAGGGACATTGTCCAAGTATGCAGGGATTCAGCTAAGAACGCCAAGGCCCATCTGGAGTTTAATCTGGCAAGGGATGTCAAAGACAACAGGAAGGGCTTCTATAAATACATCTGTAACAAGGACTAGGGAAAATGTAGGCCTGCTGCTGAATGGGGCAGGGAGCCTGGTGACAAAGGATACAGAAAAAGCGGAGATGCTAAATACCTTCTTTGCCTCAGTCTTTACTRGTAAGACCAGCCTTCAGGAGTCTCAGGCACTGGAGACCAGGGAGAAAGTCTGGAGAAAGGAAACTTTCTTCCCTTGGAGGAGGATCAGGCCAGGTATCACTTAAGCAAACTAGACATACACAAGTCCAAGGGCCCTGATGGGATACACCTGCAAGTGCTGAGGTAGCTGGCTGATGCCATTGCAAGACTACTCTCGATCATCTTTGACAGGTCATGATGATCAGGAGAGGGACCTGAGGACTGGAAGAAAGCAAATATCATTCCAATCTTCAAAAAAGGCAAGAAGAAGGACCCAGGGAATTACAGGCCAATCAGCCTTACTCCAGTCCCTGGAAAGGGTGATGGAGAAGCTCATCCTGGATACTGTTTCCAAGCATGTGAAGGACAAGAGCTGATCAGGAGTAGTCAGCATGGCTTCACCAAGGGGAAATCATGCTTAACCAACCTGATAGCCTTCTATGATGGAATGACTGGCTGGGTAGATGAGCGGAGAGCAGTGTATGTTGTCCACCTTGACTCAGTAAGGCTTTTGACAGTCTTCTGTAACATCCTCATAGGCAAGCTGATGAAGTACAGGTTAGAGGAACAGATGGTGAGGTGGATTAAAAACTGGCTGAATGGCAAAGCTCAGAGGGTTGTGATCAGTGGCACAAAGTCTAGTTGGAGGCCTGTAGCTAGCGGTGTCCTCCAGGGGTCAGTACTGGGTCCAGTGTTGTTCAACTCATTCATCAATGGCCTGGATGAAAGGGACAGAGTGCACCCTCAGCAAGTTTGCTGATGATACGAAGCTGGGAGGAGTGGCCAATACACTAGAGGGCTGTGCTGTCATTCAGAGAGACCTGGACAGGTTGGAGAGGTGGGCAGAGGGGAACCTCCTGAAGTTCAACAAAGGCAAGTGCAGGGCCCTGCGCCTAGGGAGGAATAATCCCAAGCACCTGTACAGGCTGGGGGCCAACCTGCTGGAAAGCAGCTCTGCAGAGAAGACCTGGGGATACTGGTGGGCAACAAGTTGACCATGAGCCATCAATGTGCCCTTGTGGCCCAGAAGACCAATGGTGTCTTGTGCCTCTTTAGGAAGAGCATTGCCAGCAGGTCAAGGGAGGTTATCCTTCCCCTCTACTCAGCACTGGTAAGGCCACACCTAGAGTACTGTGCCCAGTCCTGGGCTCCCTGGTATGAGAGAGATGGAGCTACTGAAGTGAGTTCAGTGAAGGGCTACTCAGATGATGAAGGGACTGGAGCATCTCTCACATGAGGAAAGGATGAGAGAGCTGGGACTATTCAGCCTGGAGAAGAGAAGACTGAGGAGGGGATCTTATCAATGTGTATACACATCTGAAGAGAGGGTGTAAAGAGGGTGGGACCAGACTCTTTTCAGTGGGTCCAGTGATAGGTTGAGAGGCAACATTTTACAGTGAGGGTGACTGAGAGCACTGGAAGAGGTTATCCAGAGAGGCTGTGGAGTCTCCATTCTTGGAGATATTCAAAAGCCATCTGGGCAATGTGTTCTAGGTGACCCTGCTTGAGCAGGGGGGTTGAACTAGATTATCTCTAAAGGTCTCTTCCAGCTTCAACTGTTCTGTGATTCTTTCTGGTGCAAAAAGAGTTTATCATCTTTCCATTTTAGTAGAGCCAAAAGCAAATTGCCCCAGATCTTAACCAGAATGAAGAGAAGTTGCCATCTTCTTATATCTGTAGTACTAATTGTTGTGAAGCATGATGGCACAATCATGAAAGCTTCTGAGTAAGCCTGCAAGAGTTCAGCCTAGCTTAGATAGCTAGGGTTTCAATGCTGCTGGTTATCTGAGCTATGCTACTGTTAAGTGAGTAAGAGTATACTTAGCTTCTTGGGTTCATTTTCCCCTCTAGTAATTATAGTAAGTATTTTTTGTATTGATTAGAATTGGTCAGAAAGATTTAACTGAAACATTTTTGAAAAATTTTTTTGCTCTAAAATGGAATTTATAATGGGGGAAAATGAGTTTAGATGGGAATTTCTCAAGTCAAAGTAATTAACTTCAAAATTCTTTCTCAAAACATCCTGTTTTGATACTTTTTAAATTAAAACTTAATGTTCATGTTTACATTTTGTTTGAAATGTAAAGTTATTTGTATTTGAGTTTTTTCTAATGCTAAAATACAGCTATTCCTGTCTACAAAATAGCCAACTCTTCTTCTAGATGCAAGGTTTTAAAATGCAAGTAAAACTTGCTTCTAGACAGAAGACTAAATGCAAGACCTATCCACATCTTTGATCCTATTTAAGCTTTTGTGATAGGTGTAAAAATGCTGATGTAAATGATCATAACTCTGTCACATACCCAAAATCAATAGCCTACAAACCTTGTACAAGTTTACAAGTTTATTACCACATCTACCAAGGAAAACTAGGTTCAACTGAATAAAAAGTATTTTTCAAATGTAATTGCCCATAGATGCATAAGAATTTTTCTCTTGCAAAAATTATTCTAGTGGGAGTTATTCTCACAAAATTTTGCATACCCTTTTCAAACTTGGAGCTAGTTAGTGACTTGCAGAACTTTAGGCAATGGTATGAGTTGTTGTCTAAATCAAAATATCTAGTTTGTTTTTCTTCTATTCTGAGTTCTGGTTTTTTTAAAAAAAAGGAAACAACAACATTTTGAGGACAGGATTTGAAACTGAAAACATGTTTTCTTTAAAAATGTTACTGTAATTTAGCAAAGACTGTGTCATAACCTTTTGCTAATGGGCAGTAACAATTGCAGCCAGATACCATTACCTTTCCATTTCATTAAGGGGCAGTGCTGCTATGCTTCCACTAGCAAGGGCAAATGCTACTTTTTATGCAGGATGTGGGGGGAGGGGAAGGGGGGAAGGAGGGAATGTTCTCTGTGGGGAGAAAAAACAAATCTTTAGGTTTACACCTATCTGTAAGTTATGCTAGATAAGAATTTTCCAGTATGGTGGAAGAATAAAGTTGGCATGTAGCAGATTCATTTTCTTGTTCCTAACTTTAGTTTCTCTACCAAATTTGACTTTAAAAATGGCCTAACCATAATTTTAAAATACAATTTATTACCGTTTGCAGTTAGTGAATCTGAACCATCTTCAAAAAAGAATGCAATAAATTGTTCTCGGAAAATTGCTCTCCATTTGTACCCTGAAACCATCTTTCTCTGTGGTGGAAGAGTAATTCCACATCTGGTATTTAATTATGTTAGTATGTGCATTCTTGCATTTGCATTTAAAAACATAATATTAAATGGAAGTTCTAACAAAACCCCTGTAAATCTTATTTTAGTGTTCCAGTTCCAAAGGTGCTGCTAAGATTTAATTATATGAGTGAATATGTAGATCCAACTTTAAAGAAAGAAGTTTTTCTATGTAATACATTGAAATACATTGTTTTACCTTTATTGAGAAAGGTCTTGACTTATTGTGGGAATTTAATGCATCTTGCCCAAGGGAAACTGGTCAATTATAAATGAGAAACCATAGACAGATCATTCAGTTGGACACTGACTCTCTCCAATTTTGAAAAAGATTATGTTCAAGAATACATCTAAGACTTCAGAAAGACAAGACTTGTGTACCTGAATGACTGGTCAGAGCTTCAAGTTATTTTTCTTCAGATGTTATATTTAAAACTGCTTCAGGACTGTAGCATGTCTGTGCCAATATCTGATACATAAATGCATAAGTGTTTATTATTATCTATCATCACTAGCTACAGCATTCAAGGTATTAGTAGGTTTGTTTAGTAAAAGCATGTTACTGTGGCAGTAACTGCTTTTGCATTTAAACAGAAATATTTGCTTGGGATAACTTGCATTGCTCTAGAAGCAAAATTTCTTTCCAAATAATACTCTATATATTAGTCTTTCTTAAGACTGACTGAGTCCAGAATGTAGTAGGCTATTACATATTCTGGATGTTAGAAAATAGAATGAACTGGTAGATTTGCCTCAGTTCAGTGACTTTAGAAAATGATTTTAAATATATCATTGCAGTCTCAACATTTGTTAGGATGCCAACTATAGCCTCAGAATGAGTTAGTCTTTTAACCAATTTTGTTTAAAATGCCTTAAATAATTTTTTCTACATATAAAAGATAATTTTGACAAGTTAATTTGTCTTTTTATGGCACAAAAAGTCACCAAAAGGTGACCAGCAAAGAGTCCTAATGAAGATTGATTTCCTCCCCTCCCCCCTGCCAACATGTAATCATTTTTCAGATGAAATAAAGTCTTGATTTTTAAAATGACCCAGTGAGCGGTTTAACAATTCAGAAAAATCATTCCTGGAGGAAGACTGGTTCAGGTCTCAAATGCCAGGGCAAATAAGGTGTATTGTTGCACTCAGAGCCCTGACACCAAATACTTTCTATCTGAAAAGAAGATGTAATGGGGACTCCATATGGCAAAATGGCTGCCAGTTGTGGCCTACCTCACTATGTTGGTGATACCTTGAAAAATAGAGGCAGTCAGGTACAGTAATCTGTTAAGAAGGGCATACTGCTACTCCCCAGAGGAATAAGTGCCTATATAAGCAATGAAGAATAAAGTGGCAAATAGGTAATTTAAAACTGAAACTTCAAAACCAGGAACATACATGAAATGGTTTTACATCTGTCAGCAGTTTTAGTATGATCTGAAATTTTCCATGTTCCCCATGATTGCATCCTCGACATCTTCCTTATTTTTGCATGAAAATTTGAGAAAAACTTTCCCTTATCTCCATAATGAGAACCTGTATTTTGAGTGCAAGAGATATAAACCCAAGATCCAAATCTTTGCTCTACACAAGGCACTCAAACTTTATTCCCACATTTCCGATGAATTTTCTAATAGCACAGTGGTCCATTAAAAGCTGAATCTCTATTGGTACTCCTGTTTTCATTTATATACATAAGCAAGCATCAGTAAGACCCAAGAAAATGACAAGAACTGATAAATGAATAGTCATCATTAGGGACATAGAAGACCAAGCTTCAAGTTTATAGACCAAATCAGACAAACCAGGGTTGTGCATAACTCTCCAACATCATCAGTGAACATCCTAACAGTTCAACCATAGGTTACTTCAGGACGGTGGACATGCTCTCTCTATTTTGATAAAAAGTCCTGTGTTCCTGAAAGCACCAACTAAAATAACCAAAAGCCTTTCTCTTGGAAAAAAAAGATGACAAATTATTATAATTGTTATACTTTCTTTTCAAAGTTAGGGTATAAAACATGGCTGCTGAAAGAAACACAAGTGTTTTTCTTTTCTACTTTTAGAAATGATATTAAATCCATTGCTGCTTTAGTCAGTTATTTTGATAAAATGTTTTCATTGTTTTATTTAGTGTAAAAATTGGCCAAATAAATATTAGTTCACAGCAGATGACTGGAAATATTACTGCTAATGACTCTATGAAAGCCATTTTTCAGTATCATCCTATAGCATAGATTTTGAAGGCTAAACTTACCCTTCTGATGGACTTGTTTCCAATTGATCTGAGTTTACTTTAGAAACTCAATTGCAGCCACATAACCAAATTATAAATGGGGACAAATTACATCTGTAAGTACATGCCAGATATTTCAACTTCAAGACCAGCTAGTAAGTGGAAAAATGTGTAATGTTCTTCAGACAATTTCAGTCTGAAAAAAAATGTTTTATGAATTAAACAACTTTAACAAAATCCTTAGATTTTTTTTCGCTCAATCACAAAATTTTGAAAATTCTAATGCAGTTTCCCTTTTTTGATTTTGATATTCCCTACAACATCTGAGATGCATAGTTTTATGAAAGTGTATACTGGGGTATTTCTCTTCTTACATAATTTTCAGATATGTTTTTCTTTCTAGATATATACCTTCCGCTTGGTTGAAAAATAAAAATTGAAATGCATCCAATCTAAATTTAAAATATCTGTACAGCTATCTGTTACTGCCTCAAAATTATTTGAAATTAATGATTTCTTTCTGTTCCAGAAAAATATTATTGAAGTAGGATAAAAATAAAAGCTGATATTGATATCTGAAATTAATATTTGTTGAATTAAAATGAGAAAAATTTACATAAAAAGTCTCTTTCAGTTGCTTCAGATTTTTTTCTGTATTTTTTTTGAAGCAACCTTCATAACTTATATACCTGTCCATGTGATATATCCTTGGCCTCATAGCTGCATTTGAATTCCAGAAAGCTAAGTGTCCTACACTAAAATTATGGGGCTAAAAAAATGTATCCTATATTTCACATTGCACTGAACTGCCATGGATTCCCTATTTACATAGACTGAGATTTATACAGCCAGTTGTTAGCAAAGTATCTTGATTTACATTTCATGGACACTCTTTGTAAAATAGTTTCCATCAGTACTTACATTATTGCTGTATCTGTCTGGCTGAAGCTAGAGTTTCACTGTACGTTCTAGGATCTGAAAAGAAAAATGATCTATTATTATGAAAAGAGTGACAAAGGGAAAACACGATACCACATTACAGGTGAGATATCTACTTAAACTACAGTCCAGCTACCTAATGATACCAACCTCCAAATATCCATCTACCACAGCATCCCATGATTATTTATATTCATCTTGTAAAGATTTAAATCTTTTACATTTCTAAGAAAAGAGCAGAGTAATTTAAAAGCAAAAAATGTCTCTTTAAACTGAAATGAATAGTAGTAGATGCAATTTCTATATTGAAAAGATGTCAAAATATTGATGTTTTAAGAATTAACATGAGAAAGTGCAGTCTATTTACAAATAAAGAAAATTCTTGCCACTTTCCTTTCTGGCTTCCACTTTCTCATCACAAAACTTTTAAGCTACTAATAATCCCACTTTACCCCCAGTGTATAGATATGCATATAATCAATTCCCTTTTTTTTTTTTAGAAAATTCAGTTCTCATTTAAAGCCTAGTTAGAGAAGGATGGTTTCTTTCATTTTAACTTCTTAAGCAAACTTTTTAAATTTTTGCATTATTTGACAGAAAATATCAGAAAAATTAATAACTATCAGAACAATTTCTAAAGATAGGCTTTTGTCTTTAAAGTGAAAATGGACTCTACCTCAATTCTTGTGTCATCAATGGCAGCATTCAGTAACTTGATTACAACTAGTAGTAAGGCTGATGATCAATCAGCAACAATCTTTTTGAGCTGCCTAGGTCCTTTAACTGGCCTCTTACTTTTACAGAGAAATTTCATAAAGTGTTCCTTTAAAGGAATTGTAGTAGAACAAGCTGTCAAATGTGCTATTTCTCATAATTACTTCCTGTTGTGTGTGTGGTGGTGGGAAGGTCCCCACGTTTCAATAAGCTGGTTGTCTATGTATGTGATTCTACCCTGGAGATTAGCTAGATGTTTAATTAAAGGTTGATATCCTCAAGTGGGAAGCCTATTTGAATAGGACAAAGACTGCATCTTGTCAAGTAAATAAAAATGCAAATTGTCTCCTTTTCCTGTAGTTGTCCAGAAATTCTCATTAATATTATAAATTAAACAACTGAAATCTCTCATATGGGGAAAAGCAGTAAACTGTGTATTGATTTTTTCATTTATCAGACCCAGTTCTAGACTTTTAAAATGCCAAATGTCAGATCACAAGAAGAAACTGAATGCAAACAAAAGTTAACATATTTAAAGCGACCGTCATATTTTAGCACAAATTGTGCATCATATATTTGTTCTCTCTTGCTGCCAGTATAACCAAACTAGATATTTGTTCAGCCCGCACAGTTTTCAGTAATTTTTTTTTATTTTAAATACATAGAATGAGTCGTGTAACCATTGGAAAAATACAGTGAAGAGACTCACACCACAGTTAAGAAAAACAGCCGTGGAGAGTTAAGGCAAATGTCTGTCTGGCACGGTGCCCTTCGCGCAGGGCTGTCGCTGAGGCTAACAGGGGAAGGTTAAGAATGGAGGAAGATGTTTTGGGGCTCCTGAGGGCCCCAAGAGGCCTCGCTGCGCTGYCCAGCCCCAGCTGCCGCCAGGCCCTGCGGGCGCCACCAGGCCTCCCTGTCCCTGTCCTCGTCCCCCCTGCTGCCAGGGCCCCGCGGGGCCCCTGGGCAGGCCTCGGGCCTGGCTCCTCACCTCCTGCCTTGCCTGCGCCCCCAGGCCGCGGCTCTGCTGGGGCCACATGGAGGGCTGGGCCCGCTCGCCGCACCCAGGTTTGTGCGCGCCAGCAGCTCTGCTGCGATCGTGCCGGCTCTTCACCTCGTCCTGGCTGAGCTGTCCCATCTGAAGGCGCCCTGTGACAAATCGCCCCTCGGCCGTCATCAGACTGGGAGCTTTGTTAGGCCGGGCAGGAGCCCAACCGCAGACCCCTCCCAGGGAGCATGAAGCTGCAGAGGCCTCGGGTGCTCCCGGCGTGAAGCTTCCTTGGTGGCGTGAAGAGATTCACGCGTCCTCCGAGGACGGCACGCGCAGGCCGCCTGGCCGAGCCCACCGGCGCTGGGTCTCTGCCACCCCCGAAGGCAAGCCATATCGGCGCCCTTGCCAGAATACACCCACATCTTCAGAGCTGACCCTCGCTAGCCTTTAACATCTCTTCCCTTTAGAGGAGAAAAAACAAGCTGGAATTAAATAGACATAATGCATAAAGAATTTGCAGATTGTTTCTCTTGTGTGTGTGCATATAACTCCCGTTAGATACAATTAATCTATAAGCTTACATTTACATTAGCTTATATTTTAGAGTACTGGTTCAATCAAGCAAGCAACATTAATCTGTAGATGTGGGGAACTGAAAATAGCAGCCTATCCTTAAAAGTAGTTCATATTTAAAGATCCATACTCAAAGAGCTGCTTCTGACTGTTTATTAATTACATTATTACAACTACTTTTGATTTATTTATGGTTTAGCATTACACTTTGATTTTAACACTTTCAATAGCTGCATGTTTTTAATTAAAAGAAACTAGAGGAAATTTTGAAACAAATGTTTTAATTTTAGAAGTCTCAATGTTTACTTCATAGCCAGTCTATGCTCGCCTCCTGAATGATGCCATCTGTTGCAAATAGATTGAAAATCTAAATTAAAGATTAAAAATTGAGCAGCATATCAAAAATATTACATCAAGATATGAAATAGTGTATGATTAATATGAAACTGATTTTAAATGCTGTTGCACTACTACTAACAGCCTAGTTCTAATAGGAGACCTGTTCACACTATGCTGTGGATGCCAACTGTCATTTCTGTCTCTGCCATATCTCCTTTGAAAGTTACTTGTATCTGTATATTTATATCTTCTTTCCTGAAAATCATGTGTTTTGCCTGCCAAGTAGCACCATTTGTCATAGAGTCGACATTTGTGGGTTTTCCCTTTTCATTTTGCAGAGTGCTTCCTCAGAGGAGGTTTTCCTCATGGACCACTGCCACTTCAGCTTGGCGGCCCCTGATGCAGGGCTCCTCACCCACGTCCCCTCGCAGGCTGCCATGAAACGTTCCAGGAGCCACCGCAGCCCAGAGCAATTCTCTCAGATCAGAATGGCCGCATTTATCAGACAACATAATTTAAAACACAGAATCTCACATGTATTCAGTGCACAGATCAAGAACCTTATCTTGACTCGTCTATATTAGGAAGTCATTACGGTTTTTGATTTTTATGCTGGGAGCCCTGAATCAAACTTTTATTTGTGGATTGGAGTTGGTTGGGACTTTCTGTCAGAGCTTTCATTGTTGAAAAATAGCTTCTGCCAAATTAAAATTCACAAAGGGGAAAAATTTTCTTCAGTGTTTTCTTTCCTAAGCTGTGAAAGATTTTATTTTCGAGTAGCAATATTTTCACATATATATGTATTTAGTTGCCAAAAATATTTCTTTCTTTGGCAGATCAAGCTAAAACTATTTGAAAGTTTTTCAGTCTCTCCTACTATTCTGTGGTGTGGGTTTTCTGGAGTACTTGGTCATGTAATGTAGTTTAGCTTGTTCTCAAGTTATTCTCTACAGGACAATAAGACTCTACACAAAATAATTATTTAGTTCCATGAAGGAAAATTGTCAAGCTCTTAACACTTTTTCCTGCCACTTCAGGGCAAGAAAAAGACCTTTAGAAAGTTTTCATAAAACCCGAGTTATTTTGGCAACCCTGGAGTTTGAAATGAATTGTCCAACTTCAAATTTAGCTTTTGTCAGAGAACCAGGACTGGCACATTCTGAATTGCACTTCATACTTCTGGTCCCTTGATCCCTGGTCCAGCCATACTGTGTCTTCTTTCCAAACCATTTTCACAAGTTTTCAGCCTGTGTAAAGCAAGAAGGTTTGTGCAAAGCATCTTTCCTTCTGGCATATAGTAAGGGCATGGCCAGGACACACAGTCACATTCAAGAGGTTGAAAAGACTCTGTGGAGCACCACCACTTAGACACAGCCAGATAAACAACAGAGCCAAAGAACAATGAAATAGTCCTTCCAGATCCCTGCTGGAGGATGGCTGGCATGATGAAAAGAAATTGGACTCAGTGGTCCTCATACATAAATTTAGACTTTCCAACAGATTCCTTATTCAGATAAACACCATGGATAGTCACTTTTTTGTGTATTTTTGTATTATCTGAACAAAAGTAGGTGCACTGCCCATGTTACTTTTGGAATATTTTGAAGGGAGAGGCATATATGAAATTGACAGCAGTCTTGTGAGAAAGCGGCCCCCCTTCCGTTTACTGCTCTTGATCACTCAGGAATTATTTTTAGAGCACTTTCAAAATGCAGGTCCTTATGGGAGCTGTTTCCAGCCTCTGAAACATTCAAAGAGAAAACTGAAGGAGACATTAACATGGCCTAAGACTGCATTTAGGAACAGTGCAGACTTTTATATTTATCTCTGAGATTTTCYTTTTTTTTAAAAAAAGAAAACACACAAAATCAAAAACTCTGTAACCTCTTCAGTAGGTCTAGAAGATGGTAAAGTACCTCCAGTGGCTTTCAACTTCCATTTTCACTGCTTTCTCTTCAAAGTGTAGTCATTTATTCTAAGTTCATGTTCTGCAACGGTGTTGATGCAATATCAAATACTGATATACAAAGCTAGGCAGAAGAAAAGGCAGAAGGAAAACTGCTGTGTCAAAATGTAACACCTTTTGAAGATAAACTTGATGAGGAATCTTATTATGCATAAAACCAAAATATTTATGCAGAAGTGATTTGAATTTCACATACTTGTAGCTGCTTTCGGAATCTTAGTCTTCAACATCTGAATAAAGGTAGAAGAAACACTGTTAATGTACAATATCACACATCATACATATTGATATACCCAAACATACCACATACCTGCAGCAGTTTTGTAAGCAGCAAAGCTATATCCTTAGTTGTCCATTTGAACCGAATGGTGTCAACTAGTTCATTACTCTTCAGATTATGTTCTATTCAAACTCTTTAAAGCTGCTTTTCACAGTATTTTTTTTTAATTTCATTAAATTCCACACTAAAAGAACAATGTTTCCTTCCTTCTAGGAAGAAAATCAAAATTGAAGTGATGTGAAGTTCAGAGCAGACATTCTCAGTTTGGATCAGTGACTTCATAAGATGAAATGTTTTGAGAACAGAAGCTAAAAATTGGGTATTTTACATGGTTCATATGATTTAAGTTTTACAAATATGTGGCATGTGTATGTGTCTTAGATCAGATATACATTTCTGGTTGCCATTAATTTTTTTGAGTTACAGAGAAGCGAAAAAACAAGAATTGACAACAGCAACAAAAGTCCATGCTATAATCCTTTTTGCTCACAATCCATCTTAGAAATAGCAGAACCAGACTCAGAAAGTGATTTGCATGCCTAAATGACCCTTTCTAGACCTGAATCCACTATTTCTCTAAGCTTTTGCTCAGTTTCCAGTGTTATTGAAAGACCGTATTAGTCCTCAGTTTGACTGATAAAATACCCCAAGAAACTGAAGTCCTGTTTTTTAGTGTGCTCCAGACGTGGCACTGCTGAGCAGCTCAAGGAGAGGTGAAGCTTGACCTTGCAGGTTCTCAGAAGGTACCTAATGGTTTGGGTTCCTCATCTTCAATGCATTCCCCCAGCAGCTGGTGCACCCCTCGTTCTTTTATKCCCCCCCCAGCTCTTTTTGAAAGAAGCTGAGCCCGATACCTTCCACCTCACTGAGAACTCTCCAGTCTTCAGGCTAAGGCTACAGTGGCTTGGCATCCTTTCAATCCTGGCTGAAGGTGCTCAACTGTCCATGGGATTTTGAAATATTAACAAGTCCAGATGATAGAGCACATGAATGAATCTCCCTTCTTATTGTTTGGACAGTCACCCGTAAAAGTAGAGACCCTTTGTGTTCTAATTAATATTTCACAATTTAAAATGTTTTATGAAGTAGGAAAGTGGCCTAATCATTAGACTTCAAAGTTGTACTCGTGCTCTCACTTTCTTTCTCTCACTACATCAATTAGTATGCAACTATTCTATGCAAAGTTGAACTGCTTCAGAAAGAGAAACCAACTATTCCTTGAAATGCTGTCCAAAAAGAGAAACCAGCTATACCTTGAAATACTGTTCAAGAATGCTTTATAAGCTGGTGTTTGGGCCCTCTTTCAAGAATTAGGAGCGGTGAGTACAAAACTCTTCAGGCAGAGGAGGGAACTGAGTTCAAGGCTTACATCCTGGATGAGCGGTTCAACATTGGAGGTTGTTTTGGATACGGAATTCAAAATTCTGACTTTGTGCACTCAGCACACTATTTTTCAGTGGATAAATTCACAGCCTAAGACATTCCAAACAAGTGTCTAAATACAAGCAACTTACATACTTTTTTTGGTTTTTATGTTATGACTGTCTACAAAAGACTGTTACTTGTTGTCAGAAAACCTGATGTAATAAAATCACAGGCCTGGTAAGATATATCATGTTTCAATTAGCAGTGAACAGAAGATAAAATTGAAGCAAAAAATGAATAACAGATACCATATAGATTTTTGTTATTTTCCACCTTTTCTTTAATAGAACACATTTTTTGAACTTCCATAAATTTTGATAGCCCACATACATCTGCTGACTAAAATATTGGATTCATTTAAGATCAAAATTACTAATTAGAGCTGTTTCTATACTTCTTTACTGCCTATAGCAGATCCAAGTTAATCAAGTACAGTTTTATTCATCTTTGACAGCTCAGTATTATAATTATAAATGTTACATTAGAATACTAGGTAATTGAAAACTCTTACTTGTGAACTTCAATCTTGGATAAAAAACATTAAAAACAGCAGGATAACTGCAGATGTTTTATACACACTACACTTTTAGAAATAAATAAGGATTCCTAGTTTCTAGGGAGCAACTTTGAAACCACAGACTGTGGGGCTGAAATAAAATTTCAACTTCAGTGCCTATAAAAATGAAAATTCTAATTTTGGAGTCCAGATGAGTTACTGGGGTTGAATATAGAGAGTGCTCTACGTGTAGACATTCTACACAAAAGATGACCTACTGAAAAACTCATAAGTGCATTACAAATTTTTTTTTCTTTTTAAACAGGGTACTGTTGGATTAATGTAGTAAGAACATTAGTCTGAGCATAATGGCTGGTGACTTTGAGGATAGTTGATGATATTCTTTTACCATTATACAGTTCCCAAACTTCAAGTGGAGTTGGGAGGAATTTCAGTGAGCAACAAAAAAAATCTTGGATTCTCAGCATTTAAGACTCCTTTATACCAGCTAAGGACCAGATCCTCAAGTGTATTTAGATACCAGCCTCCCACTGAAATCAGGAGGAATTAGAGCTGTAAATACCTTTGAGGATAGGGACTTAAGTAAAGCTGAGTTAAATTTCAGTAACTTGGTTTATCAAGCACTGCATTGTATGAATAATCCATCTGAAAGAAGTTGAACTACTTTTTGAATAAGGTGTTATTCTATGTGCAGAATAGTGTTGTAATCTGGACTCTTTTGATTTCATGCTGTCATCTGCTTTAATGAAAGCAGTAAGACACATGTTGAAATGTCATTAGAGTACTTACAACTGCATGTATCATTGTGTTACATACATTACGGCTGATTTTACAGGATCACTATTACTTGACACAAATAGAGCTGCTTTCCCTCTCTTTTGAAGACATCATAAAATAAATATCAAGAATAGAGGTGAAATTATGAGATGTAAGCAGGAAAAAATTATAAAAGCAATTCTGAGACTAAAACAAATTACCTAATATTTTATCAGTTTTCTATTTGTATTAGTACACTGTAGTTACAATGTCAAACATACTTGACCTAGTCTCAATTTATCTGAAGAAAGAAAACACAAATAAAAAAGTGAAATAAATGTAAAATGTAATAGACCCTTCCCCCACTACAGGTGACAGCATCCCATGCCATTACTTTGCTTTTCGTTTGGCTRTAATACTGTGTAGAAGCATCTCATTACAGCTCAAAGTGAACCATAATCTTGCAGGAACATTTTATAGTCTATTACTGCTCTTCATCTAGACACTGTTTTCTTTAAGGCCTTTGAAAGTGGTCTAACAGCTAAATCATTTTTATAGGGCATGCATGCCATATATACATTACAACCCTTTGACAGACCTATAAAAAATTAAAGTAAATTAGCAATCCCAATAATTGTTCACTGACCTTTAGCATGTCATAAACCTAGATCTGTTTGCTGTAAAATGTGACTATCCTTTTCTAGAGCTATCATGAATGATTCATTCACTAAAATTAATACACAGAAAATTAAAAAGTCACTAAATACCTATGAATAGTTACTGATTATATGAATAACATGCATATGTGTGTGTGAAAATGCTTAGACAGATAAAAGTTAAATGAACTATACAGGGCTTCGCCATGCCATTTAGCATACTATGAGTTTCAAAAATGCACACATCCAGATATTTTTAAACACTTACTGATGTAAAGCAACTGAATGGGTAAAAGGCAGGAGAAAGAACTTGTTAGTTATTTCATACTTTATGTGCTGGTAGAACAATACTAAAACATACAGTATATCCCTTAAATATCACACCTAATATAATGACAGTAGAGATGGAATGGAAGTTACATTTTCTTTCTTTCAGTTCCACATTTCTTCTGTCATTTATGTTGCCTTCTGAAAACATCTCCTTTTGAAGAGTAATGGACATAATTGAGGAAAAAAAGCTCCCCTGGCAATTCTAGAATAAGGAGATTCATGAATTTACCCTGCTTATGAGGGACAGTGTGAATGTGTTTTCTCTCCTAAGCACAGATTTGAAGCTCTCAACTGAGCACTTTTTCTTGTTTTGATCTGGGGAAGGTACAGAAGCAGGTGCTGTTTAGTAAGTCTATACCCCTTCCCAGACTTATTGGTATTTTTCTGTTTCTAAAACTGAGATATCTCTTTGACACTTTGCGGTTTTTCAGTGTTCTTGTTTCTTTCTTTTTAAGAAGTATGTTCTCCAGGAATCCCTCAGGTTATCCTCAGGAGAAGGAAGAAAATGAAACTCTACGTATTGTGGCATTATACATTTCAACCCCACAACCTGATTTCATGACAGCAGATCGTGTTCTTTCCTCCCTTTAGAAGTTTTTGCAAAGACTACATTGTTCCTTCGCTAAACTAGGTCTTCACTTCTCCAGCTCAGAGTGATAATTAGACTTTTGTAAAGCTGCACAAAAGGACTTTAAAATCACTTTCCCTTTTTCTAGCAAGGGGGGAGGGAATTTTTATTAAAAAGGAGCAATAAATCTTATAAGCTTCTAGGAGCAGGAGTGACCCGTTGTAAAAGGGTACTAGAGCTGGACAGTGATTTGAGTACTGTTTAATGCCCAGCTGGCATGCGAGGGACAAGGTGGAACAGGCATCAGCTGTGCTGTATGACCTTAGCCAAGAAGCCAGATGGGAACTCCAGCTGATAAAACAACCAAAGCAGAAACCGGGGAATCTGGGGGAATTCATGCCTGCATATTTGMTTTTCAGTTCAGATTAGCTGCCCACCTTCTCTCCTCACCACAGCATTGCTTCAAATGCAYGTACAGTGATGGCATATCAGTTCCTGAGCTATTTGCATTTCCTGAAATGCAGTTGCCAATGCATCTATGCAGTCACTGTCTCTTGCTTGCATCACCTCTCCGTGCTGTATGCCATTGATTATGGGGAGTGAGGAAGTGAAAGAGAATAAAACTGATTGCTGCATGCAAAAGAAATAGGCTAAATAGCTTTTTAGTCTAAACAGCAATAAATTTCTTTTCCAGAGAGAAAGTTATACACACTGAATATGCTTCTTACAGCTTTGTTTCAATCTACATTTCCCCTTTCTCTCTCCCTTCCCTCTCTCCCTTTCCTCTCTGCCTTTTCTCTGATTTTCTAACTAATCCCTTTCCTTCCCTCCTCCCTCAGCACTCATCAGGGAAATGTGATGTTTGTTCTGCTTCTGTGCCATATATGGTTCTAACACACCTGTTTTGTCAGCTTCTTCAACCACAGACTAAGATCTGTATTCACACAGGGCCTACTGCAATGCGGGTTTGTTTTTGTTTAGAACTTGGGCATTTCGGCAGTAGATAGGTTTAATAACGACAGTCTCAAACTACCAAGGATCAAAACCTTCTACTGTGTCTAGTGATATTCAACACTTCTATTGACAGATTCTTGACTTGGAAAGCATGCAGGAACATGATTTTCAGCTGGACCTTCAAAGGTCACTAATCCATACAGAAATCTGAAAATATCAAAATCACTTATTATTGCTGAGATTTTTGTCTTTATGCACAGAATTATTTTGGCAGTTACTTACCAGCTGCTAATTCACAGCCTTGTGCTTTTAGCTTGCATGGCCTCTGATTTGTTCAAAGCATTGTTCTCATCCAGACTAATGACCTTCACATTGTTTTGAGGTCTTCCTGATTCTCTTGTTTTTCCACACTAAGCTGTGGCTTCCAGCTTCAGAGATAATACTCTGGCCCTTATTTTAGTCAGAAGAGTATTTCTAGTGGTTACCGGAATACAGCTGCAATTTCAAAGCTGCTTTTCTTGCCTGTTCATTCTTCTGTCCTGCTTAGGACCAGATGAATAACATACTCCATTACACTGCTGGCAGATCATAAAATGTACACTCTTCTTTTTTTCGTAGTATAAGGAATTCAAAATAGAGCTGACACTTAACCTATTAAAGTTAATATATGTTTATAGGTCTTTCTGAAATACAAAGTGAATGAACTCTGGTCTGTTTCCTAAACCCCGATTCATCAGTATGAAATGGGAAAGCATGAGAATTTTGCTTTAATATTTTATAGATTCATTTTTCAATACAACAGTAATTGTCCAAAAGAAGTCTTTCCAATTAGTGTCAGAACTTTGGAGTAGATAAACAGAAAGCTCGGTACCCTAGAACTGCCCACAATAAGTTTCTTAATATTGTTTGAGTTAACAGCCAAAAATTATTTTATGATAGCAACATTACACTTTTATTTCGGGATAGATGGAGAAGAAGTTTCAGTAGATCAATAAAGACATTTTGACCTATGTATTCCTTGAATTTTTATTTAATCTCTTAGCTAGATCATTTATCTTGGCATTTATTTTAGGTATTGTCTTAGAGCAAATAAGGATGAAAAGACTTCTGATAGACTCAAGCAGAACAAATAGACTATCCATATTTTGTCTCCTCTATGCCACAGCCCTGGAAATGTGAAAATTTTCTAACTCTTCCCAAGTCCTGGCTCAGCAAGGGCTGGTGGAGCATGAAGAGCCAAGATTCTCCATGAATGCTGTGTCAGCCACAGTCTTTGGAGTTCAGACTTCCATGTTGGATTTTCTGATGATTTCAGACTTTTTCTGCAGCAAAATTTGTTTTCAAATTCCACTTAAATTTCTTCAGTTTTTCAGCCTTTGTTGCAAAATATATATTCCAACTATAATTTTAATCAATTTGATTTTTTAGTTTAGTGACTAAGCCAAAAGAAAAAGAAAATTTTCTAACTCAACAGTTAATTAAAAGGAACACTTTCAGTATTTCAGGGAATTCAAAGAGTACTGATGGCTGAACATAATGCATTGCTCTGGGCATTTTTCACAAGGCAATATGAAAATCTGGAAACAAAGAACAAGATTTCTAACTTGACTTATGCTCTGTCATTCTCAAGCTATTGGCAGAGCTGGAAGCACTAGACATTCCTCACACTCTCCCATTAAAATGAGTAATCATTATGCAAATATCACACTGGGACCTGATATGAAATCTGATGGAGTTCCACACTCTTCCCGAGAAAAGATTCCAGTAGCTTACTGAATTACACTGCAAAATAGTAAGAAGCTGGAAACATTTTTCATAATATTTTGAATCAAGAGTAGGTTTATAAAAGTAGGTCTGACTATGACATACTTCAGGGTGAGGTAAGACTGCATTTGTCATTTGTGGTTCTAACAAGTTCTTTTAGAAAAGTAGCAAAATGAACTGTTTCAAGTATCTTTTAACAGTGATGTCCAGAATTAGTTTGAATAAGTATGTAATTTTTCTTTTATATTTCTACCTTGTCCTTGTCAATGAATGCACTGAATTTTGTGAAGGGGTGATGATGTTTCATGAATGCTCTCAGTGGATAACTATAGTCAAGAAGATAACTTCTGTGCATCTAATTCTTTTGAAGAAACATATCGGCACTTAGCTTCATGGTCTTTGATTGCTGTGAGGGAAGTCCGGAACGCTACAACATTTCATGAATTTTTAAGATGATATGGGACAGAATTTATTCAGCTCCTGCAATGGACAAGAAGAAACATTTTGTAAGTTTTAGTTGTGTTCATAAAGTAGAAGAGAAATCACAACATAGAAAATCACTCTTCATATTTATACAGAATCATTTTGACTTTTTTTTCTTCCTGAGTGAGAGCCAAGAGATCTGTATGGCTGGGATAGGGTGCACTATCCTTTGTCTGTGCTAATGAGCCCTTTATCAACTGCCAGAAATACTGAGAAAATACCCAAGGATTAACATTTTCTTCCCTATCATTATTGTATTCTTATGGTTCCATGATCTCCAATCTATGTAAGCAATTACTACTGATGTTAAAGACTGAATTTGATTCAAAATATTCATAAAACATGGATTAGGGATTGAATTTGTAATGAAGGACCAGCCATTCTGTTTTTTCAGTCTGGTTCTATTAAGACTTCTGATATCTAACCCACACAGGACATGTGCTGAAGCTTCCTTGAAACATCAGCATAATTATGCCATAGAATTTTGATACCCAGTCTTTCATTTTTCATACAGAAATGCAAATCAGTGTTGTTGCAGTGCAAAAGTGGTCTAAAACTTGATCTYAGAATGCTGAAATTTCTCTTTGCATGAAGAACAGGTTACAGATAAGGCCAACAGAGTCCCTTGACTCTGAAAATAATATTCAGACATGAGAGCAAAACTCTCTAATCTTCCCAGTGGACAAACTTTTTTATCAAAAACTTAGAACCAGAATCTGCCACATTTACATTAAACAGAATTCTTACACGAGACAGAAAAGTAATATTATGAAAACAGTAAATGGAATTTGACTTTTGGAAGAAGGTAAAACAGCCTTTTTTATAATCTTAGTATTGTAAGTAATCCATTCAGCCTTGCCCCACCACCATTCTATTATACAAAAACAGATAGAAATTATCATTGCATGTATATTCCTTTTCTGAAATTTTGTTCAGCATCATTTGGTATTAGTGCAGAATGTTTACTTCTTTATGCCTTGAGGACTTTGTTCCATAACTTTAATTCAATGACTTAGTAACATCAAGAAATTTTGAAGTCACAGTTAATCCAAAGAACTTTTCTTTCTGCCTTGCTCCTAACTAGAGTTCTGTAAAGCCTGGTGAAATATAAGAAGAAAGGAGAGGGAGAAGGAGAAAGAAAGAGAAGGAGAAGAAGGAGAAGGAGACCTATTACGTTTCATTATTTCCATCACCTGTATAGCTTCACATAGACTGAATTATGGCAGATTTTGTAGGTCATAAAGTAAAGGTTGTGGTCAAATGCAACATTGCAAAGTTAGATAGAACCGTGCTTTAATAACAGCACAATACTGGTAGAACAGTAAAAAGTACAGTCGAGATGAATTTGTTTGATGTATTTGGGAATACTGTTTGGACTTTCTGAAGTATAAAACTGTGCGGGACTTAAGCATGTCCTAATAAGAACAGTAAATTTTATACACACCATCACAGAAAAGGAATAAAAGAAAGACCTGCCTTGGTAACTTAGAAGGTAGTTAGAGGGAGGATTTTTCTTCAAAACAGGTTAGTTTTGGAGATCCAGGTTATTATTTCAGAAGCATGAAAATACAGATCATGTAGTACGTGGAAAGACAATCGACATTATCATCATGGTAACCTACTTAGAAATGTTTATTTTATTAAAATACTTTCACCTATTATAATAAAGATAAAAAAGCTAACAAGGTAAAATTATTATATTCATTCCTCATCATGTTACATTTCTAATTTATCAATTATTTTTAAAAAATGACATAGCAGTTTTTAACCTTTTTGTTTGCTTTCAGCAATGCGTTGTTCTGACATCATAAGATACAATGACATCATAAGGCCATTAATCACAAAGAATGACTTTCAAATACAGCTTTGAAAGACACCTTGTTATGGATGTGCTGTGTTGCTGATAGAAAAGCTTCAAAAGACTAACCTGTCTTTTTTTAAGGCAGACAACATACTGTATCAAAATGTCAAGTTTCTCATTTCACATTTATATAGTATGGGAATTAGATATAACTATTGTTCCCTCTGGGCTCATTGTTTTAAGAATTAATAGTAGCAGTACACCTCACTATATCATGAGTATTGTCATTATTTTTTGTGATAATTTTTATTATCATTTTACTAAAAAATAAAAAATGCTTTTTGTTGTTTTGCTTTTACAAAATTCTTCTGGATTCTGTTTGCAGTAATCATTACAGATGAGCTCAGCAAATAAAGCTGCATATCTGTATCTTAATACAAAAAAAATATTGAAAGACTCAAATACTATTTGTGCTATATTTATTGTGATGAAGACTCAAGCTTTCATTTAATTTGAAGTATAGAAACATTTAGTTTGCATGTGAGAACCCATTTTTGTTGAATGCATTTTCACTAGTTGAAAAACAAACATACTCTTCTGAAGCTCAGGAAAACTTTTAAGTTTGTGCTTAATTTGAGTTGATGCATGACTCCTACAGACTTCAGTGCCAGAAGCTAAGAATGCATTGAGGTGGAGCCCTACATATTAGGACTTTATTTTTTCTCTGGATAGAATATTTTTGGATTGAATATTCCAACTAAAATCTGAAAATGTGTTAAATTCGGTTCATGAGAGTGTTGTGAGTTGATGTACCTCATCATCACTGGTCCTGTCTTCTATGCAGGTCTCTCCAATGTCACCGCAAGAARGAGCCATTTGATTTATACCATAACCCACAGCCTGAAAGTACTCTTTTCTGCAAATAGCACTGTTTTATCTAAAAGTAGTATGTGCATTATCTGAATGTGTAAAAAACTGACTATAATTTGAAAAGGTTTTTTAATACTAAAACAGCTGTGGAGGTGAAAAAAATCTTTAAGTTGTTATCTAAATAATTACTTAAAACTGTATCTTGATCACTAACTCCCAGATTTAAATTATCAGAGTCTAGGCTACCTCATAATGATGCATTATACTGTCTCCACAAGTACTGACAAGCAGTCTAATTCAGCTCATCTTGCTATGTGTCTGAAAGCTCACAATATATATATTTCAAAGCAGAATTCCTCGTACTAGTATATCAGAATCCTACCCTACTGTCTTTAAATGTTCTGTTGAAGCATTATCAAATGTAAGCTGGCAATGAATTTATTTCAAAGGATGTTTCTAACAYGGAGAGAATATTTTGGTAGGTATAGCAGAGGGCAAGAAATCTTACTGATTTTAAAACAGAACTTGACATTCGTGTTTATGATTCCTAAGGTGAATGCCTCTCAGGGCAAAAGTTGAACCTGATGGTCCCCAAAAATTTCTCAGCTCTTTAAATTTAATAATCTTAAGCTCCAAACTATAAATAAAGTAGCTTCTTTACGAATACCAGCTGCCAAAAACTTAATATAGAAAAAATTAAGAATTTCATTACTTTGATTTTACAGTCTTTCAGAGTTTCATCATTATTTACATTGCTACTAATAAAAGAGAAATCTAATGCAACTAAAACAAGTTACGGCATCACTGTTTAAAATACATCTTTCATCACTATTTTAAAACACAATTTTTGACAGAGATGCAAATTATTTCTTGGAATATTGTAAAATAGCTTATTTCATAATAATGTATCCCTTTTACTTACAACAGATGCTTTTTTAACTTGAAAATAAAGCTATAAATCAAAATTAGCTATTTTATTTGGAGATATGAACATATAGGTATTAAATATTAAAGCATTTCTCAGAGGTAACATTCAAAAGCATAGACAGGTGATCTTATTTTATTTTCTTTCACTGGAATTTAAACTATCTCCTCTGCTCAGTCATCCTCTGCTTATTTGAAGATGATGATGATGAGCATGGTATGTTGTAATACAATGGGAAATGCTTTTTGAGTGTCTTTCTGGGCTTCCTTGATAATATTCYGTAATTTTTATCAAATGCTGTGGGAAGGAGAGACATGATATTTTTCAGGGTGATGTCTGATGAGCTGATTGTGTGAGTTCTGTAAATAGGATAATTGACTGGTTTTTAGTGTGAGCAGAATAAAAGTTTAGATGTTGATCTTGATCTTATTTCTCCTTCATTTCACAACGAAAGACTTTAAGAAGCATTTGAATGGGAGCAAGAGAAAACAAACCACTGAGTCATCCCAGGAAGGATATTCCAAGCAAAGGAGGTGAAATGAAAAACCAGTGTTGAACCTTTGAGGAAGAATTAATCAAAATGCATAAGTATGCATAAAGACTAGTTTCTTAGGCATGACTTTCAAGTTGAGATCAACAATTAAAAAATTTTAGTGGCAAAGAATGGGGAGAGAGGGTTTGTACAAGAGTCAAAAGGATCTAAGATATGTATGTGAGTGATTTCTATATTTTTTGTTCACTTTTCAGTTTTTAATATGTGTGTTTTTCTGTTTGTTAAAAACAGTGAAAAAAAAGATGGCAACAGTGGCAGCAAAAGTAAGGTACTCATATCATTTAGAGGGTGCCAGGTATGGCAAGGAAGTTGCTATATAACATGAAAAGCTGGTTAGCAAGAGTTGTGTTGAAAAGTGTTGCAGAATAAAAAAGTGATTTGTTTGAGTACAGATCCCTCTGAAGAGGGAGAAGACAAGGTCTTTGTGGGTCTATTGTAGAACCTTAATCTCAGTTTTAGATATGGCATATAACATTTCTAAAATTATGAAGGAAATTTGCAATACTGAACATTTTTTGATTATGGGAGATGTTAAATTCCTGCACATAGATTGATCACTCCAATAGTGATAAGGTTTAGATAACCTTGGAAACAATGAACAATAGATTTCTTTTCCAAATGGTCTATAAATTTTGGACTAAATTACAGTAAATAGCAAGAATCCTACAGAAAGAGATGGATTGTCATACAGGAAGAGTTAGATGACTTTGTAGACTGGAAAATAGAAATGGGATGAAATTTAATAGCACAAAATGCAAAGTCTTGCTTTTGGACCCATAACAAGAACTTTTGTTACAAAGGGGGGACTGCTCGTGTGGCACCTGCAGATGGGGAGCTGCGGCAGGTGGGCTGGTGAGGGCGCAGTGAGGGCCAGCGGCTCCGTATGCACAGGTGAGCTGGGAGCCGAGCGTGAAACCAGGCAAGCGCCAGCAAGGTCCTACCCTCGCCAGCAAGAAGCTGGGGCGCGGAGCGGCAAGTCCAGGTCGGGATCAGGGCTGGAAACAAGGGACGGGCACAGCCCAGGGACCCCCCAGCAAGTCCTCAGCCACCAGGCAGGTCTGATGTTTGTAGACTAAACATCAGAAAGAAGAATTGTTTTTTCTTACAGAAAATAATGACATAAAATCAAATAGATACAACTTATTCATGAACAATTTTAAATTGGAAATTAATGGGAGTTCTCTAGAGATCCATAAATTAAAATTCTGGCAGAGATTTCCAAATCACAGAATCGCTGAGGTTGGAAGGGACCTCTGGAGATCATCTAGTCCAACCCCCCTGCTCAAGCAGGGTCACCTAGAGCACATTGCACAGGATCGCATCCAGGCGCGTTTTGAATATCTCCAGAGAAGGAGACTCCACAACCTCTCTGGGCAACCTGTTCCAGTGCTCTGTCACCCTCACAGTGAAGAAGTTTTTCCTCATGTTCAGATG